>NC_030854.1:21600422-21633389 GCF_000208745.1 Theobroma cacao | reverse complement strand
TATATATATATATATATATATATATATATATATATATATATATATATATACTATGTCATAAATGGTACCATTGTGTGACAAATGCAACCGTGCGTGTGCGAGGTAAGTGTGCACTTGCTGGTGATGATGATGGTGAGGGAGATGGATGGTGATACTATCCGGTTATGTGCACGATGTAGTGGGATGCACATGAGTTGGGTGAGGAGGGATGTCCGGCTATGTGTACGATGTGGTGGGATGCACATGAGTTGGGAGAGATGGGATGTCCGGCTATGTGCACGATGTTGGGGGATGCACATGAGCTGGGTGAGATGGGATGTCCGGCTATGTGCACAATGTGGTGGGATGCACATGAGCTGGATGAGATGTGCTGATATACTAGTTGATATATGCTAAAGTATATGTATATGCAATAGAAAAAAATGATTATAATATGTGATTATATGGCATGATGAATCTTAAAAATTTCCCATTTACTTGTGAATTGATTTTATTGCAGCAAGAAACATTCTATTTATATAGCCTTGCTTGGATGATTGTTGGAAATTTCATCTCTTTTCAATTTCATGTTGAATATGGTTCCTTCATCATTAAATGATTTAATAACCAGGGGTTAAATGGAGGGATTTTAATAAGAACTTGAACTAAGTTGCATTGTTTTCAAAGATGTGCATCATGATTTCTAAACCTTCCTTAACGTTGCTTGTTCCCTTCCTATGTTCACACACTGAGTTTGTACTCACATTTTCAAAATTTATGTTTTAAGTTTCCTAAGTCAAAGGTGGTTGGATCCTATGACGAGGTGTTCCTCCCTATCCATTGCTCGATAGGTTTACCATGACATTAAATGTTAGCAACCTTGTCCAAAGTCACTCCGCTGACGGTCAAGTTCTAATTAAGTTTATATGAATACTTGTTGTGAAATGATTAGATTCATTTGTCAAACTATATATGTGTATTGTGGTTGATGATGCCATTCTGAATGCATAGTTGGGGTTTATGAATTGTTTTCAAAGGAACTATATTTGAACGTTACAGATTTTGAATTTTAAATGAGTATGGATTAATGTATAAGATCATATAAGTAGGCTTGCTTGGGCTTAGTGGGTCAAGTCCGTTGGGCCCTTGCGTTGGTCATGGCCCAAGAATTGGGCTGTGACAATTTGGCTTTGTCAAAATGAAATCATATTTTAAGGGAAAAATTTCAATTCCAACCATATTATGGACATCATCCTCCTCCACCACTTTTATGGTGTAAAGTGAGGTGGAACTTAGGGCACATTCCAACTAGGACTTGTTTTATTCACCCACTGTTTACTTTAGCAGCAGAGTGAAAGCTAAATGGAAGATAAAGGCCACATGAGATCCCCCTCCACTTGGCACACTAAAGCTTATTATTAATGGAGTTGCAAAAGGGAAGTTAAGAATTGTTGGTATTGGAGGACTGCTCGATGATCACCATGGTCTTATTAAAAGAATCTTCTCCCACCACATAGGCATTGAAGACTCCAACTTTGCAAAACTCCAAGCCATTCACCAAGGACTTATCTTCTTTTATGCATCACCATGGGCATTAAACCATTTGTTGGAGGTTGAAAGCAACTTCACCAATGCCATCTTCTGGGCTAAGGATAACACCAAAGTCCCATGAAAAATGAAGTTCATTTCAAATGCCATTAAAACATTAACCAAAAGCATTGCTGGAATCACCATTAGTCATATCAGGCGTGAGGTAAATACATTAGTTGACAGACTTGCTAAAATAGGAGTTATTAGGATCACCAACCACAATGCTTACTTTCAGTTAACGAATGCTTAAGGACACTACTAACATGGTCTGGAAAGGATTTAAATTCATTTCTTTGCTTTGGTTGTGTTAATGGATTGTAAGCTTTGTTAATCTATAACCTTTGACTTGTTGTTAGCCATTAGACACATCTAATGTTCTGCTAGTCCTCAACTGAGGACCCTTTTGTATCTACAAACCTTAAAAGGCTTTGCTTTTCGTAGTCTCTATATGAAACTTATGAAAAAATTCAATGCCTTTAAAAAAAATCAGCATTAACAATCATAGGCAAAGTATTATTCTCACTTAAATACACATACTTGAGATGTGGTGATAGTAGCTTTAACTCAAGAGTTGGTGTTTGCTCAATTGAAGGTGGTGGAATAAGCTTTCTTTTACCTAACTCTTTGAATTGAACTCTTCTTGGATAAAGCATTAGTGGTTAGCCTCCAAAAAATGTGCAATAGTTGCAATCTCCTCGTTGTTATCCCTTGTTGTTGCAGCGTGAACCAAACAAGCTTCGAGGGGTTTCTTTGGATATTCCTTGTCAAAAACGTCCTCAGTCAACTCATCAACTAAATCCACTCTATAGCAACTATCTGTAAAAAAAAGGATACTCGGTTGCCTTAAACAAATTAAACTCGACTTCCTCATCTCCAACATTGAAAGATAGCTTGCCATTCTTCACATTTATGATTGCTCCTATTGTAGCCAAGAATGGTTGTCCCAAAATAAGAGGAATTTCAACATCCTCTTTCATATCAAGCACAATAAAGTCCATCGGAATGTAAAACTTTCCAACTTTAACCAAAACATTTTCTATAATCTTAATGAGGTATTTGATTGATCTATCTACTAATTGCAAAGAAACAATAGTACAAAGGATAGAAAAACTCCCTAGATCCTTAAGCTTTGATGGATGGTTATTTTGGATTATAGCACTGCACTTCTCCATAAGTGCAACTATCTCATAATCTTCCATTTCCCTTTTTTTGGACCTGATCATTTTAAGGAACTTTGCATAAGCATGCATTTGTGCTAAAGCATTTGCAAAAGGAATGTTAATGTGAAGTTGCTTAAAGACATTCAAAAACTTCTCAAATTGCTTGTCCAATTTCTTTTGCTTCAATCTTTGAGGAAAAAGGAATGGAAAACACATATGGCTTGACTTATGGTGGTGCAAATACTTCCTCCTCTTGTTTAACTCCATCATCCACCACATTCTTATCTTTCACCTCATCAAGCTACTTACCACTCCTCAAAGTAATTGCCTTGCATTGCTCCTTTGGATTGACTTCAATTTTGCTAGGCAAATTACCTTGAGTCCTAAAGTTAGAAAAGCTAGCTAGTTGTTCGATTTGCACTTCTAAATTTCTATTGTGACTAGTTAATTGATCAATCTTTGCTTTCAACTTCTCAAACCTATCTTTAGTAACATTGACAAGCTTCTCAAATGCTATTTCCCATACTTGCTTACTTTTTTAGGGTGGTATAACTCCTTGATTTCTTGTTTTGAAACCTAAGGGATAAGAAGGTCTAGGATTGTTGCCTTGATTATTTTGATTACTCCATGAAAAGTTTGGATGATTCTTCTACCTTAAGTTGTATATGTTGGAATTAGGATTGTTCTATTGCTTGTTAAAATTAGAAACAAATTACACTTGCTCTACATTTTAACACTTAGAACTCATATGAGCACCTCCACAAAAATCATAACTCAAAAATGTGTTAGATATAACATTAACATTAAATTGACCAATCATTTTAACAAGAAAGTCAACCTTAACATTTAACATATTAATACATTCCTCCTCATGCATACTTGCAACTCTCTTAGGCATAGCTCTCTCATTAATCCATTAATAATTGTTAAAGGCCATCTCTTCCAATAAAGCATATGCATCCTTAATAGATTTTCCCACTATAGTACCTTTAACAGCTGCATCTATAATAATCCTAACTGAATGTGACAAACCATTATAAAAGGTTTACGTAATCAACCAATCATGAAGACCATGGTGTGGACACTTTCTCTACAGATCCTTATACATTTCCCATGCTTCATACAGAGACTCGCCATTAAATTGAACAAAGCTAATAATATCATTTCAAAGTTTAGCAGTTTTACCAAGTGGAAAATACTTAACTAAAAAAGTTTGTGAAAATGCATTCTAAGTAGTAAAAGAATTAAGGGACATAGAATTTAGCCATAGCTTAACCTTATCTCTTAAAGAAAAAGGAAACAACCTTAAGCAAATGGCGACCTCTATAAATCCATTCATCTTAATAGTATTGCATATCTCCAAGAAATTGGCCAAGTGGGCATTAAGATCCTCCGTAACTCCTCCCCCAAATTGATCTTGTTAAACCATTTGAATGAGACCAGGTTTGATCTCAAAGTTGTTAGCATTAATGAGTGGTTTAACAATGCTTGTTTGAGCTCCATGAATATTAGACATAGCATAATCATGCAATGCCCTAACATCATTAATGTTATTTTCAGCCATCTTTGTTTGTTGTTCTTTTTCTGACTTTAACTTTCTTTCCCTTTTTAATGCGCGAAACATACATTTAATCTTGAGATCCAATGCTATTAGTTCCAAGCTTCGACTATGCCTCATACACCAAGAAATACTCTACAAAATAAAACAAAAACAAAACAAACAAAATTAAATAGCAAGAAAATAAAAAATAAATTAATAAAGAAAACTTTTAGTATTGATATTGACACTTTTGCTTCCCTGCAACGACACCAAAAATTTGTTATGCTAATCTCGCAAGTGCACGAATCGTGAAATGATATAGAGTGAGTAAAGTATCATTCCCATAAAAGGTTGTATCAAATAGCAAAATTAGGGCTCTTTATATTATTTAGAAATTTCAACTTAATTTAAATAAGTTTAACTAATCAAAATCTAAATTAAAGACTATCAATCACTTGAACTTTAACAAATAATAGTTGCAATTCTATAATTTAGATTTCATCAATTAAATCCCTATGATTAACTTATGATTGATTGATTTAACTTATCTTTTTAAAATTAATGACTAGGTCACCTAAGGTATATGTTGTTCCGTTTCAAGATACAACAAATGTATTTCTATTAATCCTATGTGTACTTTCATGATCACAAGCTTTAATATAAACCTATTAAGTTGTATGGTAATCTATGCATTCGGTCATGTAGCGGCTTAGGCATGCATGAATCATTCGATGTCACAAAAGAGTATTTTTATTTCTAAAGAATACTTTCCCTAAGTCTAATGTCTTAATGAACTAATGATATGTTTCGTCTTTCGATCCCTCACTTAATACCTTTAACATGCAAATAATGATTAGTTATTTACAAGAATTAAATCTTAAGACAATAGATTAATCTTAACAAGAATAAATTCAAATCAATCATTTAAAAGTAATCATAGGAAACACAAAAGACTGCATCTAAACCCTAGAATGAGAAATTTAGCTACTCATAGAATAAGAATTAAACACAATCTTTATCAAAATAAATCCAAAAGTCATCATCTTGACAAATAACAATCTAAAAAAAATTAAAAAAAGTTTCAAAGAAAACTTGTTAAAGCTTGAATGAATGCTTCAAATCTTGAATCCTTAATTTGAAATCTTCACTCTCCAAGGGACAAGTGGAGCTCCCTCTTTTCTTCTCTCTCAAATCTCTCTTATTTCCTTAGAGTTTTCCCTCTTCTTTTGCTCTGCTAGCTGCTACTTAAACAAACAACCCAAGTTATTTATTGCCATATAAACTTTATCCCAACTAACAGTTTTAAATTAATTTAGTTTCTAACTTGTGATAACTCCTTCTAATAAACCTCTAGCTCAACTTGAATTCCACCATATTATGTTGCAAATCTCTTTATTAATTTGAATTAAATTTGGAAACTCATCCAATTAGAAGTCCATTGTTCCTTAAATTCGGTTTACACTGTCCAGCAACTTGTGACAAATTTTTCTCCTTTATCTCGTTTGAACTAGGCAAAATGATAAACATAAGAATTGTAGCCCTATTTCTTAGCTTTCCAATGCCTCTAGAATCACATTCTTTGGACCTCCAAAGTGAAAGTTATACATGAATTACCAAAACAGGTTTGGATGCATGGCTTTTTCTGCAACAAAGGCCAAATGGCCCAAAATTTCTTTTATTTACTTACCTATCAAGCTCAAATAAAAAAAAAGCAAGATAAACTCAAACTTAAGATAAAAGGTATTAAAATAACTCCAAAATAACTAAATAATTAAAAAATTAAGTAATTAACCCTATAAAATATATTCAAATTATGCACACATCATATAAGAATTTAGAAAAAGAAAATCAAACACAACTTAGACCAATATAGTACTCCTCTCATACAAAATCCATTTCCAGCTGGAACAAATCCAAAAGAAATAAATAAGCTTATAGTTGAAGGTAGAGTAAAGCAACAAAAGAGGGGACACATGGCTCTTTAACGGTGTTAGATAAAGAAACTTAAAGTAAAGTAACCAAGAGTGGGGTGAATAAGTTCTTAAAAAATATTTTCTAAGAATAGAGTTACAAGTTAGCTTAAAAATAGTGTAAAAGTAAAATATGAAACTAGTGATGATGATGAAAAAGGAAAGAGTACTTAGCCAAGATTTTATAGAGGTTTGGCCATTAAAGCCTACGTCATTTCCCTTGATAGCACAAAGAGTTCGAATCCATTAATCGTTGCCCTTTAAATCAAGTTTAAACACAACCTTTAACACACTACCTTTTTTATGGAGGTATAACTTTTATCTACCTTTTCTATGGAGATATAACATTATATTACTTTTTGCAATGAAGGTATAACCTTACACTACCTTTTACAGTGGAGGTATAACCTAACACTACCTTTTACAATGGAGGAATACCATTACACTACCTTTTTTTTTTTAGAGGTATAACTAACCAACAGTGGATTCTCACAAAGAACATAAAGCTTAGAACCTCAAAAGGCTAAAGAGCTAGGTTAGATACAAAGAATACAAAGGAATTTCAAAAGATAAAAGCTGCAAGAAAAAAGAGAAGGAAATGATTTTTTGATTTGCTTAGCTTTTCCTTTCTTAGGAATGAAATTTCTACTCTTTTTTCTTGTTGAATAACGGTTTCCCAAAGGTATTTGTAGTCCCTTGTGGTTTTTGCCCATTAAGGTAAGTTTTAAACAAATTTTTTAATGTTAAGGCCACCTGAATTGTGTCATTCTTACTTAAAGAATCGATCTTTCACGGCTGTGAATCAACTCTTGCTTTAGTTTAGAGCTTGGTGGAATCAACTTGTAGATATGTGTGATATTGATTCTTTTACATCTAGAACTTTTCTATTTTCTGAGAATCAATTTTTCCATTCTTAAGATGTCAACTCTTCTCGTCACACTTCAAAGTTAAAGTCAAGACCTTTTTGATTTTTTGAGATTCGATCTTTGTTTCTCTAGATGTCGATTCTTCTTCCCTATTAAGCGCCAAAATTGATATTCAAAGTTGTTGTTGGATGCTCCATTCTTATCATCTTATCCTTTCTCTTCTTTTCCAAGTGTTCAATTTTTCCTTCTGCAACTTCTGGAATTGATGTTTGATGCTTAAGATGTTGATTCTTGTTTTTCCAATGGCTTTCCAAATTGTTTCTGTTTTCTCAAAAATCTCAAGATATCAATTATGTTCTCTTCCAGTATCTTTGGTATCTTTAGGAATCGACTTATATTTTCTCAAAAATCTCAAGATATCAATTATGTTCTTTTCCAGTATCTTTGGTATCTTTAGGAATCGACTTCTGTTTCTCAAGATATCGATTCTCTTTTCTTTCAGTAGGTTCTGTATCTTCAAAAATCGATTCTTCTTCCTCAAGGAAATTTTGCTTTCTATTTTGCAGAAAATCGATTCTTCACATTTTCAAAAAATTGATTCTAATAGTTGGAACTTCAGTTTTAAAGTGTTCAGAATCATTTTCTTTACACAACGAATCTTCAAAATTCTTTTAGATTGATCTTCAAGTTTAAAAATCATTTTCATTTAAATTTGAAGCATATTTAGATCATTTAATTTTGTCAATTTAAAATCAGAGTCAATTTTAAAGCTAACAAAAGGCTCATGTACTCCCTTTATATTATAGAAAGAATGAATAAAATTCTAATAGATGTTAAGGCATAAAGTTTATTAATTATTGGTTTAATTAATTCATTTGGGTATGAAGATAATTAAAAACCCAAAACTTTAATTCTTCTCAAAAAATGTGGTTAAGACTTAGTTTTCTTATTATTTATCCACACAAAAAAAAGACTTATTTTCATTATTGTAAAAAAAAATCATGTTAATTCTTAAAGGCATTAATTTTTACATACATTTTTTGTTTTTTTTAAGACTATTATTTGGTTCATATTTATTTATTAAATTTACATAGCTATATATGGATTTTAAACGTTATAAAATATCAAAGTATAGTAATTAAATCAAATTAAACTTTTTTATTTAACTTTCAAGAGAATTCTTTTAAAAAAATTGAATTATATAAGGTATGAATTCTTTGGGATATTAATTTAAACATTGCAAAATATTCAAAAGAAATTGATATAAAATTAACATTTCCATTTAGTAATAATTATGAACTTATGTCTAAAAGTTTACTTCACATGTCTTATAATTTAAATATTAGTTAATAAGTAATTAAATTTAAGTATGTAAATTTGAAAAATAATTGTAAAATAATAGAGTTTTTAATGGTATTTAACTGATATACTTAATATCTTTTTATACATTTGAGACAATTGAATTTGAGTTATGAAAAAAGATAATTTTTTAATTATGATACATTATTTTAACATTTAGAATATATAGAGAATTCTAATTCAAATTTAGAAATGTGAAAAATACGAACAAATTACATATAATTTTGAGCAAGGAATAAAAAGATAAACTAAATTAGTTGAAAACAATCAATTAAAAATTGAATATCTCATCTCAATAGATGCAATAGTTTATATAATATAAATTATTAAATAATAAAATTCAAATCCATATATTTAAAAAAATAATAAATACCCTAACCATGAACATCTCTAAAAATAATAACTAGACGTAAAAGTACTAAAAAATGAGATCATAATTATAAAAAAATATTAAAATATTTAATTTATTAATTAATACATTATTTTTTATCTAAATAGCATGTTCGAATCCCTTCTCAATTAAAAAAAAAAGAAAGAAATGTAACATGATCTCTAAGTTAGGGTTTAAGAGTGGGAGTGGGAGGGAGGGAAAAAAAAAGGAGGGAAACGGTGGGAAGGGTTTTAGGATTATAACACAAAACGCAGAGCCAAAAATTAAACAAAAGACAGACGGACAAAATCCCACTGAAACCCCACCCCCTCTGTTCGATGGCGCTCCTTCTGCGATATCCTTATCTTCATCTTCGTCTAATGGCTTCTAGCTCTCGTTTCTTCCTTCATTCTCCTTGTTTTCACTCTCTCGCTTCGCTTCCTCGCTCCTCTCTCTTCTTCAAGCCCAGGTTTCTTATTTTCTCTCTCTTTTCACCGCTTTTTTTTTTGTTTTTATTTTTTGCTATTTCTATTTGGTTAGTTGAGTAACATGGGAAATGAAAAGGGAGTTGGGTTTCTAAAAGTGGAATACAAAATGGGTATTTTGTATTTTGTTCAATTATTACTTTAAATATTTCAAATAGCAATAACGTTTGTCATTTCTTTGGGCTCTGTTTGGTAAAAAAAGCTTTTTTTTTTCCTTCTTATTTCTGGGTTTGCTAATAATGAAAACAGATCACCTTTTTTTCAATTTCTTTTATTTGAGTACTCAATGTGGGTTTCTTTCTTTCGTTTTTTTTAAGGTTTTTCATTTTCTCTATAATCCCTTTGTCAAATTTGGCTATTGGTTTGCAGGAAAAGCTTTGCATTGAGGAGCATTTGCAGGCTTCCAGTTCAAAATGTGGTCACACCAAAGGCATTCATGTCATCGAACATAACAACTGAAGCTTTCCAGGGAAGCAAAAGCTCCAAAGCATATAACTCTGAGCAAATTCAGGTACTTTTGCATATACTTTTTTCTTTCGTATGTTGTTTAATTTAGTTTTAATGTTGTCTATGTTGTGGTTTTGGTTCAAAATAACGTCTTGTACTGTCTTAAGGTTCTGGAAGGGTTGGATCCTGTTAGAAAAAGACCTGGAATGTATATTGGAAGTACAGGACCCCGGGGTTTGCACCATTTGGTACTCAATCTTTTTCAATTTTTTTTTTATTTTTAGCAATTTTGATAAATAGATGTTGATTTTGCTTCTTCCTATTAGGTTTACGAGATATTGGATAATGCTGTTGATGAGGCACAAGCTGGTTTTGCGACACAAATAAATGTTGTTCTACTTTCAGATGGTTCTGTGAGCATAACTGATAATGGGCGAGGGGTATGCAACTCCTTCTACTATTTTATTGCTACAAATGATGTTAATGTGATATTGCATTTGTTGTCAAATGTGTATTAAATGTTCCAACCTGCGAATTTAACTTTAATGTGTAGCCGTTTTATCCAATGCCTTGTTTTGTTAGGGATGCAATGTCTTTTCTCTAGCCAATATGTGTATATCACTGACTAACACTCTATACATTATCTTGAGATGTGAATGACATGAGCCCTCTGCAAGAATTTGCCTGTCATAATTTTGGTGTGTATGACGTAAACATTTTCATTGATCATTATGTGTTTCCAGTGCAGACCATTTTAATTCTTTTACTTTACAGCATCTTGGCTAAGAACTGTCTGTTATTTCTGCCAGCTGTTAATGTGTTTTCCTACTATTTTTCACTTGGTTGCACTTATGAATTGCAGATTCCAACTGACTTGCATCCTATCACAAAGAAATCTGCCTTGGAGACAGTGTTGACGGTAATTAAGCATAAATAATCCTATGTCCATTTTGAATTTTTTTATTGAGGTTAGCAGGAATCTTTTTCAAGAAAGTCACTTGAATAAATAAAACACTCATCTTGTTTGTCCTGTAATTTGTGATGTGAAGTTTGATCTCATGGCTTGGTCCTGAATCTCGGATTTCAATGAATTTTGACACCATGCTTCGGGTATTTGTCCTTAGGGTGCTTCAAAGGAGGATGTCTTTTGCTTTCTTGGATTCAGTTTATTCATGTAGTTCTCCGTTTTTGTCTCATTGTCTTGTGATCAATTGGCATGGCTTTGAGAGCCTCACCTTGTGGGAAAAAAATTATTTAAACAGTCATAAACTAGGTATTTTCGCCAAAGGAATTGTGAGAAATTCATCATCTGAATGACTTTCAAGATACTGAATACATTCTTTTCTTTCAGAAAATGTGCTAGAATTATAAAAATATAATACTTCTAAATTTGTAATCTTGATGGTTACTTTGACTGATGGAATTGTGAGTTAGTTTATGCTAAAAGTTCTTAATTCACATTAGAACACCACTTCTTAACTAAGTTACTATGTGAAAATACCAACTAAACTGTTTATATGTCTTGCTTAATTCATGGATTTTCTTTTTCTTTTATTTATGGAGAAACATAATCCAAATGAAGAAATTAGTTTCTATACCTCTTTCACAAAAACTAAGGTGTATAATCTCAGTATTATGTAGAGTATGAATATAATTTAATTGGTGAAAAAGATGATTAGTATTGCATGTCTAAATTCTGACAGTAGATATTAATCTCATACAGTTGTGTTTGCCTTGATGAGAATAATATTTCTCAATATAGTTGGGTTTTGACAAAAAAATAATTTTTAATTTGCAATAGTGGAGGGCATCTTCTAGATTAGATATTAGCGCTGTGTATCAAGATAGACAACGTACAAGCTTGGGAAAAAAATGGAGATGAAACCCAAAGTCATATTTATAAGAACCTCTAGGAGTTACCATCAAAATAAAAGAAACTACATCATTTTAAGTAGTTGTTAATGCATTATTTTCTCTTTTACAGAATAGATTTATTCGATGCTAGTTACATATCCATCTTATTCTGCAGGTCTTACATGCAGGTGGCAAATTTGGTGGCTCAAGTAGTGGTTACAGTGTCTCTGGTGGATTGCATGGTGTGGGTTTATCTGTTGTCAATGCCTTATCAGAGGTGTGTTATACTCTAAATTGTAAAATTTCCTCATTTCTGGTCTTATTTAGTTTTGTTGTCTGTACAGTTGTCAAAGGTGAGGTAGGCGTAGGCACTCATCTAAGTGCTCAAATGAGGTGAGTGCCAGAAAATGCCTTGAAACCCTAAAAAAGATAAATTAAAAAAACAGGGGGTGGGTTGAGGGACCCTTCTAAAACGATGAAATCCATCAAAATTTTTGGTGATGGCTAGAGACACTTCTCCTTTACAGTATATTGTTCTGTCATGGCCTTGTTCTATTGTTTTCTGCAACTTTGAAGCAGTGAGAGACTGGTAACTGGGTCTGTCCAACAAATCACAGGATTGATTCCTTCTTTGTTTCATTTTATTCTTTGACTCTTTTTTATCCTTTTAGATTGAGTTAAGCTTCTCTAATGTAACTGCTTTTATGGTTGAACAATCATATGGTTAACTTTGTTTATGCCACTAGGTGATCTACAAACAAAAATCCCATTCAGAGGGAAATAGTGACACTAAATATGGCTATACCACAATATGTATTTGTCATACAGGATATGAATTTATTCTCTAAAATATTTATTTACTTCAAAAATCTGAGCCAATGTTTACTCTAGTGAGTGCATTTTGACACCTAGTGGCTTAAGTGTACCTTTGTGTTTGACTAAGTTGGTTTCTATTTGGGTCTCTAGGCGATGAGTCATCGACTTTACTTTTTCTCTCGTAATTTATTCTTAATTCCTTGATTAAAAAAATCTGTTTGCTACATCCTATGTCTTCGAACATAAGATATGCTCTGCTCAGGTTATGATAGAATGTAGTTTACACTTTATCAGCAATCATATTTGCATGCATAAATCTTAATTGAAAACATCAGTGTTTGAAGTCAAGGGAAAATAAATGTTAATGAGATGATATTTTATATGGTGACAATGATATCTCGTAAAATGTTAATTAAGGTTTTGCAGGAACTAATTATCACTTATTGTAAGTTGGCCATCTCTTTCTTTGCAGACATTAGAAGTCACTGTTTGGAGGGATGGAATGGAATACGAGCAAAAATATTCACGTGGGAAGCCTGTATCGACACTAACATGTCACGTGCTTTCAACTGAATCAAAAGATCGTCAGGGGACATGCATCCGGTTTTGGCCTGACAAAGAAAGTATGCCTGATTTTTGAGCTCCTCTTAATTTCTGATAATCAGATTTTATGATTTATTAATATTTAATTTCTTGTTTAACTAAACCCTCAGTATTCACCACTGCCATTGAGTTGGACTACAACACACTTGCTGGACGAATTAGAGAACTTGCTTTTCTGAACCCTAAGGTAAATTCTTTACATTGAGTTAGGTCACTATATTCTGATCAGTCACCATTATATATTCGAATTTTGATCTTTATATGGATGTCATGTTAGGAATGTTCTTGTTTTTCTTTTTTACTTTCTTGATGCAGTATAAATTTGAGACCATGCTTTACTGATGTTATAGCTTTGCAATTTTTTTTGTAATTGACCTTTGTAGCTTACTATCACTCTTAAAAAAGAAGATAACAATCCAGAGAAGAGCCTTTACAATGAATATTTCTTTGCTGGGGGACTGGTTGAATACGTGAAATGGCTAAATACCGATAAGGTTTGTGCATTCGTTTTTTCCTGTCTTCTCTCTCTTTCCATTTGATTCTTCTCTATCTATGTATTGTTCCTTGCCCCTCCCTTTCCTCTCTCTATTCATTTTGTTTGCTTTTATGCTGATTTCCCACATCCTTAACCCACAATGTACATACATACATACATATATGCATATATACATGCATACATATATACATATATACATACATACATATATACATATATACATACATATATATATATATATATATATATATATATAGTATGTATGTTTAGATCTTTTCAGGCTAAGCTGATGCTATGGAATTAAATGAGTGGATTCATGCTTGAGAATGAAAAAAGAATAGGAGGGAAAGATGTAATCAGAACTTACTTTTGCTAATTGTAGAAGGTTTTCATCCCTCTAAGACTAAAGATTTATAGTTATTAGTTATTGAACCTGAGTAAATGGGTTATATAGGTTGAGGGCGAAGGTTCACTTGATTGGTTTTATGGATATGGTTAGAAATTTATTGAGGAAATTTTATAAATATGAAAATTTTATAAAAAATAAATGAAAATTGAAGGAGAAAGACGTAGACCTTTGGACTTGTATCATTTCCTGTAACTTATAAGAGTCATCGGCTAGGCAAGGTTCATTTTGTTCAGCAATTGTTTTAGAGTTAATAATGATTAATGTGTTTCAAGGTGTTCATTCATGTTACAACCCAAATAAAAGGCTATTCTGCAAAATATTTTGTTATGAACTGTATTTTTTGGTATCTTGCTGAGTTTTTGATGACACAGTATAATACTAAAACTTGTATGCATGAGAGATTATTGATCAGGGCTTGAGCTATGAAGCCATATGTGCCAAATGTGGCTTAATTCAGTCAATATTTTTGTTATTAAGTCAACATTTTTGCTATTAGTCCTAAAACTCCCAAAACTGTAGTTCTTAGAAAGTAAGTATTACAAAGATTATAGGTTGTAAAATATGTTACTAAGCAGGTCTAGAGTGATCAGGTTACTTGGCATTTATACATCTATTCAGAACTCAATGTAATTGGTCATGATCATGGTTTCTTATGTAATTGTAATTACTGATACACTTATATATTGTTGAGTCTGGAGCAATGCATATTGTATAAATAGATGTCCAGACTTTCAGCCTTAGGGCTTCAGTAACTGAAGATAAAGTCATGAGTGAGACTCTTATATGGGGGACACATCATAATCTTTGGCCTGCTTTTCTGTCCCAGGTAGAGTATTTAAGTAATGGCTGGAAAATTGAACCTTTTTTTTGGGGGTTTTTATCTATTGCACTGTTATAGATGAAATCAAAATATGAGATTAATGCAAAATCTAGAGTTTGCAGTGCTTTCATATGTGGGATCTGAACAAATTGCATTATTTGATATGTATGCTCTCTCTTACATTCTAAACTGCTTGGATCTACTGTATCATTTTGCATTTTGGCAATTTTGCATTGGTAACTGGCGATTCTTTGATTCAGAAACCACTTCATGACGTGCTAGGTTTCAGCAGACGAATAGATGGAGCTACAATCGATGTTGCTCTCCAGTGGTAAACCACTAATCACTTAGTTTGGCATTCATATGCTTTTTATGAATTTTGTCTTTTTCCATGATAAAGAAATATTATCTCTGCTGAAAATTTGTTTTAAGCATCAGATTGCCTTTGCTGTTTGTTCACTTTTGAAAAATTAGCTACACTTTTCATGATTGTATTCATATCTTCCTTGCATTTATTAAGGAGTTGATGAAATCTATCTCTTTATTGTTTTTAATGGTGCTTGGTTCATTTTATGCATCAAGGATGTCAGGTTCAGGATGTGTTTAGTGTCTGTAATTTTGTGTGATGCACTACTGTGGTATGTCTCATTCCTTAAATAATCCATGTGGTTTGATTTGGTTTGTTCATCTTCTTCTAGGTGTTCAGATGCATATTCAGATACAATGTTAGGTTATGCCAATAGCATACGGACCATTGATGGTGGTACACATATAGAGGGGGTTAAGGCTTCATTGACAAGAACTCTCAATAATCTTGGAAAAAAGTCTAAGGTTATCAAGGTATTTCTATTCATGTTTCCTTATTTGAAGTTCTGTTTGTTCTTGGCCGTCTTCTGTTGAGTTTTTGTTTTTTTTTTTTTTTGCTCTGGGGAGTACCAACTAACTTGGATTATTTTTACTCTTTTTCAAGGAAAATATATGCAAGAATTGTGTTTATTTCAAAAGATTCAGCTGTGCTTAATTGAAATTTTCAAAGCTTTCATCAAAAATGTTTATCTGCAGAAGCACATTGTCCTGACCTTTGCCAAAAAGGCCTTTCAGTTAGAAACCTCTATTAAAGTGCTTTTAAGGTCTAACAAACAGTAGTTAAAGCACTTTTGTTTTTGCTAAATAGTAATTAAAGCACTTTAAATGCTTTAAATTTGTTTATTGATCTTATGGATTCAAGTTTAACAATTATTTAGACATGGATGAGTAGAATGTGGATTTGAAGTAATTGTGATGTATGTTATTATGAGTCATCTTCCATATCTTTCAGGATAAGGATATTAGCTTAAGTGGTGAACATGTAAGGGAGGGACTGACATGCATTATTTCTGTGAAAATTCCAAATCCAGAATTTGAAGGACAGACAAAGGTATGATTTGTATATTTGATATCCATGGCATACTTATATTCTTGTTCATCGTGATGCTCTTGATAGCTTGAATTAGATTGCTGTCCAGCTTGCTGTTATGATGACTTGATGAGTTTTCATTTATTGTTAAAAGACAAGATTGGGAAATCCTGAGGTGCGGAAAGTGGTTGATCAATCTGTCCAAGAGTTTCTTGCCGAATTTTTGGAGTTGCATCCAGATGTACTTGATTCTATTCTTTCCAAATCACTAAATGCTTTCAAGGTACCCTTCGCGTATCTTACAAAATTTCTTTTGACCCTGTTATTGATTCACTGAATCTAGTTACCTTATCCAAGGGCTCTGTATGCCTACTGGCACTGACTGCATAACAATCATTAGTTTGCTCTTGCTGTTGTTTTCCTATCAGGCAGCTCTTGCAGCAAAGAGGGCAAGGGAATTAGTCAGACAAAAGAGTGTGTTGAAATCATCATCTCTTCCTGGAAAACTGGCTGATTGTTCATCCACAAATCCAGAAGAATCTGGTAAATGTTGCTTTCCTTGCTTTACTTCTTTCAAAAGTTTTTGACTTATATGTAAGGAGAGCATTTTGATCATCTTCAGGTTTTTTTTTGGGAATTTTCTCATAAAGTTCAAATTCTCTTTGCTAATTTTTTTATCTATTTATTCTCTTCTCCCTCACAGCATCTTTTCATGAGATATTGTTTGTTATATATACTTCTATGAACTTTTTCCTTCTGAATGGTTTTTGCATCATTCTATCTTTTCTTTCTGAATATTTTTGCTGTGGTTAGAATGATGGTATAATCTGTTTGGGGCTGTACCAAATAACCGATAAAACCAAAAAATTGAATTGAACCAAGTTATTTGGTTTGGAAATTTTTGGTTTCAGTTTTTCTTAATAAAAACTGAGATATCCGGTTTCAGTTTGAGTTCTTGTAATTGATATTTTGAAATATCTGAACTAAACAACAGGTAGGGGCACAAATGTTATCACAGGCTCTTCCTTATCGTAACATTACCTTGTCAGCACATCTATTCAAGACAACTGAGTAGATTTTTTAACTCTTGGTCACATAAATGACCATAGTAACTTTTTTTTTTTTATTTTAACTGTAATTTTAAACCTTCATTCCAATCTTAGCTATTTTTTTCCTTCTCTCTTCAGTTTTGCTTTCTTCTTTCTTCTTTCGTTGTCCAGCCTTCTATTTTCTTCTTTTCAGAGTGTTATAAAGTGAGCCCAGGTGTTAGATGACTTTTGAGACTTAAATTGCTCTATCTTCTATCCAGATCACTAGTTTGCTTAGGTTGGGGCCCACCTTGGTGCCTCTCTAGTGGTTATTCTTCAGTTATAACTTATACGTACACATACACAAACACAAAGCTTATGTGTGTCTGTATTGGTGTTTATGTGAACCAACACCACCTCACCCCTTGATAGATAATGTGTTTAAAATTACAAAAAGTTACTGTGACACTTAAGGTCTTAGATTTTATCTCATGTTTTGCTTGCCCATGATTCATAAGTTTTCCTAGTGTGAGATAAGTGGCCCATCGCAAAATAAGGATCTGCCCTATACAGTCAGTCACTATTTGTTTTAAATGTATTCTTATTTAACTATGTTGATAATGAAGAGGATTTGTTTTCTTTTGTATTTCCCGCTGGAGGACTAATTTCTATATAGGTAAACCAGATTTGTTATTTTTCATTGACTGAAAGCTGGTATTCTAGATTTGGAAATTAGTTGATGGAGAATGGAAATATGCTAGTTGAGGATTAAGTTATCTATGACTTTATTTATATTCTACAGATTCTACATCATCAGTCCCTGTTGGTTTCAAAATGATAATGCATTCTGATCTACTACTAATGAGTGTCTAAAACTAATCTTTATGTTTACATGAATGCAGAAATTTTCATAGTTGAAGGAGACTCAGCTGGCGGTAGTGCAAAACAAGGCCGTGATAGGCGTTTTCAGGTAATATTTTACTTCTTCATGGTAGTTGGACTGAATAGATACAATTTAGATAAAATGCAGTTTTTTGAAACATGCTGGTTAATACTTTGGATCTTTCTGTAATTTAGTTGTGTTTCATAAAAGGCTTCAATTGATCTATTAGTTAAGCTGATCTTATATAGAGTTGATGGAACATTGCTTTTGCTTGCAGTAACTAGGATGTGAAAACGTACTAATCTTTAAATGTCACCCATATACATGTAAAGAAAGACACAGTGGAGCAGGAAAACTTTGTGTATCAAATCAGTCATACATGTTGACAATAGGCTAGTCTCATGATGCTTGTTGGAGCAGATACTAACCAATTGATGCCATCAGAGGGCTGCTCTTATTCTGCAATGTCTTCTTCTGTCCACTATGTTTGTTAATCTGCTATTATAGCGTTTTAATGCATTATTTTATGTCAACACTTTTTTGAAACATGTAACGTTGAGATTCACTTAAAATTGGACCAAATGCACTCAATTCTAATGTGGCATAAGGGTCTTGAACAACAAACAGCGATGGCTTCTGCTAATATAACTTGGCATCTTTCCCTATTCTGATGGCCTCTTCCCTGCAGTAACTATAACTTCACCTTCAGGTGCTTCTATTTGCTACCAATTCAATGATGCTGCAAATTATCTTGCTCTTTAAGTAGATGGCCTTAATGACTCTTTTATGGAAGTCCATCTTTATTTGATTTTCTTTTGCTTCAACAATTTTAGCTAACTCATCCATAATACGTTAAATCCCTACTCCTTGGACTTGCAAGTTTAGGGGAGAGTACCTGTGTCAATGGATGAAGGCAAGGGATATGTGTCCGAAACACCTTGGAGATTTTGAACACAGCAGAAGGAAGAGAGAGAAGAGAGTGGAAGAAAATGAAATAGAGAAATTAGTCAAAAAGGGACAGAGAAGAGACAGCAGTCTAGGAATAAAAGAATGAGAAGTGTTAGAACTACTCCATTTTTATCTCGATAGAGTAGCTGGGCTTAGTTTCAGTTATTCTTCAGTTTATTCTTCTGTAGCATGCTACTGTAGTGATGTCTTTGTGGATTTTATTTTTGTTGCACCATGCAAATTACTCAAGTTCATGATATTCTTTGTGGTACATGTTGGTTTTGGATTCTTAAGTGGTTTGACCAGTGATGTTTGGCTTTTGTTACTATTTACAGCTTGTTTGCGATGTAGTCACTTAGTTACAATTTTATGGATTTTACTTTAGTTAAACCATGACAATTTGCTTTAGTTAAATGGTGCTCCATGATGCATGGGGGGTGCAGACATCTATTCTGTTGGAACATTGGCATATGGCTTGCTCAGTATGTTGGTGCTGCTGTAGTTACATAGAAAATTACAGTTCAGATAAACTTTTACAATGATATGATTCATTATCTGCATATATAGATTATTATTCAGGATAGCAATCCTGGTCTTATTTTCTGTTGTCCTGGTTAGAGTTATATGTCTGTAGCATATTGAGTCTATAAATGTGTTGTTGCAGGCCATTCTCCCCCTGAGGGGTAAAATTTTGAACATTGAAAGGAGGGATGAGGCAGCAATGTACAAGAATGAAGAAATTCAAAATTTGATTCTCGGTCTTGGACTTGGGGTGAAGGTACTTATTTTGTCGTTACTCTGCTTAATTTCTTTTTTCATAGGCAAACTGATAATATCACATAATATATCTTTTTTTATCCCAGGGAGAGGATTTTAAAAAAGAAAACCTACGATATCATAAGATCATCATCTTAACAGATGCTGATGTGGATGGTGCTCATATCCGAACTCTCCTGCTGACATTTTTCTTCAGATATCAGGTAGGCAGTGATAAAAAGTCTCAATTTTGTGGCTACAAAGAATAAAGGAATTGATATAATTTGTTCTTTGCAGAGAGCCTTATTTGATGAAGGTTGCATTTATGTTGGTGTTCCACCCCTGTACAAGGTTTGTTGTTAGCTATACTGGATTTAGAGGGAAGTAATCTAACTAACAGTGTGCTTAATTCTTTTTCTCCACTTTGGTACAATTATCAGGTTGAAAGGGGAAAACAGGTATACTATTGTTATGATGAGTCAGACCTTAAAAGGGTCCAGAGTATGTTCCCCCAGAATGCATCATACAACATTCAGAGATTCAAAGGCAAGGATAAAATCTCTCTTTCTCTGTTGGTGGAGATATGTAATTCACTGTTGGGAGGCTAAGCAAGCTAATCTGCATTCTGTTATATGATTCATGCACATGATGTATATCTCTTGAAACTTAGTGTCTGCTTTCATATGTAATGAAATCAATTAGTTTGAAAGTTACTCTGTCGTTATAGTGATGCATTTATTTTAGTTTTTGCATAATCATATGAATACAAGAACATGCTTAAATTTATGTTTGACTGTTTTAAAGCTGCACAATACTAATCAGCATTCTGTTTTATGATTAATGCTAAAAACATTTCTTGTGATTTAATGTTTATCTCTCATATTTAATGAAATCTATATAGTTTGAAAGGGTAAACTGATACTTTTTGCTTTTAGGTTTTGCATATGCATATACAGTATTAGAATGTGCTGAAATATGCATGGTCTCTTGGACCTATTGGTTTTTCTTTGCAAGTCACTTGTCATTGTATTTAGCATAGATACTTGTAAGAAAATCAGGGTCAGGTAGCGAATCATCCTTTTGAGGGGAAGAAAGATCCTACCATTAGAGAATTTTCAAAGTGACAGTAATAGCCTGAAAAAGCTGGATCCACTTATGTAATTTGACATGAATTAATGTGTCAATTAAATAGAAGCTTAACAACAGAACACGTGTTAGATGCAAACTCCTTATGGCTCCTAACTCAACATGAAAACAACTTGTGTAGGGTTCACTCAGGATTCATTGATCCTTTTTTCATAAGAGTAGTTTCCGACAAGTTGGCTCATATGGAATGTTTGTTGACTTTTTAACATCAGCAAGAAACTTTATCCCTTTTTGGCATTTTATAAAATCTATCTTTTTGTTAAAACTCAGTAGTGGAGAAAAGAAAATGAGTCACATTTTGAGAATTGATCGAGAGAGTGGAAAATCACTATTAAAAAATAAATAGAAAAATCTGCAATGGAGTTACATGTCACTTTTTTTTCCTAAGATGCAGGCAAATTTGTACCAAAAGTTAAGCAACGACATCCACTAACACTACATATATGCAGTTTTAGTTGAGCCTTTTACTTCCGGCAACAGTACGAATTACCTTGAGTTCTGGGACTTGGATGGAATTATAATCATTTTTTTCTTTTAAATTGTGGGTCTGCTCTGTATTTCTTACCATTCTGCTGCAAAAATATGGATGAGTTTTCATTATTCAGCATTGGTTGTTTATTTTAATTAGAATGTGTATGGTTATGATGCAGGATTGGGTGAGATGATGCCTGCTCAGCTGTGGGAAACAACAATGGATCCTGACCAAAGGTTGCTGAAGCAATTAGTGGTTGAAGATGCTGCAGAAGCGAATATGGTGTTTTCATCCCTTATGGGTGCTCGGGTATGTAGGTCCAGTTAATGATTAGATTAGTTTATGTAGAATGAGGCACTACTGTTTATGGCATGCGTGGCTCCTTTTGCACTGACAAAATGCTTAGGATTAGTCTATCAAGTGCAATAGTCGTTAATTATTTCTAAGTTTTGTGGTTCGTGTTAATTTCTTGCCGTCTCTTGTGAACATGGACACTACTGTATGTAAAAGCTGCTAGGGATAAATTTGATTTGAGGTCTAAAAGAATTCCCGATTGTCCTGCACCATGCATCCTTCATAGTGATATTTTCAAGAGAATTACTAAATTGAAGTGATTTTTGTGTATTTAGGTGGATGCAAGGAAGGAACTCATCCAGAATTCCGCAAGCAAGATCAACCTTGATAAGCTGGATATTTGAGAGTGGAGTTCTTATACTGCATGCAGGCATTGGGGTATAAAAGATTTGTGTTGGTAATTCTAGTTGCCAAGTAGGTTGAAAGTGCTCTTTTCTTGGGTGGGTGGGGATTTTTTGTTTGGGAATTGTGTATAAATGTTGTATTTATAGATATTTAATCCTCATATTGAAGATCCTCCGTCTTCATACATTGCTGTTTTCCAAATTTTGATCAGAAAATTTGTGGAGAATGGGAAAAAAATGATTTTCTTTTCATTCTTCTAAATTTATAAGTAGAAAAAGTTGATAAAATAACATTAAGTGAAGAAAAGAGAAAAAAAATGCTGTTTGACGTAGACAATAAATAGACAAGGTGACCCCACTGAGGGAATATGCTTCAAGTGTTGGAATCGGTTCCATTTTATGCTGCTATATATGTATAGAAAGAAGAGGGAAGGAAGTTCCAACAGAAATGGACAAATAAAGAAGAGGGCATGCAGCTTCAATTCGGGGGAAAAGACTGTGAGTTACTTGTGTCAACCTTGTCTCGTTTTCTTTGATTATTATGATGATTATCGTCTGGATATTTTATGGTTACGGGTAGATTAGCCCTGTATCCGAATATGATGCCTTTTGAAAGCATTAACCCCAAAGAATAGGATGAATGATTTCATTTCCAGTGCCTCCGTTTGAGAAATGCCTCTGCCAATCTATACTTTATAGGTTGATAGCTCTAGTATTCTTTCAGAAACAAGATCAGAATGAGTGGCCATTTTTGACCCAAATCTCTGATCTCCCAGTATTTGAACGTTTTAAACCATTCCCATCAAAACTTGAATGGTCAGAATTCAACATTCTTTTGGTAATCAAAGTCAACACTGCATGTTACCTTCTCCGAGCATGCCAGATCAACGCTCCTACTTCATCCTCCTGTTGGTTATTGTTTTGAATTTACTTTCGAAACCCAAGGTTTAAGATTTGAGTGTTCATCAAAACTAGAGTTTAATATCATGGAAATTTCTTATTTTTCATGTGTTTGCTTTGCTTAGATGATAAATAAAAGACCCTTGAAGTTGGAAAAAAGTGAACAAAGTATATATTGAACATTGGCTTTTTGAAGAATAAATTCCTTAAAGAATGTCAAGATTTCTCAGGTTTCTCAGAAAGGTTTCTCCAACTGTAGAGCCGACCTTAACAAATACAGCTGGATAACCAATTGGAGCTTCAACCCAAGCTTCACAACCTTGTTTTTTGTATTGCTTTCCGGTCCAGATCTGTTGCCAAGTACAAGTTTCTCCTACTGGGAAATAAGCTTTGACATTCTTCTTCCCCTTGTCAAGCACAGGAACCACTAGGATCTCACTGCCCACCAAGAACTGCTGGTAACTGAACCTCTGAACCTGCTCATCATCTGGGTAGTGAAGAAATAGGTGACGGCAGATAGGCCAGCCCTTTTGAGCAGCTTCCTGTTTTGCGCATGCAACATAAGAGTACAACCAAAGAGACAGCAAGAGGTTTGTCAGATTATTACACATGTTGCTTGTTTAGTGGTGAATAACAGCACATTTCTGGCATTACCTTTACAAGTTGGACTCTATAAAACTTCCAAGCTTTGTGCACTTTAGCAAAGCGTGCAAAATGTGACAGAGTTTGGTCGTTGGAGTAAAATTGGCTGTTGCAGGAAGGCTTGTTCCCCTGTCAGAGGAAAGATTGATATCAGTTACTAACAAGATCATACCTGACCACCTGTTATTGTTATCTTTGGGTCAAAACTTCAAATCTTTGGATAGAAATCTGGAGAATTTTGGCAGGTTATTACTAATTAGTTTGCCTAGTTAGCACAATTCAGAAAGATAGATCTGACGACTTCTTTTTAAGCACTTGGAAACCTCTAAATTTCACTTGACTATGCTTAAACCTGCATATCATATTTAAACAAAACTCCTGAATTATGTTAGGAATACAGCCATAAAGGCAATACATCAATCATTAAAAATTTTTCTGACTGAATGAAATATCTTGAAAATAGCTGGAGCAGTAACTTGTGTAGCAGGTAATAGTTAAAAGTTCACCATATGGACCTTTAGACTTTTCATGGATGTTTAAAGAGTTTGCTCATTTATTTTTAACTAAACAAAAATGAGTATATGACTTTGCATGTTTAATTATTTGGGTATTTCAGGTTGCAGATTTTGACTTACCTCATGAGTCCGGAAAACGATGGTGAATGCATTTAGCTCCATCCATCTCAAAAGCAGCTCTTCACTTCGATGATACTTAATAATTGGTAAGTTTATGGCACAGTAACCTCCAATATCACTATGGTTAAAAGCATACCCAGAAAGTCCACTGCTCAATAGGCCAACAACAGAACTCTTTATCCCATCATTAGCTTGCCAGCTTACCATTTGGTCCCCTTCCCAAAACAGCATCCCCCATCTAGGACTATTCCTGAAACCAGCCCTCATGAAGAAGACTAAGCCCTCTTCTGGGTCTTCTCTCTCATTTCCCACATGATTACTTTTCCATTCTTCCACAAATTCACGATTTATTTGAGCCCATAGTTCTGGGTATCTGTTATGAGCAGAAATAGGATCTTCACCTGGAAATGTTGAGTATATTATACTTACTGATATAGTTCAACAGGCAAATGTTAGGAAAAAAGGAGAGGACAGGGTTCAGAAAGAGTTCATATGATTATCATGTAAACATCTGATGTGTTAAGGGGATTATGCTGGCACCTCATGCCAATAACTTGCTACTTTATTGCACTTTGCAAGGAAGGATGCAAATGATTTGACAATATTGAACACAGAATGGTTATGACATACTTTGCAAAAAGCTATTTGCCATGCTTGTTTTATAATTAAACAAACGGGGAGATAAATTTATAAAATAATAAGTTAAAAGATTGAAGCATTTCTGGAAGACAGCATGGGCAATGATAGTCAATTAAACTCTAGAAATATGGTAGTTTACTTCTAAGATGACATACTAGTTTGGAGGTGATTAAGACCATTGCCACCAGCCACGAGCCATGACAGAACATAGAAACGAGTATTGGAAAATGAATAGCTTATTTATGCTCCAATTTTTTTGTAATTGTGGATTCAGAGAGGAGCTTGATGTTTTTAGAAAGATTGTTACCACTGCCTTTGAAACTTCAGAATTCTGTACCAATAAACAACTTCAAACTCTCATCATTACTACCCTCCTGCACGTGGATAACCACAAAAGAAACCAAAACGGGAGACCCAAGAGGAGCAGCAAAAGCTCTTTGGATCACCTTGATCCTATGCAGACTAGTTCAAAAGCAGTTAAGATTTCAAACCTGAATAGAGTACAGCATCCACTGGCAGGCCTTCACCAAAATCAGCCATCCATCCTCTGACTCCATCATTCACCATTTCCAGTAAAATCTGCTTGAACCAATTTGCAGTTAGTGGGTGTGTCAAGTCCAACATTCCCACATCAAACGCTGTATTTGGAACCATGTAGGGTTCTCCATGCTGATCCCTCACCAAGATGTCCAGCTCTTTTGCTTCCTCAAAGAGATTTCTCCTTTTGTTTGGCTTCTCATCCATCTATAAAAAAGGAAGTTGAACTCTCAATCAAGGTTGCAAGCTTGCATCCATTATCAAACTATAGTGCAGTACGTGCTACGTAAGAAGTCATTTGGCATGCTCAATATGGAAAAATCTTCAGTCTCTTCTAAGGAGAAATAAATGCAACACCCTTTATTGGTTAAATTTGTTGCATATGTGGATTGGTGGTTGGTATGGTTCTACTGCAGGACAGCATAGAAGTTAGCAAAGAAGCATCAGCGTAAGAAGATCAGTACCAGTGCCAAACAAGGATTGCAGTATGTCATCACTTTGATGCTGTGTGTGCTAAGATCTTTAACCAGCTGTTGCCATCCAGGGTACCTTGTTGTGTCCACTTCCCAATTCCACCATAATTGTGATCCTATTAATGTTTCCCTTTGCCCAACCCAGTCCTACAGAACAATAGCCACAAATCAAACTGACAGAAACCTTGTGTTTAGAGTTCTTATTTTTTTGAGGTTCTTTGAGCAGAATAAAGTTTTCAATCAAAATCATCTCATACTGGCTGATGGATTGCATATTGCAGTTCCAACTCTTCAAAATTATCCAGAAAACAAGTATAACTGTTCTATAAGAAAACTGGAACTAACAAAAAATTAACTCAGGTGTCAATAATTACTGAAACAAGAAGAGAATCTTCTGCATTTCAGTCAGCTTCAGCATTGAACAAAGGCAAGGACATTAGCATTACCTGCAACCAAAATACTGAAATGGGAACCTTATAAGTTGTCAATTTGTCCCAAACGCAGCGCACAGTTTCTGTGCCACCCTGCATGCCAACCACTGCTCCAGATATCATCCATTCAGGGAGCTTAGGAGGCCTCCCAATGGCTTCTGTGAAGTGTTCAATGATCTCCAAAGGTGAGTTTCCATGCAGTATCCTCCCTTGAATTGCATTTCCATGTATCTGCAAGCTCCAGCATACAGAAAATGGGAAACTGCAAGTTTTAAATCTTGATGAGGCTCAAACAACCCGATTTCTTAGCAGATTTATAACATTCATAAATCTCAAGTATGCATTAGTGGATTACAACTAGGATATAAAGACATACTCAGTTCAACAGTTGGACACTTGTTTCAAAAGCATATTCAGCAGCGCCTTAAGATTTGTTTCAAAAGCAAATTCAATTTTATCATTACTACATGTATTGAAATATACCTGTACTTGGACCCTATCATGTTGTGTCAGATCAAATATGGAATAGTTATATCCTTCCAGGTAAAGAGACCTCATCTTGGATGTCATATAGAATGGTGAAGGAGCATAAGTAGTACTCCAATCTCCCCCAGCTCTACAACAAAGAAATTCTTTTTGAGATCAAAACCATCAAATTAGTGCTAGAGGTTAACCTTTTTAGACAAAGTAGTTTTAACTCATACCTGTAACTAACCAAGTTAGCAGCAAAGGTAATAGGTTGGTCTCCTCTCCCAATACCTTGTTCTTGAACAAAAATGGGTACCCTTTTCCCCTTAAAATCCATGCGAGAAAACTGCTCTCCAAAACCAAAAAATCTCTCATTTCCTTCACTTGCATAGGTGAAACAAACCCTGTTGAATTCTGCAGAAGGTTCTGCAACATTCAATTCTCCTAGTTCCTCCTCTGATGAAGAAACTGTGACGAAACCTTTCGTCCTTGTAAAGACCCAGTACCAACCCAGCTTCCGTTTTCGATACCGCCCCAGTTTCCTCCTCAAACGCCGGTACCATCCTGAAGCAGTTAGAGGTGAAGCTTTCTGGTGAAGAAGCTGAAAATTTGGCTGTCCAATTTTGACTTGGAATCCAATTTGGTTACAGTTCTTTTGATCAAACAAGACCCAATACCTTGCTGAAGCAGCAGGTCCCCTTTTCTCAAATTTTATATCCTTATAAATGCCTGAACTTTGCAGCCTCTTCTTTTTCCTTTCGCTGAAAATGTGGCCTGTTATAACCAAAACAGGGGGATCTGCAATCTTGGAATCTGTTTTGAGACGGTCCAGTTCCAAATGATCAGGCAGAAAGTCATTATCTTTATCATCAAATGGATTGATCAAAATGATATCGTCCAGAGTTTGGTGCTGACAAACCAGGTGAACATCTCTGTCTTTGACGACAAAAGATCCCCTGCTTTCTTCCACCTCAGTCTCAGCCAGGGCAGCAGATATAAATGCCTGTCCAGGGATGGTGGACCACAATGATTTTGAAGGCTGAGATTGGTGAGAAATTGAGATAGACCCGCCATTTCTGGTGCTCCAAAGAAGCTGAAAATCCTTCCCGACCGGGAAAATTTGGTGGGGCGGCAGCGTCTGGGAATTGATGATGAGGTTGCCTTGAATTGAGGGGAGATATCTTGGGGTGGAAGGGAAGGGATTGTTGAGATGCTTGTGGTGCTTTTTAGTGATCTTGAGGGTTGACATGATGAGAGTGGGGGAGTTTAGATTGTGCATGGGATCGCATTTAGCTTTAATTTTTGCCAATGTGTCAAGGGATCATATTTGAAAAGTCTTTAAATTAAGTAAGAAACTTTGAATAAAATTTTTTTATTATTATTTTGAATCAATTAAATTTTAATTTTAAATATTATTTATTCATCATCAAATTGTAAAAATATTATATAATTATATTATTATTATGTCATAGATATTAAGCATATCACATCATCTAAAATAATAAATCATATTTTTAATTATAAAAATTAATTAAATATAAAAATATTATTAACATAATAAAAAAATTTAAATTTTTTTAAAGTATTATATGATTTTAAAATCATTAAATTTTACCTTACAAACTTAGAACTGAAGTTAAAATGGATAGGATAGGGAGAATTTTGTCTCATGTTAAGTGGCAAACACATATTGTTTTCAGGTACCTAAAATAACGATTGAAGGGCTGAATCCAAAGTAAAGTAATACTGAAGAATTGAGGAGCTTATTTAGACAAATATAAAAGTAAAAGGCAAAATTGGACCATTAAAATTGGTACAAAGCTGGTATGGTGGTGGGGTTACACTCCACTTTTACTATTCAACTTTTTTGCGAGAGACACGGAAAGTTTGCTTCCTACAAAATCAAAAAATCTTGAAATGGATAATTAATATTTTGTATTTGGACAACCAGACGGACCAAGTTCATCTTGCTAAGGCTGATAAAAAAGACATGCTTCATAAATATTTTCTTCAACAAGATATATGCTTGTATATATTCATGCAATTAAAATATGATAAAAAACAACAAAGAAAAAAGAGAGTAAAACATTAAAATTTTCATTGTTTAAGCTTCAACTCAAAATTTTAAGTGTAATAAGTGTTATTTATCTAAATCTATCATAATAGATATTTATTTAGAACATAAAAAAAATGTACCTAACTTTTTTACATGATTTTAGCAACATAAATAACACAATCATCAAATTAACTACTGAAATTCAATACATTAGAATCTTTCTTGTACACTACATCGGTATCGAGATCAAAACTTCAAGATTCGAAAGAGATATAGTTGACCCTAATGCTTGTATAGTCGACCTTGGCAATCCAAATTTGCAACTTGCATGTTCTTGGGAATTGGATCATGTAGAAAAAGGCTATACTCAACTATAAAACTCTAATTTGAGAAATTTGAAGAACATAGTCAATCTTACAAGTGTTATAGTAAACCCTTAAGCTTCAGCAATAACTAGATTTAATTTAAACTTGTGTCTAATAGCTCTTAACTCCACACCAACTATAAATAGAAACCCTTGAGTCATTTAAAAGGAAGAAAAGACTTGAGATAAAGTATCAAACCCAATAGAGACCTTTAAAAGCTTGTCCTCACTCTTTAGCGTCATTTTAGTTTTCCACCAAGCTTAGAAAAGTTTTACACTTGCTTTTTTTGAGTTGATATTTCTTCTTTTACTATACTCAAGCTTAAACGTCTAACACCCAACCTTTGTAGAGGCATTTTCTTGTTAAACATTGTACTCTTCTTATGAAAGGTTTAGCTTAACCTTGAACAACTATTTGTGTGTTTGTGGTTGAGTTCGTGAAAAACCATTGTTGAAAGGTTTCGCTTGATCTTGTGAAAAAGTTTTATAAGGGTTTCACTTGATCTTGTGAAAAAATTATTGTGAAGGTTTCGCTTGATCCCATAAAAAGCTTATTTGTCTTAATAGATTTGAAATTCCTTGGTGTTCCAAGGAAACGGATGTAGATACTGGAGAAAGTCAAATCACTATAAAAATCTTGTATCTCGCTTTTAATATTTTTGCATTGTAATTTATTGCTTATATTTAGCTTAGGAAAATATTTTACCTTGATTTATTATTTATGTTTTGCTAGCATTTGACTTAGGAAAATATTTTACCTTGATTTATTATTTATGTTTTGCTAGCATTTGACTTAGGAAAATATTTTACCTTGATTTATTATTTGTTCTTTTCAATTATTATTGAAAACTTGCTTAGGAAAATCACACATTTTGTTTTTGACACAAGAAATTTGTGGTTCCAAAAGTCTTGAAATTTACACTTAGTTTTTAAAAGTATTTTTAAATACCAATTCACCCCCTCTTAATATATTACTTATTGAGACTTCTATAGTAATAAATCCAAAGGGTGAAACCTGCACCCTACCCAAACCTAAGAGAAGTATTAAAATTCTTTCTCGAACCCGTTTCAAATCTGAATATAGGATACTCAAGTCCTACAATATCGGATCAGGTACTGGTAGATAATTGAATAAAATGAACTCATAATTTACATCCCTAGTTCTATTTAAGATATACAAAGTTGTTTTGATTGCTTCTCCTTTTAAAAATTTCAATAAAATAAACCCACTCATTATATCCTTTATAGTGCGATTCCACTTTTTAGCCACACATTTTGTTTAGGACTACCAAGCACCGTGTATTAGGTATTATTCAATGACTTTCTAAATATTTAGAAAATGGACCCTTTTGTTGTCCTATTGTGTCAGGTTTACCATAATACTCATTACTCTTATTATACTTGACAATCTTAATAGTTATTCCCATTTGTTTCTCAACATTACTCTTAAATATTTTGAACTTATTAAGAGCTTTAGACTTTTCTTTAATTAAGAGTAGATAACCATAATGAGAAAAATAATCAAGGAATGTCATAGAGTATCTACGGTTACATATAGTAAGGGTATAAGGTTCACTTATGTTTGTATGAGTGAGTTCTAATTAGTACTTCTATTTGATCTCTTTTCCTTTTATCTTGGTTAATTTATCCCTAAAATAGTCAACACATGTTTTTGGATCATTAGAAATAAAAGTAGGAAGGATGTTATCCTTTATCAACCTTTCTATCATTTCCTTTTATGCTGCAACATGGAAGACATTTCAAGTCCTTATATGTATTTTTTAAGAAAATTATTAATATTTAAGTTTATCTTATATGCATTTTTAAAGAATTTTTTTTAATATTTAGTATCAAGTCTTTACAGAATTTAAATTTATCATTTTAATAATGTGACAAGATTTGGTGAACTGACAGTATATAGCATTTATAAATTGTCAGTACATCAAATATAAACCCACCCTACAAGCATTACAAATGATAATATCAAGGCATCTTAGTTAAGTTTGATAGTAGACCATTTTAATGATGTACTCCCGAACTACTTTTATCCCATCATAATTCATGGAATAAAGTCTCTTCAAAAAAGGTCTAATTTCAACATTTGATTACACCTATACCTTTGTATTATTGTAGCTAATAACTCCTTTGCATTAGAGGTATCTGTAGACACTAAATCATAAACAAAAAATAAATAAAAATAATAAAAATTAAAATAAAGAAGAAATGAAAAAAGAGGGGAGTGAGGTACAACTGGCAGGGTGCGGACGCACCCTGCCAGGCACCTCCCTCACCCTGCCAGACGCGAAAAATTCGCGTCTGGCAAGGTAGTGGAGTGTGCCCCCTCCAGAGCCCAAGAATCGGGTATAAAGGAGGGGACACTGTAGAATTCGAGGAGGGGGGGAGATGAACAAATCTGTAAAAACAAAAAAATTCCCAGATTTCTAGCAAGGGGGAAGCCACAAACAAAAAAAAAGAAAGAAGAAAGAAAGAGGGCAGGGGGTTTTTTCTTAGTGCTGCCGGTTTGGGTGAGTGAGGAAGGGGGAGATCTTGGGTGAGAGAGCAAAAAGAGATCTTGGGTGAGAGAGCAAAAAAGGATCTTGGGTGAGAAAGCAAAAAAAGAAACGGGTGGAGAGAAAGAGAAGTAGCTGGGCACTAGAGAGAGAAAGGGGAGGAAAAAGTGAAGAAATGATAAAAAAATAGTGGGGTTTCTTAAAGTGTGTCTTGGGTAGACCTCCCATTTCCCACCCCAAATGGCATATTTTGGAAGAATAAAATTTGCTGGCTTGATTGGAGTGGGCTGTAGATTTGGAGGAGCTTAGAAAGGTAAAATATTTATCATTTCTCTTAAATTTTTATGGCTTGAGTTGGTTCATTTTATTTATTTGTAGGACTATTGTTTAATCATTTAAGATTAATACTTCAATGTAATGTTCTAAAATCCTTAGGTCTTATTTTTGAGATTTAAGAAAGTAATACAAATAAAGGGATATATAAATATAAATTTTTTTTTACATAAGAAAAGGATTCAAATGTAAGAAAATATTTATTTGAGGTATTGAAACTTAGGAAAATAAAGCACATAGCAAAAAATAATAATAATAATAATAATAAATTGCTAAATAAAATATGTTTATAGTGATAGATCTAGAGATCTAAATATAAAATATAAAAATATAAATGAATGAAATAGATGATAGGCAAAAAAAAATTATAAAGGTTAAGTTAAGTAAAAATTGGAGACTATTGAGACATTGGTGAGGTATTCTTGGGTAAAACCATGTAAGGAGCATATAAAATATGTTTATACATTAGATTATAAAAATATATTCAGTGAATGAGAATAAACAAGGAAGAAACATTTTATATTAAATAAAAATATATATAGTTGAGCTAGTCAAATAATTATAATAAGATAGGTATTAGAATTGACCTTGGAAAAATTGAATCTTAAGACACAATAATATTAAATAAGTTAAGTAAACAATACCAATGATGTGATGATTGGTCAGGGCGCGAGGAGTCGCAATCCCGAGCCGATATTCCTTAGGTTCAGAATCCAAATCAAGCTTCCCACTAGTATGATGGGAGGGTCTCGATTTCAAGGTTCCGAAATTCTTAATAAATGAAAAGTTTGACTATACCAAAAAAATTTACTTGATAAAAATAATAAATAAATAATAATTAATTCAAACATATAATAAATAATTAATTTGTGAAAATACAATATACAT
>NC_030854.1:21576118-21589765 GCF_000208745.1 Theobroma cacao | reverse complement strand
TTTTTTTTTTTTTTGAAAAAAGGTGAAGCTTGGTTTCAAGTGGAGCAGGCCATGTTATCCAGGGGCGGAGCGTCCCTTTGTAATGGGGGGGCCATGGCCTCCAAATTTTTTGAAATTTTTTATATATTATATATTTTTAATGATTTTTCCAAATAATTTGTTATTAAATAATTAATATAATTAAAAAATAATAAAATGATCTTAAAAGCTCATTCAATTTTATTCAAATTTTTAATTTTTTAAAATTTTTTAAGTTTCGCCATTGATCTTTTCCTTTTTTGTTTATACTTGTATTGTGAAATTATAAAAAGTAAAGTTTTTATTTAATTTTTTTTATTTATATTTATTTATTTTTCAATTATATTCTATTTGCTCATATATTTTAAGTTTCTATAGATTTTCTTTTTTAAATTTCTATGAATCATCAACCGCATTCTTTTTTTTATTATTATATAGTTATATCTCCTACTTGTCATAATTTCTTTTTACTGTTATGTGAATTTTATTTTTAATGATTTTAATTTTTAAAAATTAAAAATTTATTATATATATAATTCTCAAATATAAATTCTAGTATTGCATTATTGGTTGTTGTTCAAATTTTCACTAATATGTTACTTTTTATTAACCCTAATTATATAAGAAAAAAATTATCTTGAGTATATGTTTTTAATGTGCTTTATGTTTTATATTTAGTTGAAAGAAAATTATTTTGAGTATCAGAAGAAATTATTAATTTTGTATATCGTATTTAACTATTTATAGTTTATGCATTATAGTTTAATATTTAGTATTACAAACTTAAATATAATAAAATAAGAATATTAGATGTTGACAACATTAATTTTTTAGTCGTTTATATTGAAAAAGACAAGATTTCAAAACAAAATGAATGATAAGTTTCTTACAAATAATTTATTTATTTATATTAAAAAAATATTACCATCGTTGAACAAAACTTTCCTAGAACACTATTATAAGTTTTTTTCTTTTTATTTCTTTTGATTTACATGTTATATAAAATTATTATCTATTATAAATTTTTTTATTATTAATAGTTAAGTTTAATATATTAACTTTAAAAATTTTTAACTTTTATTCTTCTTAACCTTTGACTCCCTCAATAAAAATTAGTTAACTCCGCCACGCCCCTGATGTTATCATTTGGGGGTTTTTTTGGATAAACAACTATTTAGGGTTTTGCTTTAGCAATGTTCATCACTTTTAAGAGATAATATATATAAAGCTCCTTCTAAGATGATCATTCTCTCTTATCTCTAAAACATTTCATCCTTGCAGTTTTGGAAAGTAGGTAGGACCAATGAGTCAAAGACCAGGACAAGACACATGCACGTGAATTATTGTTTTAGTGTGGTGGGCTTGAATCTTCTAAGGATGGCATGATGATTCCTTGGTTGGATGAATGTGACCATGTTTATGTATGTTGTGCTGAGTAATGCATGTAGGCCTGATAGTGGACACATTCATTTGTTGATCATTCAAGTCAGAATAACGTGAACACTTCAACCTATCGTGAATATGTTTTGTTTTTGATATGTATGATCTCCGGTTAAAATGACCAAAAAAAAAAAAGAGATCGTTGGTATGTCTGATCTCAAGGATCCTTTTATCTCATAAATGGTTTTTTTTTAAGACTTAGAACTCAAAATCTTTCTTCTATTCAATAATTATCTCTCTTTTCGTGCGTCATTATATTAAAAATTTAAAAATAAGTAAAACAAGAAATAAGTGAAAAATTAGTTTAGCTTTGAAGGTGTAGAACACTTTCTTCAAATCCGTCATCGTTTTAAATACAATAAAATCTCAAAACTCGTCGATCAGAATTAATAAAAATATTTATGAAAAAAAAAGTTCTTAAGAAATTGTTAGGAGCAGTGTCTATTAATACTTTCTAAGCTATCAATAGATCGAAACTCGAGAACTTTAAGTTGGAATATCAAATGAATTTTTAATCATTGGTGTTTCTTTAGGGACAAGAACAAATTGAGTTTGCTTTTCAAAAAAATAAAAATAAATAAAGAACAAATTGGGTTTTACCTCTAAAACTAATTAGCTTTAATTACTAGCTCTCTCTCCCATCCCAAAATCTTGTTCAATGCATGCATTCCAACCAACCCCAAAGTAGCATAATATTCTTAAGCATGGGTGCTGACTCGGAGACAAACAAATACTAATTGAATTTGACTGTGAAATTAATTGAGTAGCTTTACTTGTGGTGAATGTAGGCATATTTGCGTGCAAGATTCATCAAAATTCCATGAGCGACTTTGATATCTTGTTCAAACTTGCAACCTACATATTTGCCAAAATAGTTATTTGTTTTTTTATTGCAATTTTGAAGTTAGGCTTTTGTCCCCAAATTGGCCACTTGAATATTTTGGAATCTTATCAGATTCTTCTGATGCCATATACAAATTTTGCACTCTACTTAAACTGTGTTGAAAATGACTCCAGGGAGAAAAATAAGGCTAATTAAATATTTCATATTTAAATTCTAATGAAATTTTTTATTTAATATTTGAAGAAGAAAAAAAATTCGTAATTAAGTATTCGAAGTATGTTTTCGTTCAACAATTTGGCACATTTGGTTAATTCCTTAAGAAATTAGTGATAGAAATTGCCATGTGTTTAAAAAAGGTCATGTCATTTTTTCTCTTTCATTTTTAATTTTTGAATAAAAATCAGAAAAAACAAAACTAAAAAATCCAAGATTAAGCAAAAGATTAAAAAACCCTAGAATTTTTTTTTTAAAAAAAATTAAAGAAGATGACAAGGAAACTAGGAAGAGGAAAGAAAGGGAAGGATGAAAGTAAGGATGTCAACAAGTAGGGTACTTATTATTTTTTGAGTATTTAAATTTAAATTTTATTAAATTATAAGGTACTTGAACTTTATAATTACGCAAATAAAATTTAAAAATATTACTCGATTCCATATCCTAATATCCTAAAACTACTCATTAAATACACATTTATGATTAGAGATAAGAACAAAACAAATATATATCTTTAATTAAGTGAGAAAAATAAGCATAATTCCTTTTCATATAATATCAAAAAATGGGTTTAGTTAAATTGGCAAGACTTTTAATTTAAACTGGGTCAGGTACCCAAAATCGGAGATGAGTAGTAAAATTACTATTTGAATCCATATCAAATTCGAATATAAGATACCCAAATTTGAATATAAGATACTCAAATTTTATATAATTTGATTGAATACTTGCTTGCGGGTGCCCGATTAAAGAGTACCATTGCCATCTCTATAGGAGAGGGCAAGAAAAGAAAAGATGAGACGAAAATCAGAGAAAGGGAGGAAGGAAAAGAAAGCAAGAGAGAGAGAGAGAGAAGGGAGGAGAAAAGGGCCGACGAAGATCTCTTCCCTTCCTTCTCCCTTCTTCCTTCTCACCCTCTTGCTTTCTCTCTCTTCCCTTTGTGATTTGAAAAAAAAAAAAACTCAACTTATTTTAAACACACGATGCATATTTAATTTTATTGTGTTTGAACATGTCACACATTTTTTTAAAAAAGTGCAAATTGATACATGGAAGAATAATTCCAATACTTAATTATGAACGTTTTATTTTTAAGTACCAAATTTGAGTATCACATTCAAAGTTTAGAGAACACAAACCAAATTAATCAAAGGTAGTTGATATGAGCAAATAAGTTGTGGTGACCAAGAACAAGAAAATTCAGATTAAGAACATTTGATATTACAAGATATGCGAGAAGACCACTGGTACCCTCTCATATCTTCCACACCCAGCATGCACCAAAATTACCCCTCAAGGAAACTCAAACTCCTACTAAGGGTTACCAATATTTCAGAAACTAACAGCTACAATCAGAGCACATAAAAAAGAAACTTTAACAGCATATTTCTTAAATTTTCCTATGGAATAGGCAGAATGTCCAGATGGTAAAACCAATATTTGACTTACATATAACAGACAATAACTGTGCATAGCATTAGAGGTTGCCATCAAACGGATACCAGAATGAACCACTGAAATCCTTAATCAAGCAAATCAGATGCTGCATTCTTCCTGAATGCATCAACTTGAGCCAGTTGTGCTGCTAATGCCTTATTTGGGAATATATTATCAGCTTTCATTCTCTCCCTGATCCCATAAGCTGGAGCTTTGGCATTTACATATGCTTGGACTAGAGATTGGAACTGACGTAGTCGAGCCATATATCCAGCCTGTCTCATTCTATGGAACATTTTTTCAGAATTATGAATATCACCTCTCTTAGAATACTGCTCCATAACAGCCATGAAGGAACTAAACATTGGCTTAACCTGGTTCTGCTGGCATGCCTTCTGCAAGATTGAGTCCGCCTTTTCCACTTCCCCTGCCTCCACATAAAGCTTCACAAGAGCGTCCCAGGTCAATGGGCCAATCTGGCACCCATCATCTGCCATACGTTTTACAAGATCCTTCCCTTTCTGCAGCATCTTATGGTTTGAATACACCTTCAAGAGCGAGGCATAATACCTTGCAGGAAGCTTCTTCCATGTTTTTAACATCATTTCAAAAACTGCCTCTGCCTCTTCAACTTTATTTAACTTGCCCCAAGCTTCAATAGCAGCCATGTACTCTTCAAGGCGGGGATTCGATTCACAGACCTTCCAAACTCTTTCCACTTCAACAGCCTTTCCAAGATCTGCATATAGAGGAAGCAAAAACCGGCAAGCCCAACGATTCTCTTTTATGTTGTCCCCTTCCATCCCCTTTAAAACCTCCACAGCTTTTTCTGTAAGCCCCCCAGACACATAGTGCTTAGCCAGAATGGATTGTGTGTGGATGTCTGGCTCAACACCTTCAGCCTTCATTGTCTCAACAATTTGATCCATCCCAGTTATGTCATTGGATAAACCTTTGGTGTCAATTAAGATTTTGTAAGTGAAGAGTGAAGGCTTGACATTTTCTTTCTCCATTAATAACAATACATCAGCTATTTTCTTCTTGTCAAGCCTCTTGTAGAGGAGCAACAGCTGGTTGCAAGAAAATGAAGTAATTGGGAGTTCTAGGTCCCTCATTTTGTTAAAGACCTCTTCTGCTTTCTTCACATTGTTAGCAACAACACAGTTAGCCAGCAGAGTTCGGTAGATTACCTCTCCTCTGAAAGATTTTGGGATCTTCTCAATGTACATTTCAGCCTTTAGGAGACCACGCACTTTGGCAATCAAATCAAGACGAGAAGCATAATCTCTCTCAGTGAAGTCAAGCTGCTTATTTGCCTCCAGCCACTCAGAGAGCTGCAAACCGTCAAATTGTAAGCAAATGAAAAGGACAGAACAAAGTGCAATTAAGTCAAACCTACAACTTTCATAACCCAAAGTCATACATAATAGAATATAATTTCACTTTAGGCATTTAAAGGCAAAACAACGAATCCAACAAAATGGATGAATGCCAAAGGTACCTAAAACAGGGTGTTGATATTCTACAATCAGTGATATTTCATCAACTTACCTAGAAAATTCATACTATTTACACAGTTGACATTTTTGCAGCCTGCGCTACGCAGTGTAAAAATTAGAAGCCAAACACAAGTTAAAGGAAATTGCACTAGACTAAATACTTTTTGAGCCTTCAGGTAACAACAAGCAAAGTGCAAAAACTGAAGAAAGACTTTTCTTTTAATAGGGTATCCAACTGCCTCCGATTCAAAGGAAAAATAAAGGTGTGCTACTTTCCAGGAGAAATAACAACAATAAATGGCACAATTTTTCAGAACTTTTGGTGCCAAATTTGTGCAACCAAATTTTTAATCACGACAATGATCAGAGGCTTGGCATCATAAGAATGTCAGATTGTTGCAACTTGCAAGAACATCAATAACACCTTTTAATTGATAGCAAAAGATTGATGAACAAATCATTAAGACATGATTGATGATGCAAAATGAGCATTCTTTTGACACAGAAATATACTATTGCATACACCAGACAAGCAATCGGTTGAGAGGAAGGGTAAAAAAAAATTGAAGTTAGTGCAATCTACTCATGCAATATTGCATCAAAAAGAAAGGTGAGTAAAGGCTTCCACAAATTTATATTTTAAATGAAATAGATCATATTCATGTCATGTCACAAACATCCAAGCAAGAAATTTTATATGCCCATGGCATCTAACACATATAGCAAATAGTTGTTTAGTTTTTATACTTACAAAAGCTGATGATTGCTTCCATATATTGATGTTTTCTTCAGCTCATCTTCTGACACAGAATTCATTTTTTATGCTTTACTATTTAACTTAATACCATGGAACTTTCGATAATCAAGTAATAATTACTTATCATTACAAACTAGAATTGTAGAAATTAGAAGAATAACAAGTAAAAAGTTCTGTTCCTTGCTATATTGAAGAAAAGGAAAAACAGATAAAACCAGGAAAAGCTCATAAATCCTAGTTCCACTTCAATGGAATGACAAGTGGAGTTCTAAGCTGTATTTTCTGATACATAAAAGGTCCTTCCAACAAAATAAAAATATAGAAGAACCTTAAAATAAAACATTAGAGTTAAACATATGAAGCAGCTTTTCCTAAATCATATTTAGATATATACTACAGTAATACAGGAAGAGTGTAAGAAGCTTACACATTACACAAGAAGTAACATGAAAAAGCTATACAATTTATTTATTTTTTTTTATAAAAATTTATTTAGATAATTTGTAACGGAGAAAATTACCAAAATTTTAAAATCACAATTGGCTCAACACCTATATGCAGAAAAGTTAATTTGATATTCAACAGGGTGACTACAGAGCCCTACTAGTTACTGATAAATAAATCCCCAAGATGATGCAATGATAAATCAAATTACCTGCAATGCTCTTCCATACATTCGACGCTTGCGAAGATTGAGCATGGCTACTGAAATCTCAGTTCTGTTAAAAGCTTTTCCTTCCTCAAGCCACTTATCAAGAACCTTATCAACAGTAAGACCTGGAGCAGCGATAACAGCTTTGAACAGTTCTGAGACAATCCTTCTAGTGGACGACTTTTTGTCACTAAGATCAGTCTCATCCTCTGACAATTCCAGTTCATTTTTAGCAGTTTCTTCAATATCTTCCTCATCACCAGATAATTCTGGATCAGAAATCAATCCATCTTCAGCTTTGTCCTGAGCACTGCAATTTTCTTTCTTCTCAGCAGTAGCAGGTGTTTCAAGTTCAGAAAAGCCATCTTCCAATTCATCTTCCTCCCCACTGCTTTCTGCACCAGCTTGGGAAGAAAGGCCACACCTCCCAACAGAGAAATTACAGGAAGCATGTCTTGAATGGTAAAATCTCAACAAAGATGGACGTTTATCAGATATTGTTGGAGAAGACTCGAAAATAACAGCCTTTCCGTCTATGTAGTTACTTGAAATCTGTAATTTAGCAGAAGCAGCATAAGAAGCTTGAATGCTAATCCTTCTATCCCTGCAAACCAGGCCAAAATTCATGGGTAACTAATTCAAACCAAAAGGCATCAATCAAAAAAAAAAAAAAGAAAAAGAAAAAACAGAAACTTTTTTTTGAATTCAAAGCTTAATATAAACAGAAAGAAACGAAAAGAGAATGACCATTGGTGAAACTTTTTGTTGATATTCAATTAAATGCACAATTAAATAAAAGCATGACCCTAAAACAAAATAGAAAAACATCTATTTGGTTTCTAGTTACTTTTGAACTCAATATAGTGACAGAAAATGCAGTCTAATTCAGAGTGTCCAACTGGTAATAAAAATTAGGGCCATCTCAGACATCAAGCAGTTTCAGCAATTTTCTAAACGCCGAGAATAAGCATTTTTCATGTCAGTCTGTGGCAGAGGCAGTTTAGCTTTGGAAGCAATAGCCACGGAAGTAAGAGCATTCTAACAAAACAAAGATAAGAAATACGCATTAGATTAACAGAGAAGCAAATGGGCGGGCGGGTTGTGTGCACTTTAAGTTAATTCATTTCTAGCAAATAAAACATATAGTACATGTCATGAAACCCAACATTTCCATTCCCCTTTCCTTCTTTTCTTCCTTGGAATTTTCTCGGTAAACAAACATGGAAGGATCCGCGGATTAAAGAAAATGAAATGCAGACATAATATATAAAACAAATGAGAGCAAGAGAGGAAGGTACTTGAGAGGATTAGCAACTCGGCGTAATGCCCACATGGTGAAGCAAAGAAGAAATGGTGAAAAACTCTTCAAAACCCAAAACCCTAAAAAGCAAACAAGAAATGGTGCAGCAACCAGCGACTATCTGTTCTCACTGCTTAAACCCTAAAAACCTCAAGCCGAAAACTGGAAGTCGCTTTCTTCCCATTTTTCGGTCATAAAATAAAAGTATAACAATTGGGCTTTCAAAGGGCCCCTACGAGTTGTGGTGGAACTGGTTCCATACATTTATGTTTAGCAAGCTCTGATTATACTTTTATACCATTTAACCGCAAAGCTTTGTTATCACTTTTCAAGAAATTTATTTTTCAGAGGTAAAGTACTTATAGAAATTAATTCATCTAAATAAGTGTGGAAAGATATAAAATATAAAGGTAAAATACTTTGATATTTTTAAGTTTTAGTTATAATTTCACTTTAATTTATTAGTATTAGAAATGAACAATTTACCCCAAACGTGTAAACGATCTTGATGGGCAAACATAAAATGTTTAAAATACTTTGCTTTTTTTCTCTCGTCCTTTTCACTATTTTCTCTTTTCTCATATCGATCGATAGTGCTCTCCCAGGGGATCGCACCCAAATCACGCTCCCCTTAGGGAGATCTAGCCGAATCTAGCATTTCACGATCAGATCTAGTTGTGGGATGGCTGGTTGACGAGAGGTAAGATAGAGATTTTTTTTTAATAAGAGAGAAAAAAATTTTTAAAATAAAAAATTATAATTTATATAATATGGTAATTTTTAAAATTAATGAAGGGTAAAATTATCTGTGAAATATTATCATGTCATCAAATTAACGGAAACATTAACTGTTGGACTTATATGTCCAACGAAATATATTTTTTTAGGGTGGAGTGTCCATTCAAATATTAATGCTTCCGTATGGAATTATGGTCAAAACATAACAGGCGAGGATATTTTACCCAAAATATAATTTTCTTACATCAATTGTAATGGACTTTAACGGTGCTTTTTGTTTGCGAAATGTAATAGAGTGTGAATAGAACAATTATTTCATAAAAATAAAATAAGCTAAGAATAGTTACTATACTGTTTGGTTTAAGGAATGAAGTTTACATTTTGATATATTCCAATATTTGGATTGCAAAAATAATTTTGAAATAAAAAAATGATAAAAAGAAAATATATATTTTTTATAATTTATGATTTTTAATATGAAATTTTAATTTTTTGATAATTTTTAAAAAAGATTAATATTTTTTCATTAAAATTTGTATTTGATTACTAATTTTTATTTTCTTTGCTTTTTCTCTATTTTTATTTTTGAAAATATTAATAATATATAATTAAAATGTTAATAATTTTTAATAAAAATGTATTAATAATTCATTTTTACAATTTTTTAGTTTAAACTATTAATTTTTTTTATAATTTATCTAAAATGATAATAATTTATAATTATCAATTTATTTCTATAATTGTCTAATTTATAAATAAAAAACATTTTTTTATAATTTCACTACAATAATAATAATTTATAAGTAAAATATTAGTAAAATTTTTAATATATTTTTAATAGTTTCATTATAATTTATTAATAATAGTTTTTTAGTAATTTATAAAATATTAATTTTTTATAATTTATTTAAGATATTAATAAATTTTAATTTTTAATAATTTTACAAAATATTTAAGGGTATTTTTATCCAAAAAAATTTTTAGTTTATTCTAACCCATCATAATAGCTAATACCAAAAGAAGTTGTTATTAGCTATTTTGTGTTTTAAAAAAATTGTCATTCATTGAGAATAGTCATTTACGTATTCAAAAATGAACTAAACAAAAATATAAGAATAGAGAGGAAATAAAGGAGGAATGGTTATGCCATTCTTTGTAACCAAACATACTATAATAGTAATCTTGAATGTCACATGAAATCAAAGTTGGGCAAAGTTCAAGGGGGCACAATGGCTTGGAACTACAAGAACTTATTATGGCTTAATTTGGTTTGTGCATGACCATTTTTTATTATAATGGCAAAACTTTAATGGTTGGAGTTTTTAGGTGCAATGTTATGGATCTCATGTCGGTAAGAGATAAAGTAGGTCTTGGGTTTATAAATAAGGACCTTTCTTTACTTATCATATAGGTCTTTTGAGTTAAAACTGTAGACTCGTAACACATGGTTATAGCTAATATGAACAAATGTTGAGAATTATGATAAATGTAAATTGCTTGTGATAATAGAAATATGTTGCAAAATTATGAACCGATGGGTGACAATGTAAAAACCAATGTATGGCACATATGAATGTTAGGAATTTTTTTTTTCATTAAGCTATGTGAACATTAAAAAACTTAATCTACCAATAAACAAATCAACCATTTTTTTTAACAGTTTTCTTTTTTCTCTCTCTTTATTTCAATTAATTTTCTTCTCTTTTCCCACCTCTACCTTGCCATCATTGGCTGGTCTTTTGCTGATCTAGCAACTAAAGTCATACGCAATTGCGACTCTTTATAAATTCCTTCCTTCTCTCCTCTCTTCACTCTTCACTCTTTTGATGGTCTCCCTTTCTCCCTTCTCTACTGGATTTCCTTTGGATGCTACCAGTGTATGCATTAAATTTGAAACCCTTAATAAAAGGGTACATATAATTTTAAAGACTATGAAAATTATTTGAAAAGTTTAAAATTGTATTTGGACCTTAGAAATCATGAGAATATTGGAACTGAAATCAAAATCATGCATTAAAGTTACTTGAAAAGTAATTTTAGAGAATTTATATTTCAATCATACATGGTTGCATAATTCATAGTTTTATTACTTTTCAATTGTAATTAATTATTTGACAAAATTTTTATGGTTGAAAAAAGCATTCAAATATTTTTCTTTTAATATATGTATAAAAGCTCAAAAATAATAAGTATTCGACAATATATGATTAAAATATAGAACATTTAGTAAAATCTTATATATATTGCATTTATAGAAAACCATTTAAAAATTTTTAGTGATACAAATTTCATTTGAAAGTAAACTTTCTAGCTTTCCAATAAAAGGAAAGATTACTTAACTTTAAGATTAGAAGAGAAAGTTATGATCATTCGAAAATGGATCTACGAGGTTAGAAAAGGAGAGTCGTTCCAAATGTTGAGAAAAGCTACGTAATCGAATTATAAATGTAACAAAAAATTAAAACTTTTTCCTTAAGCAAGATCATGATTTGTTTGTTTAATATAAATTATCTTAACTATTTGAGAAAAAATGGGGTTTTACCTTTGTGCATTTGATGTTAAAATCAAGACTCGCACAATGATTTCTGGTTCAAAGACTTCTCCCACCACGCTTAGGTTATTGCAAACCTCAAGCATTTAATGGTGATCCATTCAAGATGCTCAAATGAATGATACCAAAGATGATTAGGGTTTCCTTTTGCTGCAAAATCTAGTGCTAACTACGTAGAGGAACTCTTTGTTTCTTTCTTCTCTAAGGAGGATGCTTGAAAATACAAGAAAACGTGAAAGAAGTTCACAAGCCACCAATACCCATGAATTGGTATCCAATGGCAATGTTCGAAGAAAAAAGATGATAATCAATTTCCAAGGTTTCCTTCCAGGTCAAACCCTTTTCTCTCTCTTCGCTCTTCATTTGTTTGCCTTTCAAGTGTTCTTAGATGTGGTTATTACTCCTAAATGCAACATAAGTATATATTCATTGGCAACTTAGCCCTAACATAACATTTATGTCAATTACAAATTACCTTGACTTAATTGAATTTTTTCAATTAAATCCTTTGAAGTCTAAATTTCTTTGCAATAAGTCCAACTTAATTACATGATTTTACATTATAACTTGTCATTTTTTAATGTGTGTGATCCATTAGATTCTAAACATGTTGGTAATAAATATAAATTATAATCTAAAACTAATAAGGATTCAATGAATCAAATAAGTAAAATCCAAAAAACCTCTTAAAACACTTCAAAAGAATACTTTGGTCTTTCTTGTTTCAAAATGATGTTTTTGGTTTCTTGACTGTTAACACCGTTAGTCAATAGTTAAAAAAAATTATACCCAATACTGCATAAATATTTTAAGACATAAGTACCCTTTATGTTAATTTTACAATTTAAACATATTCTCTTTTTTTAAAAAAACTACTTATTGTTCTCTCAAAAACCTTAATAAGAAAAACCCTAAAAGAATTTTGATTTTAAAACCCTAGAAATTTGAAGCTATATTTACTCTGAAAACCGTGCATATCTTTCTTAAGGTAAAGTCTATTGTCATCACACTCTTTATTTCTCCAATAGTTTAAGAATGTTTTTATTATTGAAAGGAATGAATTAAAAGTAAATCTTTTGTTCAATGATGGATATTTTAAATTTGATGGTGTTGGGTTAAGAGATGAATTTCTTACTCGTGATTACTAATTTTGTTAAAAAAATTTTGTCTAAAATTTGTTATTTGGAACTAAGGTTTAAGGTGATGTAAAAAAGTTTTGACTTTACTATATATAAAAAATTTTAGGTTTTTTTTTTCTTTTTTGTGAATTATTGAATTTTATTAAATATCAAAGTGATACAAACTACCGCATCCAGAAATCCCGTTCTAGAGTTTGTTTCTTGCATTGAACAACTACTGGCTTTGCCATTTGCTTAATTGACACAATTATTCTTTGGCTGTGGTTATCTCCATTCATGCCTTTGTTTCCATTGTAGGCCTTGTGGCTACCCCACTTTGTCTAGTTTATGTTCCAACTGATCTCAAAAAGAAACAACCTGCCTATATGGCTTAACTTTATGTTGCTACCAAAGGAACTTATGTCCATAATAATGATCTTAACGTCATTGATTGCCTTGTTTTTTTAAAGTTAAAGAGAATTTCATTAATTCTTGAAGTGACAAAGTATCATCATTGACTAAACTACATAAACATAATTTTTAGGTTTATGCACATAGTCAAGACATGGGCATACTTTTCAAAATTATGAGCCAATTCTAAGTTGAGCAAAAACTAGCAGCATGTCCTTTATAATTACACCCTTTACATAGACCTATTTCAACATATACCTATTCCATTCAATAGCACCAAAAAGTATCCACAATAATTTAAAGCATTTCAGCATTCACTGTGTAAAGCCCGACCTTATAAAATACGTGTCATGACATACATGTGATGGATAGCATGTTTACATACTAAGAGAGCCCCGAAAAATAGATAAAAGTCGGTACTGTACCTAGAGATACAATAAAGTTGATCTAAGCCTCGAACTAGGTCAAATAGGGATTTTAAGGTTAAATTCAAAATTTTACAGTTCAGGAATGACTAAAAATGGTGATTCGGAATTCGAAGACCAATTTGGAGTCAAACTAAAATTTTCACTATCCAAGGGTAAAATGATCATTTGCCACTTAGGGACAAAATGAGAATTTTTAGAAAAGATTTTTTTTGGCCCCATTTGACTTATTGTAGTATGATTT
>NC_030854.1:21554211-21575711 GCF_000208745.1 Theobroma cacao | reverse complement strand
GAAGCAAAACAACAAGAAAAGAATCCATTTTCCCCATGAATCTTCATTGGCCGAATCTTCCTTGATGTGTGTGGGTGATGGATTGTTATTATTTCAAGAGAAATGGCTTAGAAAATGATGAATAATGGTGAGAAAATTAAGTAGGAAAAATCACGGTGTTAGTGCACTGTAATGGCCGAATTTTTCCATGAAGAAATGGGAGGGTTTTGATGCTGACATTGGTGTTATTTGAGTAATATTTGGTGAATTGAGGTATTAGAAAAGAAATGGAGTAATTTGGGATTAAATTAGACACGTTAGTAATTTAATCGGGTGATAGGCCGAATTAGGTCAACATCGTGTTTAAGCGGTTGACCAATCACTCCATGCATTCATTTAGATTTAGAGGGCCTGAAATAGTTTATGACAAATTGACACAAATTATTGAATTTTGTGTTATGTGTGATTTATAGGTGGTGAGCTATTTGATAAGGATAAAGAGATTACACCAAAGATCGGGACTAGGAGTATTTCTACTCTTGATACTATGAGTAACCTTACTATCATCTTAATTATCTAAAGTGATTTTTATCCGATTTGGTGATTTTATGGAAAATGAGTTAAATGGTAAATCCTTATGTTTTATAAGTAAAATGTGTTTAAATAAAATGATTTTATAAATTGTCTTGAAATTGAATTATGGTTTTGAAAATAGAGTAATTGGAGACCACTTGATGTGTTGTAAATTTGTGGTTTTAAATTGAATGGCTTATAACAATATATGAGCATGAATGACTAAACTGATTTTTGGTGTTAGAATTATTTGTACTGTGTATTCAGCCTTGAGAGGTTAGGTTGCGATAAATTGTCATGTCATGCAGATAAAGATTTTATAAATCAGATGGTAGATAAAATAATCCATAATTCCTGCAGTGGAGGTTCTGTGGACCAGCCTAAGAGAGGGGGCATAGAATCAGATATACCTTACCTCGATCGGAGAGCCGTGTGGAGGGTGTCTCTAAAGGTAAAGATTTGAGTGCACTTCACGTGGACCACCGCGTGAGAGTGAGACTTAGCCAACGCCAAGGCATGGCTAGATTTTCAAATGTAAAGATATGTTCATGTGTGTACTACACTGAACAGCCTTGGCTGTCTCGATCAGATGCCTAGGCCAAGGCATCCTCGGGAATGATTTTGGTAGGAGCCAAGTTTTGTGAAATATATAAGCCAAGTTGATTATTTGAGTAAATTGATTATTGATGTTATGAAAAACATACTGGAATGGAATATCTTACTTGTCTCCATTTACTCGACTTTAGATGGTTTAGATGGTATTTGTTTACTCACTGGGATTTTATAATCTCAACACCCTCAATTCTCCACATTTCAGGCTCGGGATAGTCGCTAGATAGCTGATTGCATCAAGGACTTCAGTTAGCCTTACATCGACAAATTTGTAGGTTTATAGACTTGCACCTTATTGGTTTAGTTAGGGGCCCACATGTCATTGTAAAAGTAATTTTATACTTCAGTTATCTGCTTTAAAGTACGTATGAATATATTTAGCTTTTACACTGTAGAAATTAATTACGGATTTCTCTATAAATATTATTTTATTCAAACAATTATAATTTCATTTCAAATAATTATTTTAGACATCTAAATTTCTTTTTAATTATGAAACATGTGTTTTTCACCCACACACCATGTTTTTAGTGGATTTCGATATTATTGAAGAAAAATGACGAAAATGCCCCTGTGAGCCAAAAAATAATATTATATTGTTTTGATTTGGAAACGACTTATGATTTCTTGAAATGCGAGATTTAATAACTGTTGCTCACTAGGGAGATGCGGAAGCTGATGCTAAGCCTTGCGAGGTTCTGATCGGCATTCCGGGTAATGAGTGCCTATCTGGACATCGCGGCGGTTGTTAGGGGCTCGATGAGAGTTCCGAGTTGTGACACACTGCCTTGTTGCTTAGTTGTCTTTTTTTTTTTGAAAGTTGAGCATTTCATTATTGAAACAAGGAATAAAATGTTCCTTAGAGCAAATACAAAAGCAACACCTGACTTTGGATTGTTATGGACATTTCTCATAACAATAAAAAATCAAGGCCTTAGAGTACAAAATAAACAAAGCAGCAGTAGCATTAATCCATAACCTCATCTTAATATTTGTACACAAAATCTATACATTAAAACATATCAGTATAATCATCAAACTCATTGCAATAGGACACCTAATGTATTTCCCTCACTAAATGCTAGAATTCTACATCCAGCAGTACACAATCAATAGTTCATCAAGTAGAATCAAAGTTTAAGAACACATGCTCACCAACCAAACCTGACAGATGAAGTCCAAGATGCCCTTTATTTGGAAGGAAACACAGAAACCCTCAGCCAAACAGACACGACATCAGGCAAGACCTCAACCATCTCATGAAACACAAAACACACTTTAAGTCCTGCTTATATACTAGATAACAAAACTTTCAATATCCTTGAATAAAAATCATTAAGGATATTAGTTTGTCGTTGCACATTATCCTTTGCAAGGCTATCAACAATTTGATTTTTCCATCTAAATATGTGATGGATCTCCGTTTGGTTGTCTTTTGACCAGCTCAAAGAACTCAAGGAACATATATGCCTATGCTTCAAAAGTTTTAGGTGATATGAATTATTTAGCCAAATCAGGAAAATAGGTTATGAATTATTTAGGTGATATGAATTATTCTTCAGAAGGCTAATCAAATTACTGTCGATAATTTATATATATATATATATATATATATGGAATTTACTAATAGTTTTTGCTTTTGATTATTTTTGTTGATGTGATCACTCTAATGTTTTTTAATTTTAGTGTCTTTATAACTCATGGAAATATGTATTCATGTAAGAATCTAATGTCTTTTTTTGATTTGTTAAATCTTGCATTCCAATGTTTAGGAGGTCTAGAGCATAATTTAGAACGAGTTTACGGTTATTTTTTCCTTGGAGATGGGTTTAGATCATTGCTACATGTCAACATTTTAGTTTAGCTATGCCTTGTAACTTTTGTATTTTGGCTCTAAAAATGTAATTATTTTGATTTTTTATTTATGTTTATTATTTTAAATAAGTGTTTCTCTATAAAAGTTTTTTATTTAATTTTATAATATTGTATGTAAATTTAGGTTGGCGGAATGATGCACAAGCTTATATTTCATTATGGTGATAAACAAAGAGTTGTTACGGATGTTGATGTAGATAGGTTTTCTTGGATAGATTTAATATGTCAAGTTTCTAAGCATAGTAACTCTATTAATGTGTCTATTATGGCTAAAAATGAAATGGTGATTTGATGTGCTAGTGTTATCGAAATGTTCAAGATATGGGATGATAGATCTGAAATTCATTTATATGTCGAGAATAACCAATTTGGACCTCCATTGGCTGTTAATGTAGGTTTTCTCCTTAAGTTTGAAGGTGTAAGTGGGGAAAGTTGTGAAACCCCATATTTTGAAACAGTGATTAATAAAGTTGATCGGATGCAAATTGAGGTCAATTAGAATGCTTAAAAGTGATGAAAGATGAAAGGAATAGTTTAGGATAAAATATTCTGCACGTGAGGAAATAATAATATTTTTATTGAAAGAGAATTTGTGAGATAAAAGATGATTTGGAAGTCAATTGAGGTATAATAAGGTATTTTAGGTACCAAGGAAACAAGAGGAAATTCTTAGAATAAAATAATATTTTATTTAAAAAATAATATTAAAATATTAATATTTAACTGAATGTCAAAATCAAAATCAGTTATGAAGAAGGATCATATGGTTGATCCAAGTGGGGGAGAAGAAATACAAATAAATTTTTGAAGATGAACGGCGAAAGTGAAATACGCGTGTTTTGCTAAGTTGAGCCAACGCGAATAAGTGAATATTTAAATATTATGGTAATATCGCGTTGAAGTGCAATTTTGATAATTTGGTAGTACACGTACAGAGGAAGGAAGATAGATGAAAATTGAACTTTTTAGACGTATTAAAAGGATCGAATTTAAAATATAAAGATTGAACGATTATGTAGTGGAATTAATGGAAGAAATAAAATGAACATATAGCAAAATAATAATAGTATATATATATAGAGATAACGATAGACCAACATGGGCAACCGCCCGTGTGGTCAATAAAAAGAGTCAAAAGACTCTTTGATTTGTTTGATGGAGGGAGGCCGACCATGTGGAATAAAATGGAGAAGGAAAGAAAAAAGGGGGGGGGGGGGGGCTGGCCAAATTGGAAGAAAACAAATTGGAAGATTCATGAGACAAAAAAAAAAAAGTAAAGTGAAGAAGACATAGAAGAAGAGAGAAGTCGGTTGTGAGGGAGAATAAAAGAGAAACAAAAGAACAAATGAAAGAAAGAAGAAAGAAGCAGCCGAGAGAGAGGAAAAAAAAAAGAAAGAAGAAAAAGCTAAGCGTGAGAAAGAAAGTGAGAGGAGAAAGAGCCGAGTTGAGGGGGCAGTTTTGCTGCAAATTTTGAAGGAGGAAAGAACTGATTTAGAGGAAGGAAAGAGCAGCTTTGGCTGTTGATTTTTGAGGCTTTAACTGCTGATTTTGAAGGCTGAAAAGTGCAGTTTTTGCTACTAATTTTGAAGGTTGAACGGTATGGTTTTGGTTGCTAATCTTTGTAGCTTTGGTTGCTGATTTTTGAAGGGAAAATAGAGCAACTTAGCTGCTGATTTTGAGAAGAAATAGAGCAGCTTAATTATCGATTTTTGTGTGGATATGAGCAGCTCCAGCTGCTGAAAATTTCTTGGTTGAAAGACAAGAAGTTGTGGCCGGCGGTGAGTGGGAGAGAGAGGAGGAAATTGTGGACAACTCTTGTACATAAGAAAGGAAAAAGAAAGACAAGCAAGAAGCTGCTGGTCGGCTGGAGAGTAGAGGAAGAGAAAAAGAGAAAGAAAAGAAAAGAAAAGAAAAGAAGAGAAAAGAAAAGAAAAATATATATATGCATACAAATGGACATGGCCCAATAAGGAAAGAATGGGCATGACCCAATTAAAAAGAAATGAGAGAAGTCCATGAAAAAAGACCAAAAACAACAAAGGAAGAAAAGTCCAAAAGAGAAAGAAGGTGGAGACTTGGGCTAACCTAGCTTAATTTGGTAAAATTGCTTTATTCTTCTCCATGGTTTATTGTGAAATTGGACTGTTTGGAGACTAGCTCATTTTATTTAATTATACATTGGTTATTTGGTGATATGAATTGAATTTAAATTACTTTAATAAAACATTTAAATATTTTATTAGGAGGTGTCATGGACTAAAGTAAAGAAGAAAATGTGAAATTTACGAATAGAGCTCGAATGAAGTTAAGAAATTTTAAATGATTCGTTATGAAGAATTATTGACGTCGGAGGAATTTAGATGCATAATTTGGTTGAGAGTGTTAAGTTGAATGGTAAAATATTGAAAGAAATGAGGAGAAATAATGTAAATTTATGATAGAATGAGAGAGAGAAGTGGAATTGATGCACTAAGTATATTGGATTTAAATTGTTGCTAGGAAAGTTTGTTGTGGGAGCGTGCCGAACGACATAAGTGACTGGCAAATAGGAATAATTATATGAGTACGAATCAATAGCGACGTAGAAATCCCGCTATTGTGAAATGAGTAACCTTATCAGCATTTTAATTATCTAAAGTAGTCTTTTTATTCGATTTTGTGAATTCTATAGAAAATGAGTTTAATGGTTAATTTTTAGGTTTTATAAACAAAATGTATTTAAATGAAATGATTTTATAAATTGTCTTGAAATTGAATGATGGCTTTGAAAATAGAGTAATTGGAGACCACTTGATGTGTTGTAAATTTATGGTTTTAATTGATTGGCTTATGGCAATATTGGCATGAATTGTTGAATTGCTAAATGTGCTGAAAATGCATGAATTATTGATTTGCCTTGAGAGGCTGTAAAATAAAATGATTGCCATGTCATGCTATTGCAAATTTTATTGTATGGTGGGTTTAGCTTGCTACAATGGGCGGGTTTTGTGGACCAACCTATTAGAGGGGCACGACATTCGGTTATATTCATACCTCGGTCGGAGAGGCGTGTAGGGTATCTCTTGAGGTATGGTTAGAGTTCACGTCACGTCGAACCACTTCGTGGTGATGAACTCCGCTAACGCCAAGGAACGACTGTGTTTCAAAACGAAATAAAGATATGTTTTACTTGTATACAAAATTTTTAATAGCCTTGGCGGGCTCGAGTGTACACCTCTAATCAAGGTGTTATCGAGTACTATTTGATGGCATGAGCCAAATGTTTATGAAAGTCATAAGCCTTAATGAGAAATTAAATGAAATACAACCGTTTGCATGGGTTGTGATGAATTTTCAAATTGTGAAATACGTAATGTGATGGGATATTTTGATTGTCTCATTTTACTCGGCTTTAGCTGATTTAAATGATGTTTGTTTACTCACTGAGATTTTATAATCTGATCACCCTCATTTCCACCAATTTCAGGTTCAGAATAGATTGTAGATAGCTAATATCGTCGAGGACTACAGTTGGACTTGCATCATCCAAAAACTATAGGTTCATTTTTTTGATACTTTTGGTCATTCGTGGGCCCACGTGTCACTGTAAATTAAATCTTATACTTTGGTTATCTGTATTACAATATGAATGAATTTATTTAGCTTTTAAGCTATAAAAATTATTTACCGGTAACTCTATAAATATTATTTTATAAGAAAATAGAATATTTTATTGAATATTTTTGTTATATTCAAATAGATATAGTTTCACTATAAATGAATGTTTTGGACATCTAAATTCATTTTTGATTATGAAATAAGTGTTTTCCACTCGTATACTACATTTTTAACTGGTTTCGAGATTAATGTGGAAAAATGACCAAAATGTCCCTATGAGATAAAAAATTATTTTTCTATTATTTTGATTTGGAAATAGTTTATATCCTATCAAAACATGTTATTTTACAACTGTTGATCACAGGGGATGTGAGAAAACTGATATTAAAGCATTGTGAGGTTTCGATCAGCATTTCGGGAGATGAATGTTTATCGAGACATCACGACGATTGTCACGGGCTCGAGGAGAGTACCGGGTCGTGACAAAAGTGAAGTTAAGGTTATTGTGGGTGGTTAAGCTCATACAATCTACACTTAATATTTTATAAAACAATCATTGCTAGGGCAGCCTTCAAATAACAAACTCTTGCTTTACTCCTGTTTATTATACATCTAATAGTACGACTGTCATTGAGGTAGTCCCTTATAAGGCAAGATCCAAATACAACTCTTTATGACTCATATATTGTTGTCAAGATTCTAGTAGAAATCCCTTAACTACAATGATACCACCAAGACTTGCAGTAGGCATTAGTAGCACTTAACATTCTTTTGCAATGCATTCCACGTCTCAAAGCCCACTACTAAGATCATAATTTGGCATTTGTGTAATACCCTGCACTTTGATAAGGTAACTAATGAAACTTATCGGAAGTCAATTGAGGTTAATTAGAATGTTTAAAAGTGATGAAAGGTAAAAGGAATAGTTTGGAGAAAAATATTTCGCACGCGAAAAAATAACAATTGAATAATAACTTCTTTATAGAGGATGAATTAGTGAGATAAAAAGGTGATTCGAAAGTGAATCAGGGCATAATAAGACATTTTGGGTGCCAAAGAGACATGAGAAAAAATTTTAGAATAAAATAATAATAAAATATTAATATTTTATTTAGTGTTGAAATTTTCCATGAAGAAGGAGTATATGGTCAATCTAAGTGGGGGAGAAGAAGAACAAAAAAATTTCGAAGAAAAATGAAGTTAAGGGGGCTTGCGTGTTTTTATTAAATAAAGCTAGCGTGGGTAAGTAAATATTTAAATATTATGGTGATACCGCGTTGAACTATAAACTTGATATTTTGTTGGCACAAGTGTTAAGGAAGAAAAATAGAAAGAAATTAGAATTAAAAGATTGTAGGAGGACTAAATTAAAAAGGGTGAAAACTTTGGAGGGCAAAATGATAATTTTACCATTAGAGCTTTGACCCTTTATCCTTATTCCATGGCTGGCCATCATATTCAAGGCATCATCTTCCATCTTCTTCTCCTCCCGACGCCATTTTTGTTCCTTCACCAAAAAAATGAAGATTTTTCATTTTCTTTTCCTTGTTTTTTTTTTCTTTTCTTTTCTTACTTCCTTCTTCTCCAAACTTCTTCGGCATCAAACCTGCAGCTTCTAACTCCATTTTTCAGCACATCTAAACCCTAGGAAAGAGAAAGAAAAATCTCTATTTCTTTCCTTTATTTTCTATTTCTACTCCACTTTCAACAATACTTGAATTTTTTGCTTCAAATCTTCATTTTTGAAGCTAATAGGTAAATATTTTCAACTCTTGAAATTTATGAATTTATGGGTTATATTTTAGATTTTATTTTTTAATTTCTTCATATTCTTTTTCTTGGAAATATTAGGTTTTTATTGATCTTCATGCCTCCAAGCTCACCAAGGTAAAGAATCTTTAAATTTAGAATAGTTGATATGATGGGTTTGAGAATTAGACTAAAATTCTAAGTTAAGTGTTAGGTTAGAGTGTAGATTGTATAGTATACATTTATTAGAATTATTAGATTCAGATTATGACTCAATTGAGGTTATTGTGGTTTGTTGGTAAATATAGGTTTTAATGGTATTTTGGGACTACTTGGATTAAGACCTTGTGGGCGTTAGTTTCGTTAAGTGGCATTGTTAAGCTGAGTGAACTTGCATTAAAATATTTTGGAATAAATGATTATATGCTTGATTGAACCACTTGAAATATTTTATTGGTTTTTTTCTTTAAAATTTGCATGGGAACAAGCCCTTGATGAAACATTTTTATGTTGTGAAATATGAATGCGATGAACTTATGTGTTTTCTACATTATGTTTATGTGTATGTTATGCATTGAATGACACTATTGGGTGACAATTGTAACCATGCGTGTACAGTGTAGGAGTGCACATGACGATGATAGTGGTGTGCTGTGTGAGTGCACACACTAATGATATATGCCATGTGCGATGTGGGAGTGCACATGATGAAATTGCCTTGTGCGGTGTGGGAGTGCACAGGATGATTCTAGCTATGTGCGGTGTGGGAGTGCACATGAGCTAGTGAGATGGGAGTTGTATACATGTATACACATACCATAGAGAGGTTAGGGAAAATATTATGTGTTTGCATTGAATATTGAATGTTAAAATTTGACAAATGCTTTCCAATTGATTTTCCTTGCAGCAAAAATGAATTTTTGTTGTGACAAGAATTCTTTTAATTTCATTGCCCTATTTCTCGCTGTAGCGAAATTCATTCTCACTGCAACGAGAAACTCTCGGGTGGTTGGTTCAAAATTTTGCCTTGAATTTTGCTGCAGCAAGATTCGATTTGCTATGCTTGCCTTGCTTGAACTCTACTGTGGTTTTCACTCTTTAACTTCATTGTTGATCATGGATCTTTCAATACTAAGGCACTAAATAATCAAGGATTGAATTGAGCGGTATTTAACAAGAAATTAAACTAAATTGCATTGTTTTCAATATAAGTGCATCATGCTTTCTAAAACTTTCCTTATCGTTTGCTTGTTCCCTTCCTATGTTCATTTACTGGGTTTATACTTATTCTTCTCAACTTCATGTTTTAGTTTTCAGGTTCGAAAATAGTTGGATCTTAGGTAGAGGCGCTTCCTCCTGTTCATCTTACGGTAGTTTAGCAGAACACCCCATGATAGTATCCACGCTTGAGTCACTCCACTAATAGTCAAGGTTTGTATGTGTATATGGCTATTTAAATATAATTCATGAGATTGGTTGTAAACACTGCATGTTTGGCTTGAATAGTAATATTGGCACAGGTTGGCAAATGGTAATATTATTTTGTGAATGGTATATGTTTAGTTGTCATGATTTATCCTTAAGAATAAATTATTTTTGATAATTATGATTTAAGAACCTTAGAGGTAAATGAAGGACAATTGGTCTAATGAACAAGTTTTCATAGAAAGGCTTGCTTGGCCCAATGGGCTATGCCTATTAGGTCCATGCGTCGGTCATGGCCCAAGATTAGGCTTTGACAATTTGCCTTATTCAAGATGTTGTGTCATTTAGCAGAAGATCCAAAAGGTCAGCCAAATTCATTGTTAGCAAAAGTCTTCATTAGTTGAGATGCCAACAATGACTTATTTACCTCTTAAAAATTCACCAACATCACTAGAGATAGAACATATGATATTGTTATTAAGATCTCAACGATCATCTCCATTGCAATCTTCTTGCCAAGATCAGAGAATCATCCATGGCTATTATCAAGGTAAAGATACTTAACAATACATTTCCATTATTGCCAATGCTAACAAAAGCAATAGTTAATTCATTGCATCATCATCAAATGTCATAATAACAAGTTACAACACCTGAGGATGATTACAACTTGTTGCCAAGACACCAACAACCACTTTTAACTTAGCTTCACACCACTATTGCCAAGGTCTTAGCACCTCCAAGCCAAGTCTACTAACCAAATTCATTAGCCATGGAAAGAAAGTACTTTACCTTTCTTTTTATTTCCCTTAATTCCTTTTCAATTAATTTTTTTTCTCTGTAAAAGCCCAATATTTATTTATTTGCTTGGGCATTAATCATCTTCACAAAAAAAAAAAAATGGCTGGCAACAAAAAGGTTGACTTCATCAGAGTTAGCTTCTCAACAGCTTATAGCCATGCTTGGAAGGGAAGCCATGGGTCATTGCCAAGAAGAACTAACTAAGAGAAAGAAGGTTAATTAGCCTAATCATATTCCCTAATCCCATCAAGGGTAATCTTGTCTCACACCATCTGCAAGCACATTAAATGAAGAAATGATCGCAACTAGTATTAATATTGATAGTCCATGGAGGAAAAGTTAGAGCTCCTCAATGAAAGACTATCTCTCCAACTTGTCATTTTTCACTCTATTACACAGTCAAGAGTCATCTCCGATATCATTAGCAAAATATATCCTTACCATGAAAAGGCTTTAGGCCAAGGGGTAAAAAACCCATTGCCAACAACAACCGAACAAAGCCACACCACCTAGACAATCTGATCACCCCCAAATGCATACAAATAAGCTTTCCTAGAAGCAAAGAACAAGTATTGGTTACCAATACCCACATTCTACTTAAATTTCATCAAATTTGAGAAAGCTTTCAATGTTGTTATTGAGGCTTAATAGTTTTTCTTTGTTAGGCAATTAATCCTTCCTAAATGCAACCTTGTTTTTCCCTTCTCCCAAATCCTTCCATGGTTGTAGTACATAACCTTCTTTGAGCTTTTAATTACTTTACGAGCAAAAAACCTCATTTATCGCTCTACATCTAATGTATACCAATTGTAGTTACTCTTTATAATATTCATATTTGAATGATTTAAGAGTTTTTGTACTTGACCATAATGTATGTTAGCATATCTACCTCATTTTTGAATAATTTGTAATAAATCGAGCACAACTATTAACATTGTTAAATTAAATAATCAATTACACTGACATACCAATAACGTGATGATAGCGAGTATATTTCTTTGACAAATTTAATGATATGGCATTAAAGAATAATATTTTGAGATATCAAGTATTAAAGTTTCAATGACTTTTAAGATTTGAAGAATATAAGGGATTAAACTTGATTTTTTTATTTAAGGAAAAGAAGATTCGAACTTAATCATGCATCAATTATTGAGTCAAATGTTCGGAAGCTAAACTTTCAAATTTTTTATCCAATTGAATTTTTATTTTTCCAAATCACTCTTGAGTTATTTTTATTTTATTTTTATTTTTTTACTTTTAAATGCTATTATAATAATTTATTAGAATTTTCCCTGTGCATTGCGCTCGGGTTAAAAAGAAATTGATGCAAGAAATGGTTATGGGAATTTTGAGTACAAAGCGAAAGAGAATATTATGGTTGTTCATAATTGTATACATTTATCTACATCCAATGAAGAAAAGCATTCATTCCCACTTAACAAAAAGTAAGTGCATTGTAACAAAAGTAACATCATAGTTAACTATTGTGCTTTTGCAGATATCTATGTACACACAAAAGTTTACATTATAGTCTTTAATTTACCATGCTGCTTGTTACCCAAAAATATAAGGCAACATTTTTAATTTTATACATTCATCATTGCCTAGTTAATAAAAAGTTGTGCCCATGAACAAAATGAAGATCAAGATCTGATGTTGTGGTTGTTGTAGATTTTTTGTTATATATAAAAGTTAGTATATAGTACTCAATCCATCATGCTACTTGTTAATAAAAAATATAAAGCAATGTTGGGCATAACCGTGAGCCACATTCCAGAATTTCTTTGTATCAAGGGACGAGCAAATACTGTTCACCAAGGTTGTTTTTTGATGATTGGGTTGTTTTGGAGGTTCCATTGTATGGGGAAAAAAACAAATGTAAGTTAGGTTCTATAAAGAATATAAATGGAAAGAAATTAATCTTACTATATTGCATAGGGTTAGTAATCGAGTTCAGCTATTTAATTCAGTAGTTTGGAGTTGTGACATATCATTGAATACATTAAATTTCTTAATCTATTATTTTTTTAGTAAGCAAGCAAAATCATTTCTTTAAAAAACTAAAACTAGTAAACGAAAAAGCATAAGCATTTTCAATTAGGAAAAGAAACAATATCACAGTAGGCCTATATGTGAAAACTTTAACTTGCTTGACTCCTCCAATGCATAGCATGAGGGCAAGAAATTAAGAAAGTAAATTTTTTCCAAACAAAGCTGTCAATTTTGAGAAAAAAATGACATAAATTTGACGATAAAGACTTATCTTTTAAAAACCATGAAGCATAAAATGTAAGCAAAAAAAAAAAAAACATGCACATGATAAGTAGAATAATATTCTACAAACAAAGGAAAAATTAAACAATTAAACAAAACATGAAATAGAGATAAGGCACAATGAGTAAGCTTAAACAAAATTTGATGCTAAACTTAAATTTATTGTGGTAAGCATAATAATGTTCTACAGACACAACAAACAATTAGCATGAAACACATATAAGGCATAATCAATAACTCTAAACAAGATCTGATGGTAAATTTAACCTCACCATAAAAAAACAAAGCAAATATTTTTTAGCAATAACACAAAGAATAAAACTCATATAAGGCACAATCACAAATCCAAAACAGAATCTAATGCCAATTTAACCTTATTCTAGTAAGCATAATCATGTTTTATAGATAAACCAAAAACTAAACATGAAATAGATATAAGACACAATTAATAATTGTAAATGGGATCTAATGATACACTTAATCTCACCCTAATATTTCAACTTTAACTAAGAAGATAAGACCTTAATGCAAAAATGAAGAAAGAGATTGGACTTATGTGGGAAACAAATTTTCAAGAATGAGACACAAAATAGAAATGCACACAAAAGTAGTAGATGATAAATGCATGAAATCCTCAGAAACCACAAAATGGCATATGAATTGTCTCTGATCTTGTATTTCTCGGTAGGTGATTCTTTTCATCTATTGGTGGTGGATACTTTTTGTGGTGTACAGTTTGGGAAAAGTTCTCTAACCACTTGGTTACTGATTGGTGATGCCAGAGTTTGTCCAAGCAATTGTTTTATTCTTGTTGGAGATGTGGTCGATCCTAAAGCACCAGTAGAACTTGGAGTGGGGAATTCTTAGTCTCGTAGCTCATCACAATCAAACATTTTGTTGTTGGCGATTCCTGATTTCATTGCTCTAGTGGTTAAGCCTATTGTGAAAATCCCTGCTTGATCGATTAGTGCTTTCAGAGGACTAGGTAGTGTCATGCGGTTGATAAGTTGTAATGTTGCAAGCTTTGTAATTGTCGCACCAACCAACTTTTCTACTAACCCACCAAAGGCCACCAAGTCCATTTATGTAGTATAATCCGTCACAAAGAGTTGTATAGAGTATCTTAAACGAAAAAGATATAATGAATGATTTTTCTTGAATATTAAATGTTTTAAAAAGTGTTTGATAAAGGAAGTAAAATATTTGAATTTATGCTAGATAGTTGACCTTGCATGATTTAAAAAGTAATTAAACAATGGCAAAGGACAATTTATCCTAGGTTTTGACAGAAAGTGTGTATTCACCAAAGTCTTTTTCAATGGAAATCATAAGGCATAGGAATTATGACTGTTTTACAGATGAATTTACTTTGTTTTTTTGGTCGATGGTTAAACAAAATCTAAGAGAGAATCAAGCGGTGCATCTGTAAACGGTGAAGCAACAACATATATAAATAGATAAATGGAACCACATAATGAATAAATTGCAGCATGGTTCATACAACTTTCTAAAGATATCATTGTAATATAATTTTTAGATAATGTTCTATTAGTGAAATAAGGGATAGTATACATTTGAATGAGTTATCGTGCGATGCAATTATCGAGGAAAATGTGAAAGTATGATACAATTGGGATAAGAGATATAAACGGTTCAAGATTTTCTTAAGTTGGCATTAGTGTCTTTTCTTCATGTTTGGTATACCAATATTTGCCAGCACAAAATCTCAATGCTATCCCATATTCATTATAGAATTATAGAATCATTCGTTTGAGCAATCAATGTCAGTTATTTTTGCTTTGATTTTGTATTTAGTTCTTTGCAAAGTGCATAATTTGTTAAAATCTTCCTAATTAAGTGTCCAGTTTTTAATATTTTGATTTATATTTTGTTTACCTGTATTTTAATTATGTCAACTGTGTTGATGTCTGCTATCATTGATTCCTTGATTTCATTACTCTTTGTTGTTAACTGGTGGGGTAGCATCTGTATATCAATAATCTGGACATTGAAGGGTTCTTTTTCATACTTGCATGTTTATTTATGATTACATAATGTTCTATTTGGACTGTAATATGAAAGGTTTTAGAAATACTTGTCACATTTACTTGTAGGCAGCGACTTTGGTATGTCAAGATTGAAATATATTTTGGTGGCTGAACAGAAAGCAAGATAAAGTGTGTTTACACAAAGAGTCTAAAATCAATGCAGTTTCGACTGAAATGAATGATTTTACATAATAAAAAATATAATATACATACTCATGTATTTCTTGACAATTGTTATAACCACCACAACAATTGGGCTAATCACATCATCAAGGAGCTGGTCTTGATTGATCGTTTTGGCTTTGTCTCCATACGGAACAACATCTAAGTTGTTGCTACTGTGAATTAAATCAACAATCAATAAGACATGGTATAATTTTAAGTAATTTAATTTTGAGTCATTTGATTATTGAAAAACGTGTTACACTTTTTTCATACATGAGGTTTTCAATATGCATGTCATGTTTCTTGACTTCGTTTGTCCGATTCTGCAAACAAACTTTTTTGATGGTGGTCATCGATTTAAGAGCTCTAATAAAATTTGGGAGGACGAGAAGCATATAAAAAAGAAAATCAATAATGGATAGGGTCATTAAATCAGGAATAAGAGTGGCCATTGTCAGCAAAAAAAGAATTAAAGATTAAAGAATGTGTGAGCCATATATAGTTGCTAATTACCTGTTAAAACTATCATTGTGGATTCAGGGAGTAGCTGGACAATTGAGGCAAAATTAAAGTAACATGTTAAGTATGGATGCAAATCTTCCTAGATTAGATGGATGATAGTGTTTTTCATGAACATCCCCATGATATTTAAGGGAATAGGATTGAAAGAAATTTTCTTGTCATTAATTTGGAATCTGCTGATTCGATAAAGGCATATTTCTTTAAGTTGAGATCCAAATTACAACGCATCAAAACTTCTAATAATAAAATGCAACACATCTCTTTGTTCAATGATAATATATGTGCCAAAAAGGTCAATTATATACATAGAAAAATGGTTCAATGTATTAACTATTAGCAAAAGTTAAATGAATGGTAGGGGTATAAATTGATAGCCAAAAATTTAAGTTGATTTGTACATTTATATAATAAATGTAATAGATTTTGATATGTTTTTCAATAGTTGGTGTTTTTTGCGTGAAGCATAAAATGGATATACCTAAGCATCATTAGCAAGGAAATAAAGACTGGGCAATGTGTTTGGTCGAGAAAGGTCAATGGATTCCCATATATGCATAATCCTTACCTTGATTGAAATACCTTGCTGAAAAGGACGTAAATTGCATAGAAATTGGTTTGGCATTGCTAACCTACATTTAGAATTAATTAGTATTAGACCGGGAGTGCTATACTAATTTGATGAGTTAAAGTATTACCTAGTTTGGAGGATTAGCATGTGATAAGCACTTAAAAGGAAAATACAACATACAATTAAATTTAATGTTAGGAGCAAATGTTGTATATTAAATTGTCATAAAAGATTTGTAAAAAATAAATCAATATTTAGTTATAGATAAGTTTTAAGACAAGCCTTAAATTAAATTATGAAATATTTCTTGGAAAACTATGTTTCTAGTTTCACTAACTGACAAGCCATTTTCATATATTACTAAAATACGCAATCTATTTCAAGATGTTACTCTTGAGAGAACAACTTATAGTTGACCATGTGTGAAAACAGGTTTAGATAGATATATGCCTATTTTGTCGAATGTTTGGCCTTGGTTTTTGTTGATAATCATATCATAAGATAATCTAATGGGAAATTGCTTTCATGTGAAGACAAATGGCCATTTATGATGTTTTGTTGTTAAAAGTATTCATGGTATGAGACATTTGTTGTTTGTTCCAAGTGTAGAAATGATTTGTCCTTCAATGATATTACGAGCTAATTGTGTGATGATGAGTTGTCCTAAACCCTAAACCCATTACACAATCAAGAACTTTGGTTTGTATTCCTTAATAACATGACAACAACACCTACTTCTAAAAGCAGGACATGATCTGGCAAACTAGGAAATTTTAATGAGTTTAGGAATTCTATTAAGTATAATAATTGATGATCTAATATCTGATTCATTGCTTGTGATATTGAATCACAGCTGAAATATGTTTTTGGGTTTCCTGGTATCAAATCAAGTGCACGTGTATTGATTAAATCAACTATTTCATTGTAAAACGTGACAATAGCTCTTAGCTTAAGGTATTTAGGATATGCATAGTATTTGTCAAATTCATCATAAACTATAGAAACGATACCTTTTATTGGGTCATTTATGAAAAGCACTAATATGTCATTTGGTAATGGAATGCAATGAGACTCATCATCATTATCAAGAGGTATTTTAAATCTTGAGTGAGCAGTTCAACCTCTAAGTAATAACAAAAAAGCAATACTAGAGAAAGAAACTACCAAAACAATTTTGCCTATTGATTTAATGCCTGATATGATTATATGCCATAAAAAAGTTTTCCCATGCCTGTATACAAATATCATTTGGCCATCACTATTATCAACTGATTGCTTAACATAATGATAGATTTGCTTTTGTTCAGGATTCAAGTTGGCAATTAATTTAAGGTGCAATTGTTGTAGATCAAATAAGTTGTAATTCATTTCTGCATGGATGAGTTTATCTTGGTCATAAATAATACTTCCTTGATTTGGCGTAGGCAGTACAAATTCAAACAAAGAACTATAATTCTTATTGAAGAGGTTTTCCAACGTAACCATAACATAGTTTTTTAGATCATTTTCTAGAATTCTATATTCTAAGCGTCCTAAAGCATGTTTTATTTTATATGCAAATCTTCTCAAAACAATTTCTAGTTATTTTCCCAAAGGGTAATTGGATTTGCTACTTGACAAAACATAATCATTGTCACGAATAATTGTCTTAATTGGTGGCTAAAGGCCCATTGAGAGGCTTGAAGTAATGCATCATTCCATTCATAATCATTTCTTAACAATCCTAATACTTGGCACGCTTTTTGGTAAGTAATCCTATTTACTATCCTAATATTTGAACTTCAATTTAGATTCTTGTTGGTGTCAAACATATTCTTTGGGAAAATCATCAACTAGTAAGTGTCTAGCAATTTCATTAATTTGGTTGCAAACTGATAACTTTATGATACAGAGTTATTTGGACTTAATTTTAATAGTAATTTAGTTTAGTTCTTGTGGTAATGCATAAAAATGAGTAGGTTTTAATTAAATTATTTTAAATTAGTTAATTTAGGAGAATCAATCTAATCTTAGTTAATTTTATGCTTAATTTGGTGCTAATGTGATTAAGAGAGGTTGTTATTGATTTAGTTGTGCTTTTGTAAGTGTTTAATGAAAGAAAAATTTTAATGGAATAAGGAGAGCAATTTCAAGGTATAGACCTCCACTACATATGTTTTGGTATTTCAACCATAACTCTTTCTACAAAACTCTAAATGAGATGATTCTTAGATTATTGGAAAGCTAAGAGAAAAAGGTACAACTTTTATGATTGCTACTTCAACCAGTTCTGCTTGGAAGATGGTCAAAAATCACGTTGAAGTTAAAGTATTGCAGCAGTCATAGAGCAATTACGATTTTTGATAATTAATGGGTCCAAGCCGCAGCCCATATAGTTTGATATGGAAATCCTAGTTGGAATTGACTCCTTTTTCACCCAACTTGGCCTAACTTCAAAGTTCTATAAAAACAACCTTTCGGAGGATTTTTTTTTTTAAGAAAAAAGAGAGGCAAAACATCAGATTAAAAGTTGAAAATCGAACCACATAGTCATTGATGCTGAGAAGAATTTGAAAGAACAAGATTACAGTTCTTGGGTTCTTTTATCTTTTTATTATTCTTTTATTTTTTTAGTTTGATTTTAATGTTTAAACTTTATTTGATGATGATGTGTGACTTAATGGGGAACTAATTTATTTATCTAAGATTATGATTGAACTTAATACGTAATCTGATTTATTTATCTCTTTTTTGTTTATGTTTGATGGATTTAAGTTGTTTATTTTATCAGTTTTTAATACTTTTAATTACCTGATCACCAATTAGATTGAATTGAAAACCTAGGGTAAACCTTGATAAAGGAGATTTAGGTAGACCTTGAATAGTATAGTGTATGATCAAATACACTTAGTTGATTAGGTGGCTTGATTTACATATAGGGTAGATATACACTTATAAGCCATACGTAGCCAGGATTAAAGCATGAACGTAATCAATATGTTTTTAATTTAATTTGCATAAGCATATAATAAATTAGTTGAGAGAGATATTTTTATGAGAAACTCGATAGAGACTTGTAAATAATTTAAGACTCTAAGTTAACAACTTAATCTATTAAACTAAGTTATGAGAGAGAGATAATATTCAAAGGTAGTATTGAGGGACATCATAATCTTAGGTCTAAAAGTTAATCAAGTTTAGAAAAGTAATTTTGCTGAGTAAATTTAGATTAGTTTTAGTTTTTAAGTTTGATTTTATTTTACATTTTAATTCAAAATTTAGTGTTTGGATAAAATTTGGGTGTGTAATTTTAGTAATTAATAGTAAGAATTAATTCAATTCTCTTTGGGACCGACACTCTACTCATTATTATATTATCTTTGCGATACGTATACTTGCATGGGTAATAAATTGAACAACACAGACCATCCACTCAGTGAAGGTAGTTTTATTAATATCTGGTCTATGCATCACTCTGGATATGTTCTCATTATCATGAAAATAAATGTTTTGTTTTTCTAGTAAGTGGGCAACTAATCCTTGGATAGTTGGTTCTCTATGGTGTATTGGAAAACAAAAAACCTCTAACATGGTTTATATGTAGATAAGTATCTACAGTTTAGATAGGTTTTGATTTCATCTATCTGAATAGGTATTTGTTGTTGATTTTCATGTGTCTCTGAATTTCTGTTTTACAGGTTATGAAGGCTGTTTGACTGAGTGTTTTCTAAGATACTTCAAGCTATATCAGGCTCTTTATTGATATATTTGAATAGGTACTCTATAGCTCTAGTTTGGCTACAAATTTCAACATTAATGTATGCTTAATATTTAACAACCAAATCAATTTTATGATGTACAACATATTTGTAACGATCGCTCCTCGATTGCTATTGACGTCCGAGACCTTCGGGAGAGCCCGCCAAGTTCCGAACAAGCCTTATTAGAAATTCTCGTTAATTCACTATACTTGTTTACCAATTCATGTTATTGCTTTAAACCATATACTCTCGTGACATGATTTGAACAATGGACACAATAAATCAATTTGACCTTTAATCAATATAATCATATGTAAATACATCATAGTTTAAAATCTCCAATTGAATATTTATATTGAGACCAATATTCATTTACAAAAGAAAAATAAAGTACAATGACTCAACCTCTAGCAATGGAGCGACTCGGAATAAGATGCTATGAGATGCCTTTACTTATCTGCGGTGGACAATGATTGCCAATGAATACACGCTAGGCTGATCACTTTCTACAAAAAGGAAATAATGGGGTGAGTCTCACAGACTCAGTGATCATCAGCTTTGTGAGCAGAACGTAGATAGGAAACAAGCTACGAACAAGAAATTTGAATTTTAAAAATATAAGAATATATGTAAACAAATTAGTTCGAAAAGGTAATTTGTGCCTTACACGTAAAACTAGAAATTTTAATGCAAGATAATCGTTTAAATCAAGTATCAAACCAATTCATGTAAAGATCTCTACCATCGAAATCATTTAACAACTTGCTTAAAGCAAATTAGTATAGTCATGCATGCTCTTATAAAATCCAACATTAACACTTATATGCAAATTCGTAAATCACCTCATACGCGAGGAGTTAAATCCAATGTCATCATATAAGTAAGGGTGCTGCAGAAAAAAAAATTTCTCACCATGCAAAAAACTACGTACGTAAAAACCCCAAAGAGATATCACTCTTAAGTAGGTAATAGTAATCACTCGTGGACCCACTTTCACGTAATAACAATCTAGGAGCACCACTCCACCGGATTCCCACAACCATGGCAGTCTCGACGATGTTGGCTGACATCAGAGAAATCAAGCGGTTGCAACCTCGTATATCACTTATGGCCTAGCCACATATACATATCACAGACCATGGCCCCAACCACGTCTAACAGCTAGTTGGCGACCCAAAAGTTCTCTAGCTAGAGCTCACTTGTGCACAAGGGTCATACTTTTTCGATGTGACATCCGACCTACTCTCGAATCTCCCGGTTTGGTAAAACCATTTAAAAGCAAATTGGGTTCTCAAAAGCTCATTTCAAATCCATTTCAAAAGTGCCAATCATGGTAATTGTCACAGCCCAAATTCCAGGGCCATGACCGGTACATGGGCCCAAAGGGACATAACCCACCAAGCCCAAGCAAGCCTATTATGTAATCTTGCTTAACATCCCATCAACTATTCTCAAGTCACCTTTCATAATTCCAACTTATAATCACTTTAATAATGGGCTATAGCAATCAAGAATTTCATTAATATAAACCCAAAATGATGTTAACATTTCAACTCATGGTGGCATTAA
>NC_030854.1:21542669-21553119 GCF_000208745.1 Theobroma cacao | reverse complement strand
TATATATATATCAACATAATGTAGTAGTATATGAATCCATAATAGCCACATATCACAACACAAAGATAATTTATCAAGGGCTTGTTCCCAAGGCACCCATTCGTAAGAAAAGTTTTAATAAAATCATTTAATGTCTTGTGCAAACACATTCACATTCCCAAAAATACTTTGAAATGCAAGTTTACTCATCGGTCTTGTTGATTCTTTTGCTTGACTCTAACCTCAACTAATGCTCCAAATAGACATGTGAGGCCTTGTTGGAACCTAGACACACACAACATCACAACCAACCCAAATTGGCATTAATACCATTCCAAAACTATTTTCTAAATTGGGTTCTACTAGTCATTCCTTACCAGTTTCCAACCACCATTAAATGGCTATTGTTTGCACTACTCTAATCACACTAAAAATGAGTAAACAACTCAACAAACAGCTCATAATCCCAATTACTAGCCATTATCAACAACTTAAAATGAAGCCTAGTTCATCACTCACCTTAGGGTTTCTTTGTAGTTGAATTATCTTTCAATAGCTTCTAAACAAAGGTGAAAAATATCTCTTTTTCTCTCTAAAACCTTCAACTAGTGAGAGAAAGTGTTGAACAAGGACTTTTTAAGGGTTTTAAAGTGAGAGAGTGAAAGAGCACTAGGGTTCTAGTCAAAAGGGCACAAGGGTATGAAAATTAGAGCTAGAGAGAGAAAGTTATGAAAGTTTCATATCAAGCTTCCATGGAGGATGGAAGCAACGTGAGATGGAAGAAGAAGAAGAAGGAGAAGAAGGAGAAGAAGCTGTTGGAGAATGAAAAAGCTATTGGAAGAAAAAAAATATTCATAGCTCAAGCTTATCCATTCCACTTGAAATTTCGAAAATGCCCTTAACACATTAACTTGTTCTCCTTCAATCCTTGGTGCAATCTTTTTACTCTTTTGATACTAAAACAAGTTCATAATGGTCTAGAGATGCTCGGGTTTACGAAACTTAAAAATTTTGACCTGAGGTAAAAAATGACCATTTTGCCCCTATGGTGAAAATTATTGAAACTTCTAGTTTTCTTCGTGTTTTCATTATTACACATTATTTATTCGGTCTTATGCCTATTTAGACCTTAAAATATCATAAAACCTTATTCTAGGAGCTTTTTAGAGGAAATGATGAAACTACCCCTAACCCATGTTATTGTGTCTATGCGTAGTTATGAGCCTTTAGGGGTTGAGGTCTCACAGTAACATGATAAAACCCCTTTTTGTAAGACTTTGCAATGTAAAACCTTTGCATAAATTTTAAATATCAAGTCAGCATGGTGAATATATGTAATTTGTTCATGAATGCACATCATAAAAATCAATAAGGCACACTTTGATATAAATCGTGGTAAAAAGCTTGTTTCTTGGTTTCAAATCCTTTTACATATATAACTTACATACATATATATAGCCAAAACAATTTCAAACATTATTGCATCCACAATCGCCTAGCATTAAATAAGTCATTGATAAATTACTTTACGAGCTTTCCCTAATAACAGTTTGTAAATCTTTCCAAACCAAGTATACAAATCACTTATTAATTTCTAACAACACATGCTTTCCACAATAGCATTAAATAAGTCATTGATAAATTACTTTACGTATAATATTGAATCTTTTGAAATAGACACCCCCTACTCACCTTTCAATGGCGAGATATCACTTCACCACTTATCCGGTTATGTTTTCTCCTTTAGTTAATCACCACGGTGTTCCTTTTCCACTTGCACACTTCCTAGCAATAAGCCAAGCTTAATATTCTTAGTGTTTATCATTCCCATTTTTCTTCCTCAATCAAACATTAATCATCATTTTAATAAGTTACATCATGCTAGAACCATCATTCTTTCTCAGATAATCTTTACATATTCATGTACATTTTGACATATTTTTACTAAGGGAATTCATATCTCTTACTTGATTAATTCTTTACGTTATGTGTACCGACAACTTATTTATATCATTAAGTGCCCATTTCAAACTTTCCAAGCAATTTTCATCCAAATCCATCTTATATTTTCATAACATTAACCATATATATGGCAGCAACAATCATTCTCATTTTACTCAATTATTTGCAAGTTTACATGCATCATTATCTATCTAACTTTCAATGCTTTATTTCTCAATCCACCATTCATATTATTCCTCTTTATCCTTTCAAATAACATACCAAGCAACTTAATATTCCTAACTAGCTTATGCATGTTAGATTCTCTCAACAACCATATTCACTTTTAACATGCCGCCACTAAGCACAACATCAATTTCAATTCATGTTATATCAACATTCTGAACATTTTAAATCTTTCACAACAACACATATCCATAAATTTCATTTTTTTCAAGCTTTCAAGCAACATAATTGTTTCCTAACCATACTCAAAGTATCACACAATCATTTCACATTGCATGCCTTACATTTGTGATGGATTAGGCCTTGCATGCAACCTTAGTATCCTTCCAATGCTCCAATCACCAAGCTGCCAACATGATTCACAAGTTATTTCTTCAAAGATCTTACCAACCATGGCTTAAAACACAATATTATGCTTACCACTTCTCTTTAACTTTGAATCCACCATGCATCCACGAATTTGGTAGCTTGCATGTCACCAAATCTTCTCCAATCAAGCCAATCTTTGCTGCCACAAAACACTTCTTATAGTTACCAATCCATTTTCAAAGATTATTCAAGCTAAAACCAAAATCCTTACCTTATTTCCCTTGGATCTTGAAACCCACTTGATATTTCTTCAAATGCACTTGAATCACTCTTTAAAACATGTGTGCAGGTGTACCTTTGAGAGTCTAAACATCAAAGTATGGTGAAATGGAAGAAAAAAACAACAGATTCTCCCTTCCCTCTCATGGTTTGTTAGCTTTAAAATTATTATAGTTTTGATTATGACAAAATGATCAAAATTGCTTGAGCATTATTTGAGTAATCCTTGACAATTTCTTGAAATAATTTAACTCCCATATACTTGTTTTTACATTGACACAAGCTTGACATTGAAGTTATTGAACTATATCTATAAGCTTGTATGACTTAGGTGTATGAGTGCTTATGATTCTCATTCATTAAAGTTTGATTTAAAGATTAAATGAAAATCTTGATGCACTCATTAAGGAGGAGTTTTGAATATCTTGTTTAATGATGAAAGAGAAAAAGGATAGAAGGAAGACTAAATCAAATAGAGTTAAATAGGTCTTCATGTTTAATTTATGTATGTGATGCTCAGTTTTGGTTTTGTTGAATATTATGTAAAGAAAAGTAGATGCATTGACTAAGGGCGAACACCTCATTATGCATAAAGATTTGAAACATTCATATTGAACATAGACATTACATTCTTAATCTTGGAATGTTTCGTGATCATCAAAAATAAGAGATAGAGAATGTTGACTCTATATGTTTTTGATGATAGCAAAATATTCTCATTTATTGATGTCTAATTATATTGTTTAAGTGTGCAGAAGAAAGCTTAAATCATTTGTCACGACCCGAAACCTCCCTCGGGCCCATGACAACCGCCACGACGTCCCGATTTACACTCATTACCCGGAATGCCAATCTGAACCTCGCAAAGCTTACGTATCAGTTTCTTACCTTTCTTGTGAGCAATCGTTGTTAAACATTCTATTTTAAACAATTACCAGTCGTTTCCGGCTCAAGTAAATCAAAAGACAAAATTATTTTAAAAGGATTTATAGTCAAAAATTACATTTTTACCCCAAAAACTGAAAAATTACCCATAGACATATTTTTCATCCCTTATACTCATACCATTCTCCAATTTGTCAAATTTGATCTAAATTCTCTCAAAATCTCAAATTTTGTCCTCGAATGGTAAAATTACGATTTTGCCCTTACACTCCAGAAATCATCGGAATTAAACTTTTCCGCTTCCTATCATTAAATTATACTCCAAATAGTTAATCTTGGTCAAAAATTTCACTTAATGATCAAATTATTATCTTAGGTGGCAAAATGACGATTTTGCCCCTAAACATCAAAATTTTCAATTTTTTTCCAAATGAACCCTCGAACTCCAAACAGTCATTTTTAGTCATTCCTGGACTGTAAAATATTAAATTTCATCCTACGATTCCTATTTGAACTAGTTTGAGGTTAAATCAACTCAAGTGTATCGTTAGGTACAATACCGGGTTTCATCTATTCTTAGGGACTTTTCTAGCGTAATAACATGCTACTCAGTGCATGTATGTCATGACATGTGTTTATAGGGTCGGGTTTTACAATTCTACCCCCCTCAAAATAAAATTTTGACCTCAAAATTTCACTTACCAGATTCAACAAATAGATGAGGGTATTGGTTCCTTATCTGATGCTTTACTTCCCATGTCATTTCCTCCATTTGAGCACTTTTCCACAACACTCTGACCATTGAAATACTCTTGTTCCTCAATACTCGATCCTTTTGATCCCAGATACTCACAAGTTGCACCTCAAACTTCAAATCATCATGCAACTCGATCGGAGGTGCTTCGAGGATGTGAGAGGGATCTGGTACATATTTCTTAAGTATGGAGACATGGAAAACGTTGTGAATCCAATCTAACTCTGGAGGTAGTTCTAACTGATAAGCCACTGGTCCAATTCTCTCAATGATTCGGAATGGTCCAATATACCTCGAGTTAAGCTTTTCCCGCTTCGTAAATCGAATCACACCTTTCCATGAAAAAACCTTAAGAAAAACTCTATTATCGATCTTAAATTCCAAGTCTTTTCTCCGTTTATCTGCATAGCTCTTTTGCCTATCCTGAGCTACCTTTAGCCTATCTCGTATAACCTTGATCTTGTCATTAGTTAGATCAATCAATTCCACACTAACTAACCTTCTTTCACCCATTTCATCCTAACAAAGTGGAGTACGACATTTCCTTCCATATAAAGCTTCGTACAGTGCCATACCAATGCTAGACTGGAAGCTATTGTTGTAAGCAAATTCCACTAACGGTAAGTGTCGATCCCAACTCCCAAGAAAATCCATGACATAAGCCCTCAACATATCCTCCATAGTCTAGATAGTCCTCTTTGACTGACCATCCGTTTGTGGGTGAAAAGCAGTGCTAAATTTCAATTTGGTTCTGAGAGCTTTTTGAAATTTTGGCCAAAATCGAGAAGTGAATTGAGGATCTCGATCTGACACTATAGAAATGGGAACTCCATGTAGCCTCACAATCTCATCTATATAGAGCTGAGCCAGCTTCTCAATAGAGTATGTACTATGGACAGCTAAAAAGTGAGCAGACTTAGTCAACCGATCTACGATCACCCAGATCGCATCCTTTCCCCTCTGTGTTCGCGGCAGTCCCAAAACAAAATCCATAGTTACATGCTCCCATTTCCACTCGGGAATAGGTAAAGACTGAAGTGTACTTGCTGGCTTCTGATGCTCCGCCTTAACTTACTGACATACGAGACACTTTGCTACGAATTCTGCTACGTCTCGCTTCATACCTGGCCACCAATAATTCTCCCTGATAGTCCTATACATCTTGGTGCTTTTAGGGTGTAATGCATAGGCAAATGAATGGGCTTCTTCCATGATCGCCTGTCTCAACTGGTTTCCCTCAGGAACACAAACTCGGTCTCTAAACATCAAGACATTATCCTCTTAGAATCTGAATTCACTGACTCCCCCATCAGTCAATTTTTGAATTTTTTTTCTTAACTCATCATCAGACCTCTGAATGCCCTTAATCTGATTAAGTAACGAAGGTCGCACAATGAAGCTTTCCAACAAGGATCCATCATCACCATTTTTCAACTGGACCCCAAGAGATTTCATCTCTAGTAATGCTGGAAAATAACAACTTTGAAGTGTTGCTAAAGACGATGAAGACTTATGACTTAAAGCATTAGCTACAACGTTCGCCTTTCTCGAATGATAGTCTATCACCAAGTCATAATCTTTTATCAACTCCAACCATCGCCTTTGCCTCAAATTAAGCTCCTTCTGAGTGAGCAAATATTTTAAACTCTTGTGATCCGTAAATACCCAACAATGCTCACCATACAAGTAATGCCTCCAGATTTTTGAAGCAAACACCACTGCTGCTAACTTTAAATCATGGGTAGGGTAATTTGCTTCATGCCTCTTTAGCTGTTTAGAAGCATAAGCCATAACTTTTTCATCCTGCATCAACACACACCCTAACCCCAACTTTGAGGCATCACTATATACTACAAATCCCTTACCACTCACAAGAAGTGTCAATACTGGAGTAGATGTTAATCGATTCTTCAGCTCCTGAAATCGACTTTCACACACATCGTCCCACTTAAACTTAACTCCCTTACCAGTTAAATGGGTCAAAGGAGCTGCTATTAAGGAAAACCCCTAAACAAACCTCCGATAATAATCGGCTAATCCGAGGAAACTACGAATCTCAGTCATTGTCTTAAGTTGCTCCAATTGTAAAATTGCCTCTATTTTCTTGGGATCAACATATATTCCAGCTCTCGATGCTACGTGTCCCAAGAATACCACTTCTTGTAACCAAAACTCACACTTCGAAAACTTTGCATACAACTGTCTTTCCTGCAAAGTCTGTAATACTATACGTAAGTGGGTAGAGTGCTCATCATTATCTCTCGAGTAAACAGGATGTCATCAATGAACACAATAACAAACTTGTCCAAGTAAGGGTGAAACACCCTGTTCATTATATCCATAAAAGCTGTCGGTACGTTAGTTAACCCGAAAGGCATGACCAAGAACTCATAATGACCGTATCGAGTCCTGAACACTGTCTTGGGTACATCTTGTTCTTTAACCCTCAACTGATGATACCCAGACCTCAAATCAACCTTAGAAAACACTGTAGCTCCCTGTAATTGATCGAAAAGATCATCAATCCTCGGCAACGGATACTTGTTCTTAATGGTCATTTTGTTAAGTGTTGTCGGTAATCTATACATAACCGAAGTGTATCGTCTTTCTTTTTCACAAATAAAATCGGTGCTCCCCACAGAGATGTACTAGGGCATATAAAACCCTTGTCCACTAACTCTTGCAACTGTACTTTCAACTCCTTCAACTCTACTAGAGCCATTCTATATGGAGAAATAGAGATAGGGGTAGTACCCGAAAGTAAGTCAATGGTGAATTCGATCTCACGATCGGATGGAAGTCTCTGTAATTCATCAAGAAATACATCAGAGAACTCACTTACTACGGGGACATTCTCTAACTTAGGTTCCTCCCTCGATATATCAATCACGTGAGCCAAGTATGCCGGATATCCCTTTTGCACCAATTTCAAAGCTTTGAGGGTCGAGATTACACAAAACGGTAATACTTGACGCTCCCCGGTAAATACAACTTATGCTCCCTCTGAACTTTGGAGAATCACGTCTTTCTTAAAATAATCCACCTTTGCTCAATGAGTGGACAACCAATCCATACCCAAGATCAAATCAAAGTCCCGAATCTCCAAAGGAATTAAATCACCCATAAATTTTTCTTCCCCAACTTTAATACCACAGTCTTTATAATACGTATTTCTTACTAACCGCTCGCCCAGAGGAGTATGCACTATAATCTCTTCCTCTAATGGTGACATGTTCCTATATGAGAATGATGCAAATGATATACTCATGTATGATCTATCGGAGCCCGAATCTATCAAAACATGTGCATCTCTATCAAACACAATCATAGTACCTGTCACTATGCTAGGTCGAACTCGGGCCTTATCCTCAGTCACTGCAAAAACCCTAGTCGAAATCTGAGGTTGCGGTTTGGAAGATGATTGCTCTGAGGTATTACTCCCCATGCTTAATCGTATCATTGGGCCTTGTCTGGACTATGATCCCGAAGTGTCTCTCCGCAGTATACTAGGTCGAGTCGGAGGAGTAGAAGTAGCTACTGTACCTCGTCTCAACTGAGGACAATCTCTCTGGATATGCCCCTGTTGGCTGCATTGAAAACATCTTACTGGCTTTCTACATGACCCAACATGAAATCCTCCGTAATTACGACATCTGTCCAATCCTCCTAAAGTCCCCCTCTGATTACTCATCACTGGCTGATTAACTCTAGAAGATCTCGGCTATGACTGCTGAGATGGATGTCGAGTGGATGCCACAAACACTGAGGTAGTACTTCTTGCAGTAGATGTCGAATATCTGCCTCTCTTTGAAGACTGACTTGGGAACGTAGGCGGATTCCTTCTCTGTGCGAACTCAGCTTGGATCCGTCTATTCTCAGTGGTGAGCTTCTCAGCTCGTAAGGCCATCTGCACAACTTCCTTATACGACTCCTTGCCAGTCACTATCATATGCTTCCGTATCTCATTACGGAGTCCCTCCTCAAAGTAGTTTACCTAGTCTTGCTCCAATCTCACCAACTCAGGTACATAAGACATCAGCTCATTAAAACGAGTTTCATACTCCTCAACAATCATGTTCCCTTGTTTCAAGCTCAAAAATTCTCTCTTTTTCTCTTTCTAATGGAAATAGGTGTAGTACTGACCATCGAACTCTTGGAGGAAATTCATCTAAGTCAACTGTATAAGAGAGCGAGACTTTACTAAATTTCACTAAGTATGGGCTTTCTTCTCAAATAACCATGTAGGCACCTTCAATTTCATCTCATCATCTAATCCTATATCTGCTAGTGTCTCCGATACTTGAATAACCCAATCCCTAGTTGCGATCGCATCTAACTCACCAGTAAACAAGACGTAACCTAATTGTCTAGCTTCCTTCAATTTCTTAGAAATGGAGACGTCCGGTGTCTGGGGTGGAATAAGAGGTGGTGGTACTAGGGCTGTTACAAGGGAAACAGTGGGTGAAACTGGACCAGCTTGAGCTTGGCCCGTAAGAGCAGCTAGAGAAGTCGTTAATGCCTGAGCTGCCTCGGGTGACATGGTAGGTACGCCAGGAGCAGCAACAGGTGGTGGTGGAGGTACAAGAATATCAGTAGACTCAGTAGTAGGAGCTGCTCTAAAAGAAGACGCAACCAACTCCTCTTCTATGGAATTCAACCAACTCTATTTGGGGCGACCTCTTCCCTATCGGTAGATCTAGTGATAGGTGGTAGCTCACGTCGAGGAGGCATAATGATCTACAAAAGAACGGAATTGGTTTAGATGACTTAAGACTCTATATGCAACTACATGCAACTAACTAATCTTAACTGGGCCACACTAACATTGTAAATTATTTTAAAATAACTTTAAATCCAAGAACTTTAAAAATAAAAAACTTCTTTCAAAACCATAAGCTTTTAAACCGAAAGCTCTGATACCAACTGAATTGTCAAGACCTGGAACCTCCCTCAGGCTCATGACAATCGCCGTGACGTCTCGATTTACACTCATTACCCGAAATACCAATCGAAACCCCGCAAGGCTTACGTATCAGTTTCTTGCCTTTTCAGTGAGCAATCGTTATTAAACATTTCGTTTTAAACAATTATCAGTCATTTTCGGCTCAAGTAAATCAAAAGATAAAATTATTTTAAAAAGATTTATAAACAAATATTACTATTCAAAATATTGATTAAAATATAGCATTTTTATATAAAACAATATTTATAGAAACATGTGTAAGTAAAATAAATTCATACATACAATAATTTACAAAGTTATAATGTACAATAATAATTACAATAACAAGTGACCCATAAATACACCAAGTGTTGGTGATAGTAACTTATTGTCTGTGAGATAGAGGGGTCAACTGGAATCCTCGACAAAATCGGGTATCTACAAGCTACCACAGGCCTAAAATATTTGGAAAGGAGGTGGGTGAGATTTTGCAATCCCAATGAGTAAACAGACATTATTATAAATATCTAAAGGCCAGTAAAATGGAGGCTAGTTTAAACAACAAATCACAAACCATTTCATAAGGTTTTCAATTTATTTCTTAAACCATAAAATATTTGTAATTTACCAAAACAGTTGTTAAGGCTTATGACTTTTATTAAAAACAGGGCTCAAGCCAAAAACTAATCCTCGGGAATACCTTGGCCGAGGCATCTAACTGAGTCCGCAAAGGTTGTTAAGATATTTACATGTTAAACACATGTTAGTTTTAAAAACAAGCCGTTCCTTGGCGTTGGCCAAGTTACACATTCACGTGGGGGTTCGACGTGAAGTGAGCTCTAACACTACCCCGAGACTTACCCTCATCGCCTCTACAATCGGAGTAACTATATAACCGGGTTTACAGTGCCCCTCTAATAGGCAGTCCACGAAAACCCGTCACTGTAGTGACTAAACCCACCAACTTTAATAAAATTTTGACAGTATAACGTGGCTTTTATATATTGACCCAGCCTGCATAGTAAAAGACAGCTTACATAAATTCTCAATGCAATTATAAAATATAGCCACATATACTCATATATCATAAGCCATTCATAGGAAAATATATTTTT
>NC_030854.1:21524363-21541477 GCF_000208745.1 Theobroma cacao | reverse complement strand
CGTAAAAGTCAAAAATTACATTTTTACCCCAAAAACTGAAAAATTGCTCATAGACATATTTTTCATCCCTTATACTCATACCATTCTCCAATTTGTCAAATTTGATCTAAATTCTCTCAAAATCTCAAATTTTATCCGCGGGTGGTAAATTACGATTTCGCCCCTACACTCTAAAAATCACCGAAATTGAACTTTTTGACTTCCTATCATTAAATTATACTCCAAATAGTTAATCTTGGTCAAAAATTTCACTCCATGATCAAATTATTATCTTAGGTGGCAAAATGACGATTTTGCCCCTAAGCATCAAAATTTTCAATTTTTTCCCAAATGAACCCTCGAACTCCAAACAATCATTTTTAGTCATTCCTAGACTGTAAAATATTAAATTTCATCCTACGATTCCTATTTGAACTAGTTCGAGGTTAAATCAACTTAAGTGTACCGTTAGGTACAATACTGAGTTTCGTCTATTCTTAAGGACTTTCCTAGCGTAATAACATGCTACTCAGTGCATGTATGTCATGACATGTGTTTATAGGGTCGGGTTTTACATCATTAATGTATTTGGTATTTGTAAGCAAGTCAAAATGCTTGTTCAGTTGCAAGATGGATTAATTGGTTGAACAAGCAAAGAAGAAAGAGCTACAATTGAGTCAGAAAACAGAAGCCTCTTAGTCGGATGCCGATGGGAGTTGGTCAGCTAAAATTTAAAAATGAAGTTGGTTGCTTCAAGAGCAGATTGCAAAACAGAGAAGACTTAGTCAACCAAAAAGGATGGTTAGTCGACTAAGACCCTACTGTCAAAAATCTAGTTTACAAGACAAAAAGAACTTAATTGACTAAGAAGCATTGTTAGTCGACTAAGAGCTTACTGCCAAAAATTGGGTTAAGAAACAGAGGCGACTTAATCAATTAAGACGTATGTTAATCGACTAAGAGAACATTGTCAAAAAATTTGAATTTAAGCACATAAGAACAAAATAACAGCCAGAAATGGCTAATTTCTGTCTCCAATGGCCAGAAACAAGATAAAGAAGCAATCCATAGTGATTTTGAGCTTAGAAGACTAAAAATCTTCTTTTTACACTTGTATTTCACTCCTATCCTTTGAAAAAGTGTTTAAGCTTAACTTTGTACATCTTAGATCAGCTAGGTGATAAAATGTACTTCATCTTTTCTCTATTTTTTATTTACTTAAAGTGTGAGATACACTCTAAGGGGTTGATCATGTCATGACTCGGTACTCCCCTCGAGCTCGTGACAACCACTACGGTGTCCAAATAGACACCCATTAATTGAAATGCCAACCGGAACCCTGCAAGATTTTAATATCAGTTTCTCATTTCCCCTGTAAGTAACCATTGCCAAATATCATGTTTTAAAAGATTTTAAGCTATTTCCAACTTAAAACAATAAAAAAATAATTTCTGTCTCATAGGGGAATTTTGGTCATTTTTCCCTAAAAATTTTGAAACCAACTAAAAATGTAGTATGCAAGTACAAAACACATAATTCATAGTAAAAAAAAAGTTTAAATGTCTAAAACCTTCATTTAAAATGAAATTATTACTATTTGAATATAATAAAAATATTCAATAAAATATTTCATTTTCTTATAAAACAATTTTTATAGAGTTATCTGTAAGAAATTTTTGTAGCGTAAAAGTGAAATAAATTCATACATACTGTAATACAGATAGTCAAGATATGTAATTTAATTTACAATGACACGTGGGCCCCCAAATGACAAAAGTGAACGAAGGTTGTGAACCTACGATTTTTGAGGAAGTAAAGCCAACTGTAGCCTTTGACGATATCAGCTATCTACAGCCTATTCTGAGCATGAAATGGGTGGAAAGGAAGGTGGTGAGATTATATAATCCCAGTGAGTAAACAAACACCATCCAAAATATCTAAAGTCGAGTAAATGGAGACAATTAAAATATTCAATCTCAATATGTAATTTATAACATAAATATTCATTTCATTTAAATAATCAACATGGCTTATGAGTATCTTAAAAGCTTGGCTCCTTCCAAAATTTTTCTTGGGAATACCTTGGCCGAGGCATCTAACGGAGTCTGCCAAGGCTATTAAAAATTTCGTATACACGTAAACATATTTTTAGTTTAAAAAACACAGCCGTTCCTTGGCGTTAGCGGAGTTCATCATCACGAGGTGGTTCGGCGTGACGTGAACTCTAACCATACCTCAAAAGATACCCTACGCACCTCTCCGACTGAGGTACGTATATAACCGGATTCCGTGCCCCTCTAATAGGATGGTTCGCAGAACCCGCCCACTATAGCAAGCTAAACCCACCATACAATAAATATTCAACAGCATGACATGGCAATTTTATCATTATCCAACCTATCAAGGCAAACAACAGTTTATACATTTTCAACACAAATACCAATTCAGCTATTCATGCCAATATTGCCATAAGCCAATCAATTAGAACCATAAATTCACAATACATCAAATGGTCTCCAATTACTTTATTTTCAAAGCCATCATTCAATTTCAAGACAATTTATAAAATCATTTCATTTAAATACATTTTGTTTATAAAACCTAAAAATTAACCATTTAAACTCATTTTCCATAACATTCACAAAATTGAATAAAAAGACCACTTTAGATAATTAAAATGATGATAAGGTTACTCACTATTTTGGGAGTCGAATTTTTAGAGTACTCCGACTATCGATCCTCGGGTACAATTTCTTTGCCCTTATCGTAGGATTCACCACCTAGACATAATGCACAATCAAGCAATTTACCACATTGGTGCTAAACTGTTATAAAACTATATGGATGCATGAAATGGAATGCAAATTGTTTGGATTGTCGTCTAAACACGGTGTTCTACACAAATTCAATTGTGTACCTAAATAAAACGATATTGGCCTAATTCGATCTATCACTCGATTAATTGGCCAATATGCCCAATTCAACTCCAATTAACTCCATTTTTCTTCCAATTCTCCAAACCATCAAACACAAGTCAAATAACATAAAATTTAGCAAAATCATCTTCACATTTTCTCTTGGGAAATTTGGCCATGGTGGGTGCATCAACACTATGATTTTTCCTACTTGATTTTCTCACCGTAATTCATCATTTCCTAACCAATTCACTTGAAATAAAATCAAATCCACCATCCACACTCTACATGAAAAATTCGGCCAATGATGGGTGATGGGAGAAAATGAATTTTTCTTATTTGTTTTTCATGCTACACATCACTAACTAACTGAAAACACTAGAATACATTGAAATATAACCAAATCCAAGTTCAAAACTCCTCCCCCCATGTCCGGCCAGCAAGGGTATCCTCATGCAAACTTGATTCTCAATCATGGAAAATGAAAAAGAATGCATAGGAATGGTAAATCACAAGCTAGAATTGAAAAATCTTACCTTTTGTCACTTGATTCTTTGAAATTTTGTGAATTTCTCTTGAATTTCTTAGCTAGGTTTTTGTTCTTCTTCTTTTCTTCCCTTTTCTTCCTTTGGTCGGCCAAGAAAAATGAGTTGGGAGAGTTTATGTGCTGATTTTTTAAGTCAAATATAAATGGATGAAAATTTGACACATGTCACCATTCCATTGGCCCATGTGTCATACTTACCCATTAAGCAATCTCTCTCCACCATTTAAAATCCTTCAATTATCCATGATAATAATGGGTAAAATCCATGTGCTGGACAAGTGTTGGGTGGTGTAAAATTACAATTTTGCCCCTAGGGTGGCAAATGACTATTTTGTCTTTATGCTAAAAAAAATGCCGAAATTAAAATTTTTCAGTTCTCAAACTCTAATTATGTTCTAAATAGTCAATATTGATCAAAAACTTCTTCCAACATTCCAATTTTAACCTCGGGTGGCAAAATGACCATTTTGCCCTTGGGTCATGAAAATTCCAATTTGACTCCAAATCGGTCCTCGAACTCCGAATCACCATTTTAAGTCATTATGGGATTTTAAAATTCTCAATTTCATCTTATTATCTCTATTTGGACTAGTTCGAGGCTTAATTCAACTTAGTTGCACCACTGGGTATACTATCGACTTTTGACGATTTTTCGGGGCTTTCTAAGTATGCAAGCATTCTGTCAATCACATGAATGACATGGCTAATATTTTATAAAGTCGGGTTTGATAGCACTACCCCCCTTAAAATAAAATTTTGACCTCAAAATTTCACTTACCGGATTCAAAGAAAAGATATGGATATTGGTTTCTCATCTGGTGCTCGACTTCCCATGTCATCTCCTCCATTTGAGCATTTTTCCACAACACTTTCACCGTTGGAATGCTTTTATTCCTCAACACTCAATCCTTTCGATCTAGAATGCGTACAAGCTGCACCTCAAACTTCAAATCTTCATGCAACTCGATTGGTGGTGTCTCTAGAATGTGGGAGGGATCGGGAACATACTTTTTCAACATCGAGACATGGAAAACATTGTGAATCTGATCTAACTCCAGGGGTAATTCAAGTCTGTAAGCCACTGGTCTGATCTTTTCAATGATACGAAAGGGTCCAATGTATCTCGGGTTGAGCTTTCCCCGCTTCGCGAATCGAATCACACTTTTTATTAACCAATAAAATACCACAATTTATCATAATAGTATAATCAAATAAGATTTAATACTTAGAATTTTCAAATTATTACCTTTCCAAGGAGAAACCTTAAGAAAAACTTTATCGTCGACTTCAAACTCCAAATTTTTCCTCCGTCTATCAAAGTAACTCTTCTGCCTATCTTTAGCTGTCTTTAATCATTCTCAGATAACCTTGATCTTGTCATTTGTCAGATCAATCAATTCCACATTAAACAATTTTCTCTCACCCACTTCATCCCAACAAACGGAGTTCGGCTCTTCCTTCCATATAGAGCCTCGTATGGTACCATCCCAATACTAGACTGAAAACTGTTATTATACGCAAACTCCACCAATGGCAAGTGTCTATCCCAACTCCCAATAAAGTCAATGACACAAGCCCGTAACATATCCTCCAAGGTCTGAATAGTCCTTTCAGATTGACCATTTATGTCATGACCCAAATTTCGGGCCATGACAGGCGTATAGGCCCAATGGACATAGTCCACTAAGCCCAAGCAAGCCTATCATTTTTATCCTACTCATCATTCCATCAAATATTGCTAAGTCACAAATTATAACTTTAAACCAAAATAGTGATAGATATTTTCAACTCGTATTGGCATTACTCATTTAAAATATACATACATTGTCTACAACATATATCTTAATAATTTACATCAAGTTTGTTTATACATCTCAAAAAGAAGACTCAATTTCCAGTGTAGAGACTCGGATGAATGTACAGCTACTGAATGCCGAGACACCTACCAAAAGATGGATATAAGTCTACAATGACACCTCGTCCTAGTTACTTGCTGCTTCGTGATATGAAAATATGAAATTGAAAATGGTGAGTATAAACCTAGTGAGTGAACAAGGAAGGGAACAAGCATACCATAAGGAATGTTTAACAAAATCATGATGCATTCTTTTTCAAAACAATGAAATTTGTTTCTATTCTTATTAAAAACCCCTCATCAAGCCCTTAAATGATTGATCATTTGAAAATCATGAATCCATACACAACGAACCATTTGAAGAATGAAAGCTTCAATGATACGTAAACAAGTCAAATATGACAACAAATATGCTGCAGCGAGAATGAATTTTCGTTGCAGTGACGTTGGGATTTGGTTATTAGCCGACCTAGGGTTTTTCAACTAGCCCAGGATTTCTCACTAAACCTCATCCCTTTAAACTTAACTCATTTAATCCTTAATGTAGGAAGTCCATGCTCTGATATGGTAGTAAAGAAGTGAAAGTTAGGGCAGCAATTGGACAAGATAGGAGACCAAAACAGAAGGTTTTTCGCTGCAGTGAGATTGAATTTCGCTGCAGCAAAATTGTAACTCAGAAACAGAAGGTTTCTCACTGCGACGAAATTTCACTGATGAAACAGAGAGTTTTTTGCTACAGCGAGATTCCTTTTCACTACAGCGAGAAGCTAGGTGACTATCTCGCTGCAGCAAGAATGAATTTCGCTGCAGCGAAAACAGAGCAACAAAAGAAAAGTTTCTCTTCACTCAACAAAAAGGCCATCTTGCTAAACCAACAAAATAAACATACAACACATGAAAATTTCCAAAGTGCAATGTATCAAATTTCTCATATATATCAATCATATATCACATTCATAAGTTTTCATTTCATAAGTCTAGATGTGCATAATTACATAGATAAACATCAACATCATCAAAATCACATCGACTCATGTACATCCCCCCACATCGTGCACATAGCCGACACCATCGTGTGCATCCCTCCATATCGTGCACAATCAGTGCCATCGTGTACATCCCCCCACATCGTGCACACGGGCACTATCATCATCCATCTCTCACGCCACCATTATCACCAACATGTGCATCCCCCCACATCATGCACACACACGGTTACAGTCATTATACACAATATCATTCATCATGCATAACACACATATTTATATATCATCATACTACAATAGTGCATGAATCCATAGCAATCACATATCACAATATAAAACCATTTTGCAAAAGCTTGTTCCTAAGGCACTTGTCTTTATGAAAAACTTGATAATTCATTCAAATGGGTGGCAAATACATTATATTTCCCAAAACAAATTTTGAAGGCAGTCCACTCACCAATTGATTGTAGAGCCTTTAGATGACTCCAATTCTCCTAATTGTCCAAATGAGATGGTGAGGCTTCCTTAGAACCTAGGATCACATTAGCATAAGCAATAGGTCAATTTACACACTATGAACCCTAAAAGCTATCTCTTAACTAGCTTTCAATTGCCACATTAAATGGCCATCTATGTTCACTATCTTAATCACTAAAAGTAATGAACATACTCAACAATAAACAGCTCATAAATCCCAATTACTAGCCATTTTCTGCAGCTAAAAACCAAGCTTAATTCATCACTTACCCTATGGCTCCTTTGTAGTCAAATTCTCTTCCAATTGTTTCCAAATCAATGGGGTAATTCTCTCTTTCTCTCTCTAGAACGTCCAACTAGTGAGAAAAAGTACAGAAATGAGATTTATCAAGGGTTTTAAAGTGAAAGGATGAAATAGCATAAGGGTTTATGGAAAGGTGCACCAAAAGCATGAAAATTGAAGCTAAAGAGAGAAAGTTATGGAAGCTTGAAGAAAACTCCCATGGAGGAATTGAAGAAACATGAGAGGGAAGAAGGGAAGAAGAAGACCAGCTGCTAGAAATTCAAGAAGGTGTTGGAAATTTCAAGATATTTATAGGCCAACTTATCCATTCCCATAAAATTACGAAAATGCCCTTCCACCAATTAACTTATTCTCCTCCAATCTTTTATGCAATCTTTTTGCTCTTTTAACACTGGGACAAGATCCATAATGGTCTAGACATGTTCGGGTTCATAAAAACTTAAAATTTTAACTCGAGGTGAAAAATGACCATTTTACCCTTATCGTGAAAATCATCGAAATTTTGGTTTCCTTTCCATTTTACCCCTAATTTCACAATCCATTTATGCCTTAGGCCTACTTAGACCATAATATTGTTTAAAAACCTTACTTTTATGGATTTACTAAAGAAATGACAAAATTACCCCCGATCAGGGATATCGCGTATATTTCCCTTTACGAGTCTATAAAGGTCAAGGTCTCACAATTTGTCTGCGGATGAAAGGCAGTGCTAAATCTCAAATTAGTTCTAAGAGTTTCTTGAAATTTTGACCAAAATCGAGAAGTAAATCGAGGGTCTCGATCTAACACAATAGAAACTGGAACTTCGTGTAATCTCACAATCTCATCTATATAAAGTTTTGCCAATTTCTCAATAGAATACGTGCTATGGATAGCCAAGAAATGGGTAGACTTAGTCAATCTATCCATAATCACCCAAATAGCATCCTTCCCACTCTGTGTCTGCGGCAAACCCAATACAAAGTCCATAGCCACGTGTTCCCACTTCCATTCAGGAATCGGTAAAGGCTGTAGAGTACTTGATGGTTTTTGACACTCCGCCTTGATCTGTTGGCATGTGAGACATTTTGCTACAAACTCTGCTATGTCTCGTTTCATATCCGGCCACCAATAACTTTCTTTAATAGTCCGATACATCTTGGTGCTTCCGGGATGTAAAGCGTAAGCGGAAGAATGAGCTTCCTTTAAAATAACTCGTCTCAACTGATCATCCTTAGGAACATAAATCCAGTCTTCAAGAATCAAAGTACCATCATCACTGAGTCTAAACTCACTAGTTTCTCCATCTTGTAGCTTTTGAACTTCATGTTTCAACCAATCATTGAATTTCTGTAATTCCCTGATCTGATTCAACAATGAAGGTCTCACAACGAAATTAGCAAGTAGGGTTCCATCCTCACCATTATTCAACTAGACCCCTAGAGACTTCATCTCAAGTAACATCGAAAATAAAGAACTCCGAAGCGTTGCTATCGACGATGAGGATTTACGATTTAAGGCATCTGCTACAACATTTGCCTTTCTAGGGTGATGATCAATCACTAAGTCGTAATCCTTGATCAACTCTAGCCACCGTTTTTGTCTCAAATTAAGTTCTTTTTGGGTGAGCAAATATTTCAAACTTTTATGATCAGTAAAAATTTGGCAACGCTCACCATATAAATAATGCCTTTAAATCTTCAATGCGAAGACTATTGCTACTAACTCCAAGTCATGAGTAGGGTAATTCATCTCATGCTTCTTCAGCTGCTGGGAAGTATAAGCTATTACTTTATCATCCTGCATCAATACGCACCTTAATCCCAACTTAGAGGCATCACTATGTACCAAAAATTCTTTCCCACCAACAAGAAATGTTAGAACGGGAGCGGAGGTTAACCGGTTCTTTAGCTCCTGAAATCGACTCTCACAAACATCATCCCACTCAAACTTAACTCCTTTATGAGTCAGATGAGTCAAAAGAGCAGCTATCAATGAAAATCCCTAAACAAATCTCTAATAATAACCGGCTAAGCCAAGGAAATTGCGAATCTCAGTTACTGTTCTTGGTTGCTCCCATTGTAAGATTGCCTCAATATTCTTGGGATCGACATAAATTTCAGCTCCGAACAGCACATGTCCCAAGAAAACCACTTTTTTTAACCAGAACTCACATTTAGAGAACTTGGCATAAAGTTGTTTTTCACGCAAGGTTTGCAACACAATACGCAAATGGGCAGCATGTTCATCATCATTCTTCAAATAAACCAGGATGTCATCTATGAATACTATCACGAACTTATCTAAGTATGGATGGAACACCCTATTCATAAGATCCATAAAAGTTACCAAGGCATTAGTCAAACCAAATGGCATCACCAGAAACTCATAATGCCCATAATGTGTTCTAAAAGCAGTCTTGGGTACATCCTACTCTTTAATCTTCAACTGATAATACCTAGACCTCAAATCAATCTTAGAAAACACCATAGCACATTGTAACTGATCAAAAAGATCATTGATCCATGGTAGAGGGTATTTATTCTTGATGGTCACTCGGTTCAACTGATGGTAATCGATACACAATCGAAGAATGGCATCCTTCTTCTTTACAAATAGAACTGGTGCTCCCCAAGGAGAAGTGCTAGGGTAAATAAAATCCTTATCCACCAAATCTTGCAGCTGGACTTTTAGTTCCTTTAACTCTGTCGGAACCATTCGATATGGAGGAATAGAAATAGGTGCGGTACCCGAAAATAAATCAATAGAGAACTCAAGCTCTCGCTCAGGAGGTAGTCTCGGTAATTCATCAGGAAATACATCAGGAAACTCACTTACTATTGGGACATCCTCTAATTTAGGTTCCCTTTTTGAAGTATCGATCACGTGTGCTAAATATGTCGGATACCCTTTCTGCACCAGTTTCAAAGCTTTGATGGCCGAGATTACACAAGACGATAATACTCGACGTTCCCTTACAAATACAATCTCTGCTCCCTCCGAATTCTGAAGAACAACTTCTTTCCTGAAATAATCCACATTCGCCCGATGTGCAGCTAACCAATCCATACCCAATATCAAATTGAAATCTTGGATCTCTAAAGGAATCAAGTCACCCTTAAATTCTTCCTCACCAACCATTACTCCACAATCTCTATAACAACTGTTTCTAACTAGCTTTTCTCCTAAAGGGGTGTGAACTACAATTTCTTCCTCTAATGGTGACAAGTTTTTATCAGTAATTGATGCAAATGCCATACTCACATAAGACTTATCTGAGCCAGAATCTATCAAAACATAAGCATCTTTATCAAATAAAGATATAGTACCTATCACTGCTCTAAGTCAGACCCGTGCCTCATCGTCCATCACAGCGAAAACTCTTGTCGAAGTATGAGTCTATGGTCTCGAAGGTGGATATGCCAAGGTGTTACTTTCTACACCAGACTGTATAGCTACTCCCTACCTCGGTGGTAAACTAGAAGGATCTCTCATCTGCATATCCATACGAGCTGGTGGAGATGGAGTAGTTGTAGTAGCCCGTCCTAGCTGTGGGCAATCACTCCTAATGTGACCTAGCTGACCACAATGAAAACATCTACTGGTCCCCTACACGGCCCAAAATGATTCTTCCCATAATTCCTGCATCTATCAAAACCTTCAGAACCCTTCCTAGAAGTAGTCATCGTAGATTTGATAAATCTCGGAGGCCTTTGCTGTGTCTGTGAAAATGGAGGTCGAGGAGATGTCACTGAAACAGAGGTAGTACTCCTTGAAGCAAATGAATCTTTGCACATTTTTGGTGGCTAACTAGAAGATACACTCGTATTTCTTCTTTTTGCAAACTTAGCTCGCATTCTCTTATTTTCATTTGCAAGCTTCTCGACCCTTAAAACCATCTGTACCACCTCCTTATGTGGCTCCCTACCAGTCACTGTCATCTGCTCTCTAATCTCATTATAGAGCCCTTCCTCAAAATAATTGGCCTGATCTTGCTCAGATTTCACCAGATCCAACACATATAACATCAGCTCGTTAAAATGAGCTTCGTACTCCTCTACAGTTAAATTTCCCTATTTCAAACTCACAAATTCTCTCTTCTTTTCTTTCTGATGAAAATAAGTAAAATACTGACTATCAAATTCTCTTAGAAAGTCTGGCTAGGTCGGAGGAGTAGTGAAACAGGATTTTACTAAATTCCACCATGTATGGGCTCTCTTCTCTAGCAATCTCGTGGCCACCACCAACTTCAAATCATCATCCAACCTCATATCAGAGAGTGTCTCTGAAACCTGATTAATCCAATCTTTGGCTACGGTTGCGTCCAACTCACTCGTAAAAGAAACACAACTCAGTTGTCTAGCCTCCTTCAGCTTCTTAAAAATAGATACATCCTATACTAGCGGTGGAACTAGAGGTGGGGGTGGTGGTACTGAAGGAGCAACTGGTGGTATTATAGGAGGAGCCTGACCAGCTTGAGCCTAGCCAGTAATAGCGGTAAAGCTACCAATGCCTGGACTACCTCAGGAGACATGGCAGGAATATTAGTAGGTGGCGGAGGATGTGAAGAATGTGGAGGATGTGGAGAAGTCTCGGCCTGTTCAGCAGTAGGTGTTGCCTGAATGGTAGACGCAGTCGATTCCCCCTCTAATACATCTAGCTGACAACGTTGGGAACAATTTCTTCCCGTCCTAACCGATCTAGTGAGAGGTGGGTGTTCGCGTTGAGGAGGCATGATAATCTATAAGAGGAAACAAGCAAGTTTAACCAACCTTAGGCTCTATATGCAGATGCATGCATTCTATTCAACCTAACCCAACTTAACCCGAGGCCACACTGAAACTGTAAATTTTTAAAACAACTTTAAAACCAAAAGCTCTGATACCAATATAATTGTCACGATCCTGTACTCCCCTCTAGCCCGTGACAATCGTCGCGATGTCCCGATAGACACCCATTACCTGAAATGCCAATCGAAACCCCGCAAGGCTTTAATATCAATTTCTCATTTCCCCTGTGAGTAACCATTGCCAAATATCATGTTTTAAAAGATTTTAAGCTATTTCTAACTTAAAACAATAAAAAAAAATGATTTCTGTCTCACAGAGGCATTTTGGTCACTTTTCCCTAAAAATTTCGAAACTAACTAAAAATGTAGTATGCAAGTACAAAACACATAATTCATAATCAAAATAAGTTTAAATGTCTAAAACCATCATTTAAAATGAAATTATGACTATTTGAATATAATAAAAATATTCAATAAAATATTCTATTTTCTTATAAAATAATTTTTATAGAGTTATCTGTAAGAAATTTTTTTAGCGTAAAAGCGAAATAAATTCATACATACTGTAATACAAATAGTCAAGATATTTAATTTAATTTACAATGACACGTGGGCCCCCAAATGACAAAAGTGAACGAAGGCTGTGAACCTACGATTTTTGAGGAAGTAAAGCCAACTGTAGCCTTCGACGATATCAGCTATCTACAGCCTATTTTGAGCCTGAAATGGGTGGAAAGGAGGGTGGTGAGATTATATAATCCCAGTGAGTAAACAAACATCATCCAAAATAGCTAAAGTCGAGTAAATGGAGACGATTAAAATATTCCATCTCAATATGTAATTTATAACATAAATATTCATTTCATTTAAATAATCAACATGGCTTATGAGTATCTTAAAAGCTTGGCTCCTGCCAAAATCATTCTCGGGAATACCTTGGCTGAGGTATCTAACCGAGTCCGCCAAGGCTGTTACAAATTTTGTATACACGTAAACATATTTTTAGTTTGAAAAACACAGCCGTTCCTTGGCGTTAGCAGAGTTCATCATCACGAGGTGGTTCGGCGTGATGTGAACTCTAACCATACCTCAGGAGATACCCTATGCGCCTCTCCGACCGAGGTATGTATATAACCGGATTTTGTGCCCCTCTAATAGGCTGATCCACAGAACCCGCCCACTGCAGCAAGCTAAACCCACCATACAATAAATATTCAACAGCATGACATGGTAATTTTATCATTATACAACCTATCAAGGCAAACGACAGTTTATATATTTTCAACACAAATACCAATTCAGCCATTCATGCCAATATTGCCATAAGCCAATCAATTAGAACCATAAATTCACAATACATCAAATGGTCTCCAATTACTCTATTTTCAAAGCCATCATTCAATTTCAAGACAATTTATAAAATCATTTCATTTAAATACATTTTGGTTATAAAACCTAAAAATTAACCATTTAAACTCATTTTCCATAACATTCACAAAATCGAATAAAAAGACCACTTTAGATAATTAAAATGATGATAAGGTTACTCACTATTTCGGGAGTCAAATTTTTAAAGTATTCCGACTATCGATCCTCGGGTACAATTTCTTTGCCCTTACCGGAGGATTCACCATCTAGACATAATGCACAATCAAGCAATTTACCACATTGGTGCTAAACCTTTATAAAACTATATGGATGCATGAAATGGAATGCAAATTGTTCGGATTATCGTCTAAACACGGTGTTCTACACAAATTCAATTGTGTACTTAAGTAAAACGGTATTGGCCTAATTCGATCTATCACTTGATTAATTGGCCAATATGCCTAATTCAACTCCAATTGACTCCATTTTTCTTCCAATTCTCCAAACCATCAAACACAAGTCAAATATCATAAAATTTAGTAAAATCATCTTTACATTTTCTCTTGGGAATTTCAGCCATGGTGGGTGCATCAACACTATGATTTTTCCTACTTGATTTTCTCACCGTAATTCATCATTTCCTAACCAATTCACTTGAAATAAAATCAAATCCACCATCCACACTCTACATGGAAAATTCGACCAATGATGGGTGATGGGAGAAAATGATTTTTTCTTGTTTGTTTTTCATGCTACACATAACTAACTAACTAAAAACACTAGAATATATTGAACTCTAACCAAATCCAAGTTCAAAACTCCTCGCCCCATGTCCGACCAGCAAGGGTATCCTCATGCAAACTTGATTCTCAACCATGAAAAATGAAAAAGAATGCATAGGAAAGGTAAATCACAAGCTAGAATTGAAAAATCTTACCTTTTGTCATTTGATTCTTTGAAATTTTGTAAATTTCTCTTGATTTTCTTAGCTAGGTTTTTGTTCTTCTTCTTTTCTTCCTTTGGCTGGCCAAGAGAAATGAGTTGGGAAAGCTTATGTGCTGATTTTTAAAGTCAAATATAAATGGGTGAAAATTTGACACATGTCACCATTCCATTGGCCCATGTGTCATACTTACCCATTAAGCAATATCTCTAAACCATTGAAAATCCTTCAATTATCCATGATAATAATGGGTAAAATTCATGTGCTGGATAAGTGTTGGGTGGTGTAAAATTATAATTTTGCCCCTGGGGTGGGAAAATGACTATTTTACTCTTATGCTCGAAAAAATGTAGAAATTAAAATGTTTCACTTCTCAAACTCTAATTATGTTCTAAATAGTCAATCTTGATCAAAAACTTCTTCCAACATTCCAATTTTAACCTCGGGTGGCAAAATGACCATTTTGCCCCTAGGTCATGAAAATTCCAATTTGACTCCAAATCGATCCTCGAACTCCGAATCACCATTTTAAGTCATTTTGGGGTTTTAAAATTCTCAATTTCATCTTATAATCTCTATTTGGACTAGTTCGAGGCTTAATTCAACTTAGTTGCACCACTAGGTACACTACCGACTTTTGACGATTTTTCAGGGCTTTCAAGTATACAAGCATTCTGTCAATCACATGAATGACATGGCTAATATTTTATAAAGTTGGGCTTGACAGATCAAGCTTGGGTTAGCTTGGTCTTTGTGGTAGGTTCTAACTTAGCCTTAGAAAAGTTAGTTTTTGGGTTTTGGTTGATCCCGTGAAAAATCATTGTTAAAGGTTGTGGTTGAGTCTTTGAAAAGCCATTTTGGGTTTTGGTTGATCCCATGAAAAACCATTGTTAAAGGTTGTGGCTGAGCCTGTGAAAAGCCATTGTAAAATTTTGGTGGAAGCTTGGGAATTACACTGATTTTAGTGAATTGGTTTGAAAATCCTTGATTGGGAAATCAAGGTAGTGGATATAGGTTAAGGGGATCGAACCACTATAAATCATTGTGTTTTGTCTACCTTCTTTTATTTTCTTCTTACTCTTAGCACTTAAATCATTCCTCCAAAAAACTTTAAACTTCCATTTTCAAATTCCTTTAATCAGCTTTTTACTTGGAAGGAATTTTAGTGTCATTCCAAAAGTGCTATTCAGCCCCCCTCAAGCACATTCTTTGGGACCAACAAGTGGTATCAAAGCCTAACCCTTATTTTTTAGGCTTAACATCCTTAGAGGAGATCCAAATGGCTCTAGAAAAATCTATTGATGCTGAGGGTCAATGCATTAATATGCCTCATTTATTTGATGGATCAAACTATTCTTATCAGAGTACTAGAATGTCCATTTTTATTAGGGCTTATAACTATGAGACATTAGATGTCATTACCGATGGTGTTTTCATTCCTATGATTACAAATTTAGTAAATGGTGAGAAAACTCCCAAAGATAGAAATGAGTGGGCTAAAGCTGAAATGAGGAGAGTACAAATGAACTCTAAGGCCATGCACACTCTCATTTATGCACTTGATTATAGAGAATACAATAAAGTGTTCTTGTGCAAAAGTGCAAAGGAAATTTGGAAAAAATTAGAAGAGTTATATGGAGAAACAAAGAAGGAAAGGGAATTGGAAGACAAGTTTTGTGAGAATCAATGCTCAACAAGCAACATGGCAAATGCAAACAAAGAATCAAGTGAAGATGAATCCTCAAATCAAATTAAATTATGCTTCATGGCCCTTGAAGAGATAAAGGTAACTTTTTCATCTTGTGAACTTAATCCATATGCTTTTGATGAATTGCATGCCGCTTTTGAGGATTTAGCATTTGAGTTTGAGAACATGAATATGAAGAACAAGACAATTATTTCCATACTCGATGTTGAAAATGAATTTTTGATGAAAACAAAAATTGACTTGGAAAAAGAAAATGAAAATTTGGAAAAGGATTTTAAAGCTTACCTAAACCAAATTGATATTTTGGAAAAAGGAAATTTTGATGTGAAAAGGAAATTTGAAAATTTATTAAATGAGAAACAAAAGGCTTTCATGAATTCCTCATCTTCCAAAATGACTAAAGGCAATCATTGCATATTTTATAGTTATTATTCATACACTTGTCCAATTAAAAATTATTTACCTTATAAATTTAGACAAGTGTGGGTTCCAAAAGTAATGTTATGCAATGAGACTAACTTTCAAGGATCCAAAGCAATTTAGATACCAAAAATCAAATGAAAAATGTCTTTTGTACGTGTGTTAGAGCAATGAGGAACAATTCTTGAAGAATGAATGCTCTCTAGCCACACATAAAGGAAAATGGGTGATCTCTATGCTAAAAGCTTTTTGTTTATTTAAATGAAATTTTATATTGGTTATTTATTGAATGCTTCATCGATTTAGCTTAGTTTCTAAAATTGTTTGCCTTTCGTAATTGAAAACTTTGGTTGCTTATTCTTGCTTGAATATTAAGTACATAATTCCTTGAGCTTTATTGATAAATCTTGGCTATGCAACTCGATTTGATATGATACATGCTACAAGTTGCAAGGAAGTATGAATCTAAAGATTGAGTATGTTCTTATATTTTTTATCTTGAATATATCATCATTCTTATTTTGAGAAAAATGTTTTATTAAGATTACTTGATTTTGAAAAATTGTTTTTATAAAATTTCCTCATATTTTGTGAAATTATTTCCATACTTCTTCTTTGAGGAAAAATGATTTTTTAGTATAATTCTGAAACATAAAATGTCACGACCCGGAACCTCCCTCAGGCCCATGACAATCGCCGCGACGTCCCGATTGACACTCATTATCCGGAATGCCAACCGGAACCTCGCAAGGCTTACATATCAGTTTCTTTTCCTTTCCTGTGAGCAATCGTTGTTAAATATCGAGTTTTAAAAAAATATAAACTATTTTAGATCAAAAAAAAT
>NC_030854.1:21516114-21521908 GCF_000208745.1 Theobroma cacao | reverse complement strand
AATGAACCCTCGAACTCCGAACAATCATTTTTAGTCATTCCTTGACTATAAAATATTAAATTTCATCCTACAATTCCTATTTGAACTAGTTCGAGGTTAAATCAATTTAAGTGTACCGTTAGGTACAATATCGGGTTTCGTCTATTCTTAAGTGCTTTTCTAGCGTAATAACATGCTACTTAGTGCATGTATGTCATGACATATGTTTATAGGGTCAGGTTTTACATAAAAGGTTGGATAATGTGATAGATATATGAGCTTACTTGATGACTTACACTCACACTTATTCAAGTAGCCTAAAACAAGGAAAATTGAGTTAAAATTATCCTTGATTTCCTTGTGCCTAACATAAGTTGACCATTTGAACAATCTTGATTTACATTCTAGAAGTTACTTGAATAGTGAGCTTGAAAGTTTTGACTACTTTGATTGGTACTTTTAAAGCAAAATGATCTTATATAAGAAAAATGTTGCCATCCTTTAAGTTTAGAATGATTAATGAATTGAACAAGTTTGTCTCATAATGAAAATACTTATGACTTGTTCTTATTGGATGTGCATGCTTGCTTGTTAGCTTGAATGGTCATAGGCACATGATTATGAGATATTTGCAAATGACCCTTGACGTGCATAAACATGATTCATTATGCTCATTACACATTTCATAAATCATATAGAGTATAATGAAACAAAATTGAGTGACATTGAGCCCATGATTTTTCACAAAGCAAGTCTAATCTTGAATGTTTCAAGTTAAAAAGTTTGCAAAGAAAGATTAAATCTTTATCAATTGATTTTCTTGCGAAATCTTTTTATTCTCTTTGATTGAAATTGATTCATTGTTTTTGATGATATAGCATGGTTGAGCAAAATTGATTTGATACATGAATTGCATAAATTCCATTTTGCTTGGTATTTCTCTCATGATTGGTGAAATTGATTGAAAAGGATTTCTTAAGCATGATTTTGAGTGCAAAAATTTGGCATTGATGGCATTTTTCGAGCAAAGGAACAAATCTTCTTGTAATGCTTGAGGCTATAATGATTTCTACGATATAAAACTTGAACAAGTGTGCCTTATGTTGAAAATGCTATTATAACTTGATCTTATTGCAAATGAATGCTTGAATGCCTCAAAGGCATTTTTGTTCATATGCTGAAAATTGTAGAAAATGCTAAATTTGATGCTTATTATGCTTAAACATTGTTTAAATGCTTGTTGTATATGTTTTAAGTCATAGTCACGCATCATGGTGTAAATTGAATATGTTTGAGCATATTAAAGGCATGATTCTTCAAATGAGCATTTCAACTTTTTTAGCACTTACGAACAATGAGCAATAAAAGCCAAAATTTGAGTTCACATGTTTTTCTTGAAGAATCTTTGATCATAGATGTCCAAAATGATGTTTCAACATGGTTGAAATGAAGTTCTAAATTGTTCTTAGACAAATCCATGTTTTGAGATCATTATACCTTGGATCATTGCATATTTTGCACCTTTTTTTGGCTTTTTTGTAACACCCGTACCCTCAAATAGTAGTCAATGTAACCGTCCCGATAAGACGTTTCGAGAACAGAGGAGACAAGTGAAAATTTTTGAATAAAATAATATTTTATTAAATAAAATAATATTAAAATATTAATATTTAATCGGATGTTGGAATTAATCATGAAGAGGGATTATATGGTCAATCCAAGTGGGGGAGAAGAAGTACGAATGAATATTGGAGATAAATGACATAAGCGAGACCCGCATGTTTGTATTAAAAATTGAGCTAGCGTTGGTGAGTAAATATTTAAATATTATATTGATACCGCGTTGAAATTCAACTTCTCCATTTTGATTGTATACGTATAAAGAAAAAAAGATAGAAGGAAATTAGATTTTTTATTTTAATATGTCGAATGGACCAAATTGTAAAAGATGAAAATTTACAAGGTTATTCGGTAAATAAAGGAAAATTTGAGGATTATGTTGAAATTTTAATAATTGAAGTTAAATGGAAAATTACCAACTAAGAAAGGTTGGATTATGTAAAATATGAGATAAACATGTGATTTGAATAAACCAAAGAATGATTAAATGAAAGATGAATTGTGCATGGAGTAAGAATAAAGAAATGATAAAGAAAAGAATATCATAATAAATAAATAAATAAATGAAAGGAAATGCATGAAGAAAAGATGAACAATGTGGACGAATGGAAAATGGGAATGACTCTTTGACTTGTACTTGGCCACATGGGAGAAAAAGAAAGGAAAGATTGAAAAAAAAATGTGTGACAAAAGGATAACATGGGCAGCCGCCCATGTGTTGAATAAGGAGGCCAAAAAATATATTTTTTTAAGTTGAATGATGGTAGGGGCCAACCGAATGACACAAAGAAGAAAGAAGAAGAAAAATGGGGGCCGGCCAAGTGAGATAAAAGAGAGAAAGAAAAAGAAAAGTCAAAGCCATTTAAATCATGTGCATTAAAGGTGGGGCCGACTATTTGAAGAAGGAAAAAGAAAAGAGTGAAATCAGTGGTGAGGGAGAGAAGGAAAACCAGCCAAAGCTAAGAAGAAAAGAAAAAAGAAAGGAGAAAGAAAGGAAAGAAAAAGAGAGAAAGAAAGGACTGAGAGTGAGAGCAGAAAAATGGTAGTTGGAGAGTGAGAAAGACCAGGTAGCTGCTGTCGTTTAGAGGAGTAAAAAAGGGACTGTTGTGTTGCCGATTTGTGAGGGAAATGAAGGGTTCTTGCAGCCAGCATAAGGGGGAAGAAAGGAGAAAGATGGAGAAGAAAAAAAATGGCAGTTGAAGAGCTAGAAAGAAAGAGGTGAGCAGCGGCTGGAGAAAGAAAAAAGGGAGAGAAGAAAGGTGTTGCTGACCAAAAGAGAAGAAGAAGAAAAAAATGGTAAGTTAATATTATATTTAAGGTTTATGGGTAGTTTAATATGGTGCATAATTTGGATGAAAAATATGCAATTTGGATAAGGAATTTTTAATTAAGCTGCTATCCATACAAGTATGTGATTAAGTATATTAGGTTTAAATTGTTGCTAAGAAAGTTTGTCGTGGAGGCATGCCGGACGAAGTACGTGACCAGCAAATAGGAATAATTATATACACGGATAAACCAATAGCGACGTAGTAATCCCGCTATTGTGAGGTGAGTAGGGGGTGTCAATTTTAAAATTTTCATAATAGTATAAATATATGTATATTTTATTTAGATGTAAAAATTATGGATAGCATTGGCTGGTAGAAATTTTAGAGAATTGTGAATGTAAATTATTTTTAAAAATTGTTTTGAATATATATGTATAAATTATACGTAAAGTATTTTGAAAATTGAGAAACAAGCCCTTCACATTATTTTGCCTCAAAATTTGTGCCTTATATTTGTGCAGTCTGCATTCATAGAATTTAATTACATATTCACCATGCCATTTTGAAATGAGAATCGCATGCAAAAGTTTATTGCATACAGTTTTATGGAAAGAGAGTTTTATCTTGATATGGCGATCGATATTTTGAAAATGATTTAAAAGGATTATTTGAAAACTCAATTTGGATTTTTAAGCGATTTTACAAATTGAGAGATTCAAGAGTAGGCCGACTGTCACTTCGGTTAAGTGTGACCCTCGTGCACGAGTGAGCTCTAGCTAAAAAACCATTGGGTGGTCGACGGGCAATTAGGCGTGGTTGGGGCCATGGCCTGTGATATATGTATGTGTGGCTAGGCCACCAGATGATTACGTGGTTGCGACCGTTTGATTCTCTGATGTCAGCCAACATCGTGAGACTGCCATGGCATGTGGGATCAAGTGGAGCGAGGCCCCCGGATGTTATTACATGGTAACAGGACCACGGGTTTATTTTCATTCCCTACTCGAGAATGGCATCTCTGGGTTTTCAAACTCATATTTTTTTGCATGGTGAAAGTGGAATTTAATGGTTTTTCTGCAGCTCCCTATTTTTACGGTGAAATGAATTTTAACTCCTCGAGTTTGAGGCGATTTGTGATTTACGTATGAGTTTGATTAACATTCGATTTCATGGGATCTTGCCGAATATATTGATTTGATTTGAGAAAAATGTCAATTGATCTTGACGGTGAAATTTTCTTTATGTAAAATTTTTTTAATTCAATATTTCAAATGATTGACTTGAATAAGGTTATTGATTTGTTTTGTAGCGAAAATTTTTATCTGCCTTGGTTAATTTACCAATTGAAGTGTTTATAATGCGTAAGAAATCCTTAGTTTGTAATATAAGGCACAAACTCCCGTTTGAAATAAATTATTTTTATAATCCTGCATTTTAATATTCAACTGATTTGTTATTTGCTTGTTTCCCATCTATCCTCTGCTCACGGAGCCGATGATCACCTAGTTTGTGAGACTCACCCCCTTATTTCTCTTTTATAGAAAGTGATCAGCTAGCGAGCTATTCATCGGCATTATGGTCCATCGCGATGTAGGTAAGGCATCTCCTAGCAACCTATTCTAAGTCGCTCCGCTGTTAGAGGTTGGGTCAATTATAGTATATTCAGTTATGGAACCAAACACTTGGGTACAATGTAGACATACTTATGTGATGATGGAATACAATGTATCGAGAATATTTATTATTAATAAAATTATGATGATTACGAGATTGCCCAATGAATGTGCGATAGTTGATAATTGATATCTGTGAAGGCTTGTTCAGGACTTGACGGGTTCTCTCGAAAGTCTCGGACACCGATAGCGACCGAGGAGGGGTCGTTACATTTTTAATATGCAGGAATCAAGCATAATTTTCTCCTAAGAATAGCTAGTCGACTACTGTAAAACAAAATGTAAATCCTGCTGGAATGATAAAAAGTGGACCCAAGGTATATGTAGTCTACTTTTGAGTGCTTTAAAGCCAAAATGGACAAGTTTTGTGTTCTAAAATATCTTTTTACTTTACTTCTTGTCCATTGCAATATTTTCTTCCCTGAATTTCCTTTTCAAAGATGAATCTTGACTGTTAAAAACATGCATTATGAATACTTTCATGATCATTTAATGCCAGTACATGTTCTTGAAATTGCAAAACTTGTTGAAAAATGGGAAATCCTTTTTGATTACTTAAATCCATCTATTCCCAAGCATGACACTCATATTGATTCCATAAATTCTCATGTATTTACAACAACAAAATAGAAATATGAGAAATTGTTCATCAATGCTTGAATTTGTTAATCCGATTGGATTTTCATGTGCATATGTAGAAAATATCTTTTCATGAAAATTGAAATGTTCAAATGCTAATCTAGGAACAATTCTTGAAATATATTTTACGTTTGTGCTCAAATGATTGTTTCAAAATTGATTTCTTGATTATGCATACTTATTCGATAAAGATGAACTCATTGAACTTAATGAAAATACTCTTGGTTCATCTACTATATTGGTTAAGACACATGCTTACATGAATTTTCATTTTGCTTGACCTTAAGGTTTAAACTCTAAAACTTAACTTGAGCTATGCATTTGAATATGAATTTAATTGTCAAGTTTGATCATGACATATATTGTAAGTTGACATAGTTGAAATTTTATTTTGAATATGCATTTAATTGTTAACTATGTCTTCATTGAACCTTAATTGTTTACATGATCTAAAGATTTTGAGTGCATCCAACTTTAGCTTATAGGTCACCATAAACAACATGACATGTCAAATAAAATATGGCCTATAGCTTTAGTTAGCAATGAATGCCTAATGTGCTTTGATTAAATAACTTTTTCCTGAATCTTGATAATTGGTATTCATTGATGATT
>NC_030854.1:21404918-21512296 GCF_000208745.1 Theobroma cacao | reverse complement strand
CGGGGAGATGCGAAAGTTGATGCTAAGCCTTACGGGGTTTCGATAGGCATTCGGGGTGAAGAATGTCTGTCGAGGCCTCGTGGCGGTTGTCACGGGCTCGATGGGGAGTTTCGGGTCGTGACAAAAAAGATTCCATCTCTCATAATTGATATTGTGCTTTTACAAAGGGGGATATTTTACTTATATCTATCAATTGGTATATTGAGCTTTAACACTTGGTATTGGAGTTCAAATATGGCTTATGTGCTAATTGAACATCTTTATGATTATCTTTCTTGAACTTCATAATTATTATGTCCACATTTCCCTTACAGATATATATACATGTGGCTTTGTTATTGATGATTCTTTTGATGAATTAATAGTTGAATGTGCTTAATGGGTATATTTCTTAATGACTTGGTTGAAGATATTAAGTGCATATATATGATGACTTGGAGACTTTATGGTTACATATTCATGGTCTTAACGCTTATATCCTTGATGGATTTTGCTAACCATTATTTCTTGAGCTTAAGTGTTTAATGCTTACTCTTCTTAACCTTTTTGATATAACAAAAAAGGGGAGAAGATTTATGAGCAAATTTAATTTTATGCATATGTTGAGGGGGAGATTTTAAAATCATTTCAAATGCAAATTATGCTCATAGTTTTGTCATATCAAAAAAGGGGAGATTGTTCGCTTTAAAATTATTATAGTTTTGATTATGACAAAATGATCAAATTTGCTTGAGCATTATTTTAGTAATCCTTGACAATTTCTTGAAATGATTTAACTCCTATACACTTGTTCTTACATTGACACAAGGTTGACTCTTGAAGTTATTGAACTATATATATAATCTTGTATGACTTAGGTGTATGAGTGCTTATGATTCTCATTCATTAAAGTTTGATTTAAAGATTAAAGAAAAATCTTGATGCATTCATTAAGGAGGAGTTTTGAATATCTTGTTTAATAATGAAAAAGAAAAAGGATAGAAGGAAGACTAAATCAAATAGAGTTAAATAGGTCTTCATGTTTAATTTATGTGTGTGATGCTTAGTTTTGGTTTTGTTGAATATTATGTAAAGAAAAGTGATGAATTGACTAAGGGGGAGCACCTCATTATGCATAAAGATTTGAAGCATTCATATTGAACATAAACATTGCATTCTTAATCTTGGAGTGTTTTGTGATCATCAAAAATAAAAGATAGAGAATGTTGACTCTATATATTTTTTATGATAGCAAAATATTTCCATTCATTGATGTCTAATTATATTGTTTAAGTGTGCAAGAGAAAGCTTAAATCATTAATATATTTGGTATTTGTAAGCAAGTCAAGATGCTTGTTCAGTTGCAAGATGGGTTAATTGGTTAAACAAGCAAAGAAGAAAGAGTTACAATTGAGTCAAAAAACAGAAGCCTCTTAGTCGGATGATGATGGGAGTTAGTCAACTAAAATTTAAAAATGAAGTTGGCTATTTCAAGAGCAGATTGCAAAACAGAGAAGACTTAGTCGACCAAGAAGGATGGTTAGTCGACTAAGAGCCTATTGCCAGAAATTTGGATTACAAGACAGAAAGAACTTAATCAACTAAGAAGCATTGTTAGTCGACTAAGAGCTTACTGCCAAAATTTGGGTTAAAAGATAGAGGCGACTTAATCGAATAAGACGTATGTTAGTTGACTAAGAGCACACTGCCAGAAAATTTGAATTTAAGCACATAAGGACAAAATAATGGCTAGAAACAGCTAGTTTCTGTCTCCAACGGCCAGAATTGATTTTGCAAGTATTTAAAGCCTCTCTAACAGTCAAAAACAAGATAGATAAGCCATCTATAGTGATTTTGAGCTTCGAAGACCAAAAACATTATCTTTACACTTGTATTTCACTCCCATCCTTTGAAAAAGTGTTTGAACTTAACTTTGTACATCTTAGATCAGTTAGGTGATCAATTGTACTTCATCTTTTCTTCATTTTCTATTTACTTAGAGTCTGAGAGACACTCTAAGGGGTTGATCAAGCTTGGGTTAGCTTGGTCTTTGTGGTAGGTTCTAACTTAGCCTTAGAAAAGTTAGTTTTTGGGTTTTGGTTGATCTTGTGAAAAACCATTGTTAAAGGTTGTGGTTGAGCCTTTGGAAAGTCATTTTGGGTTTTGGTTGATCCCGTGAAAAATCATTGTTAAAGGTTATGGCTGAGTTTGTGAAAAGACATTGTAAAAGCTTGGCTGAAGCTTGGGAATTCCACTTATTTTAGTGAATTTGTTTGAAAATTCTTGATTGGGAAATCAAGGTAGTGGATGTAGGTCAAGAGAACCAAACCACTATAAATCATTGTGTTTTGTCTACCTTCTTTTATTTTCTTCTTACTCTTGGCACTTAAATCATTCCTCCAGAAAGCTTTAAACTTCCATTTTCAAATTCCTTTAATCATCTTTTTACTTGGAAGGAATTTTAGTGTCATTCCAAAAGTGCTATTCAACCCCCCCCCCCTCTAGCACATTCTTTGGGACCAACACGGTTTCTCTTGAACTCTCACTACTTGAGCCTTCACCTTTTTTTCTCTTTTTTTTTTTTTCTTCCTCTCTGGTGGAACTTTTTAAGCTTGTACTTCTCTCTTTTGTTCTCTAAATGCCCAACCCTTTCTTAACTTCTCAAAGCTAGTTCACTTTTCTCTCTTTTACTCTCCCAAAGGCATGGTTTTTGCCTAAGTTTCCATGCCAATTTCCTTTTCTTTTCTCTTTCTTTTAATTGTTTACTTGGCCACCCTCATGAACCAATCAAAACACATGCATTCTTATTCTTCTTATTTCATTTGGCCACCCTTTGCAACCAATTACAACACATGCACCAATCCACCTTTTATTTTCATTTGGCCATTTTGCCAACCAATGGGTTTTCATGCACCAATTTCCTTTCTTCCACATTGGTTAAATATCCACTCTTCATTATCCTTCCATTCTTTAATTCATTTCCATTTAATCCCACCTTATTTGTACCCAATGGTCTCTCATGCACTCTCCCATCTTATTTCTCATTTGGCCACCTAATGCACCAATCTCCTTACATGCAAATAGATTTAAGCTTATTTTTCTTTTCACTTCACATGGTGGGGATCCCACATGTTCCCTACTAACTTTCTCTTTGCATGCTTGTTTTTGCATGTAATAGTGAATTTACATGCATATTCCATCCTCCCACACAATCTAATTTTTCCTTGGTTAGTTAATTTCCATTTAGCTTCAAATATTGTCATTGCACATAAGTCCTCAACGTTTCCTTATTTATCATTTGACCCTCCATACTTTTCATCCTTTACAATTTGGTCCTTCAATAATCTCTTTTAATTCCAAATTTCCTTCTATTTTTCTTCCTTTACACATGTACAAACAAAATATAAAATTTGCGCTTCACAAAGGCGTCACCATATTATTTAAATATATACTTATCCACTCTGCCTTTATTACATAAAGGCACGCGAGCCCCACTTGCGTCATTTTTTTAAAATTCTTTTGTTTTTCTTCTCCCCCTCTTAGATTAACCATATAATCCTCTTTATGACTAATTTTGACAATAGATAAAATATTAATATTTTAATATTATTTTATTAATAAAATAATATTTTATTCTAAAATTCTCCACTTGTTTCATTGGGTCCCAAAGTGCCTCATTTTGCCTCGGTTCACTTCCAAATCGCCTTCTAACTCGTTAATTAATCCTCAATAAAAATATTATTGTTTAATTATTATTTTCTAGCATGCAAAATATTTTATTCTAAAATATTGGCTTCACCCATCACCATTCTTTAGCACTCAATTTTTATGTCAATTGACCCTTCGTCTTATCTATAAGGTATTATTGGCTCTTATACGTGGCTACGAGGTGTTACAATATTTATTATCTAATTCAATATTGCTTTTGGTTGTTACGTTGTGTGGCATGTTTCTTCTTTGGTATACTTGTAATCCATCTTTATTTATTATAGTTCTTGTTTAAAAGTCTTTTGAATAGTATTTTGAACAATATCCTTTAACCATATATGGAGAATTTGAATGTGTAGCACCACATGGTCCATGGACTATGAATTCGACAATAGCTTAGTGCGCAATAGGGCCTAAATGCTTGTCAAGTAATTCAGCTGATATAATTTTGTCAATTGTTCAAATGTTGAGCATTTGTGATCATAGTGAAGCCAAAAGAGAATATGCGCATGTGGCAACCCTCGCTTTTGAAATTCAATGGTATAAGTGATTGGGTGATGAGAAATTAATAGTTGTTCATAACCATAAAAAGTTTAAAATCAGGAAAAGTATTGTTAAATGTTTAAGTTGATTAAAATTTACAAATAAAGATTAAATAAAATTGCCTTACTAGTTTTAGCAAGACCAAAGTGTTTGTTCTTCATTAAATCTTCCATTAAATAACGTAGTTTCAATTTGAAAAATCTTGATGTTATATGAGGCCTATCTTTTGGTTTTTGATTTAGGATTAAGCTTAATGCAATTTGAATTTCTTTTCATCTAGCATTGCATGTAAACGTGATAAAAAGATTAGGACAATTGCAATGCCAACGGATTGCCATGGAGTCTTGGTAGTTTTGTAATAAATACCTAGTGCCTCAATAAAGCTTGCAAGTAATACTATACGTTTTCCAATAACTTTTGCATTATTATCGCTCTAGCAAAGGCATATTTTAAACCTCTATACCATTCAGATCTTAAAACTTTTTTATTATTTCTTATGTATAGTAATCTTTTTTCTTCTATAATTGCATGTGCATCAATTATAAATTATTGGAGTAAACTACCACCTCTTAACAATGTATTTCTATTAGTTGCTCATTATTGAATGATATATGAATAGTATTCTCACATTGTGACCTTTTTTCTTTTAGGTTTTTTCCTCGCTGGTGACTGTACATAATTTATATTAGGTGTATAATAGTTTTCCCCATAAAGGAAAAGAAAAGGGTATTGCATGACCATAAAAAAAGGTTGTAGTTCACTTATTCATTTAAGACTTTCTGTATGATAATCAACTATAATGTCTTGATGGCCATCATGTTGTCTTAAATCACCTACTATTAGAGCGACTATTTCAGAAGTTGTTGATGGTTTATAGTTGAAGTTTGAATCATCTCGGGATCCTATAAGTCTTAGTCGAAAAGGAGTGTAATTGGTCATCATTAATCTATCCCTAACCATTCTAAAGACTTTAACAATTTGATTATTATCATCAAGCATTTTTATTAAATCTTCAACAATTGATGCATAAGCAATGTTAGTGTTTTTATCATTGCAAAAAAATTCCAATCTATTTGTAATTTCATTCTTAGTATCATAAATGTACAATTGAGTGAACTTGGGATTGTTGCCAATTATAGGTAGTAGAGAACCAATCCTATGCTCAATTTGACCATTGATTTAAATATGTAAGGTCTTGATCTATTATTGATTGACTTATTGATTTGGGCTTCTAAGGATGAAAATTGAAATATGCTATTATACATCCTTATGTTATCTTTGAACTTAATTCCTCTGTGATTTGTATAATCATTAAATAAGTCATCTAGAAAGGTAAGTGTCTATCAAAAAGCAGATATTTGCACTATACCTTTTTAACAACTATTGTTGGATTATCCACGCAATAGCACATATCGTTAAACAAGTAATATATTGAAAAATAGAGTGTTGATCCCATAAAGAATTGAATTAATTCCTACTACTAACTATTAAAATTAACACACCTTAACCTTATTCAAATAATCAAATTTAATTATTAAAAAGAAAAATCCAAACTAAAACTAACAACAAAGCAAAAAATTTGTCTAAAAATTCAATCAACTATCGGTCCTAAGATTATGATATCTTTTAATACTCCATCTGAATATTGTCTCTCTCTCTCTCTCTTAACTTATTTCAATGGATTAAGTTGCTAACATAAAGTAACAAATTATTTACAAGGCTCTCTCGAGTTTCTCATAAAAATATCCCTCCCAATTAATTTAATGTATCTCTATATAAATTAAATTGAAGAAAGATTCATTAAGTTAATGCTTTAATCTTAGTTACGTATGACACATAGTTATATTTCTATCCTACATGCAAATCAAATCACTTACTCAACTAAGTGCATTTGAACATACACTATTCCATTCATGGTCTATTCTAAACTTCCTTCATCAATGATTAATTTAGGTTTTCATATCAATGTAATTGGTGGCCAATCAATTAGAATTATTGAGAATAGAATAGGAATAAATAATTTAAATCTATCAAACATAAGTAAAAGAGAGATAAATAATTTGAATTATATGTTGAGTTCAATCATAATCCTAGATAACTAATTTAATTCCTCATGTTTCCAAAAATCATCATTCAAAAAAGTTTAAACATTGAAAGCAAACCAAGAAAATAAAAGAATAACAAAACGATAAGAAACTTTAAGAGTTGTCAATTCTTGATCTTCAAATCTTTTTGATTTCTTCAACTTCTTCTTAGCTTCAATGAGACTTTTTCTTCAATGAATTTTACTGAATCTTGCTTTAAATCTTATGTTTCATTCCTATAAAAATCCTTTAAAAGGGTGCATAAATAGGGCCCAAGGTTAAGTAAAGAAAAGTCTAAATGCACAAGGATTTCTTAATAGCTCTATGGGCTCCACGGCCTCAACCATTCTATGGTGAAAAACCATGATTCTTCAATTGGGGCATCGTGGCCTACCTGCTCCCAAGGTCATGGCCTAGCTTGCTCTGTTTTAATTTCTAGGGCTACTACAGTTCTCAAATACAACAAGGTTTTTGGCTATTTTCTAGGCTAAACTAGGAAAAGTGGTAAACATGAAAGTTGTAGATTTTTCTCTTATCTTTCTAATAGTCTAAGAATCATCTCATTTGGGATTCTGTAGAGAGTGTTATAATTGAAATATCGAGACATATGCAATGAAAGTCTGAACTTCATAAGTGCCTAGCTTGACAACTTATCTCCCTTCATATCACACACCTACAAATTCAGCAAATTAATCAATAATAATTTATATTAGGCACATTAACATCAAATTGGGCTCAAAATTAACTAAGATTAGATTGACTCACCTAATTAACTAATTTCATCAAAATTAAATAAAACCTAACCAATTCCTATGCAATACTACAAGAACTAAGCTAAATTACTATCAAAATTAAATCCAAATAACTCTATATCATGAAGTTATTAACAACGAAGGCTGAAAGTTGGATGTATTTTCCTTTGAAATATCATATCTTTCTTCATACCACATGTAAGACAAGCAAAAAGGGCATATATAATTACGTCCTTCAAAGCAAAAAGTGATGGAGCAAGTTCCTATTATATGCATTATGGAGAAAAAGAAAACATTTGTTAAAGATGATATTCATAAAAAATTATAGCATGATTTGATACATGCAATTTTTTATATCATTTAACTTATGTAATTGCATCATGTTGCTTCTCTCAAATGGGTTCTAAGTTTGGGAGACAGTCTTCATATTCATAAGCAGGATTTGCCATGTAACGTTCATAAATTTTTGTGTAGAGCATCTTAATTCAATATTAGGTATATTTATTTTTTGTTATTTAATTAAAAGGTAAATAAACAAAAGATGGTATATTATCTATAATCTATGAAAGGAAAAGTTTACCAATAATATTGGCATTGAAAACATTAGTTGATCCATCTTGAGAAAATGAGAAATAAATAGACTAATGATTCCAAGACACATAATCAGCCATGGACCCAACATTACCTACAAGATAATAATTGGAGTTGGCTCTCAGTAAAGTTGCAAAATTGACTTCTCTTGAGTTACAAATAATGTTTGGTGAACCAAAACCAAAACCAGTAGTAATGAGTTCAACCAAAGTTGTTTGCAATTCATTCTTAGAATTCACAATTGAATGAATCGTGGCATACCCACCAACGAGCACATCAATAACATTAGATGTGTAATTATATTGTTGAACATGACCAGGTGATTGAGAGTTTTTAATTGTTACAATGTTTATGTTTTTCAATTAAAGTGAACAATGATCACCTCGCTTAGAAAATGGGGTGTTGTTATCAGATATAAGTGTGAAGGAATTAACAAAATTTTTAACTCTAGATTTTTTTTCTCTCATTATTTTCAATCTACTATTGTTTTGCATGATTGAGTTTATCAATGATCAAATTTCAGCTCAGAATTTGAGGGGGAAAAACACTAAACAGTGTAAGGTAGATATATATATATATATATATATATATATATATATATATAAAAAATAAGTAAAATGTATTTTCAATAAAGAGAAATTCATGTTAAAAATAAACATAACCTAGATTAAATAATGTTGATATAAAAGGAGCAGATGAAGAAATGAATAGAACAAACAACAAAATAATACACTGAAAGTAAAAAGGAAGGTGAATGAAAACATTTTACAGTATGCGCTGACAACTTCAACAAACACTAGATCTTAAATCAACGAAAAGGCTGTAATAGAATAAAGAAAAAGCAATTCACAATCCAAATAAACCATGAGGGTGCAAGCAAAAATACCAAAAAAAAATGGTAACGAGCACAAAAAAAAGTTAAAATAATATTTAAACAGTAAAGAAAATAGTATGAAATGTTGTTGAAGTTACAAATGGCAATCATAAAAAAGGAATAAAAAAGCAAATACCAATAACCTTAACTAAGTAAAACAAATTACATGATCTCAACAAAACAGACATAAAATGAGGTAGAAACTATAAACAAATTATAAAGTATTATGTCATGCTTAGCAGTCAACAAAGTAAAGCTACAAATTGAAAAGTAAAATCACTGAAAATAATTCACAACATAAGTTGTAGAACAAATGCACAGTCATATTTTAGAAACATGGCAAATATGATTTATCTAAGGTGTTATTTTTGTGACTAGAACACTAAATTAAAACAGCTATAAAATCAAACACTGCAAATGTCATCTAAATGAACAATTGACTCTAAACCTCCATGCATTCATTTAAAAATGAGATTGTATTGAGTAGCAAAGTTGGGCTATTCATATATACAAAATATTATCAAAAGACAGAGTGAGCATTTTAAATTTTATAAAGACATAGACATTTTTTAAACACCATAAAGTAGTGAATTTAAGAAAAAATATCAATATATCATAAGCATAAAAATATTGACAAAAGCCAATTTTACAGCAAATGACGTGTTTGTATCGCTTTCTAGGATAATATGTAATAATATTTCCATATCAAAAGAATAATGATATTTTAAAAATAAAAAAATAAAGTGCAAAAAAGAAATATATAAAAAAAGAAATAAATTAAATTTAAAAACTTAGCAAGCTTATTTTGTAAAGTAGAATGATCAAATCCAAATACAGTCTGCTGGCCTACAAAAGTCCACCTCACATGAATAATCAATTACTTGATCCAAGTTTACTACATAATAAATATAACAAAGTAATAAATAAGAAGAATGCATTAACAATGAGAAGGCATAAATATAAATAATATGAAAAAATAAAAAAATAAAAAATCTACACGTAGGAGCAAAATACCAATAAGAAAGGAGCAAAAGAATTCTAACCCACACTGTTATTTAACGTCAAAATAGTCATAATGAAAATAAGAATCCTAAACTTGATGTAAGACATTTTAATGTAGCCCTTGTAATCTTTTTCCTGATCAAAGAGCACAAAACAAAAAACATATAAAAAAAATGTGTATCATAAGCATAATGGATATTCTACACACAAAGCAAGCATTTTGGCCAATGATATGTTTGCATATCATCTCAAAGTCATGTCTCAAAGTCAAGAAACAGAACAAACACTTTTAATTTCATAAAAATACATATTCCTTAAACTCCATCAAAGAGAAAACATAAGAAAAAATATGTCTATGATATGCATACTAATGTTCTGCAGACAAAGCAAATATTGTTCAACAATAACACAAACCATAAAACACATATAAGGTGTAATGATTAACTCCAAATAGAATCGAATGTTAAACTTAACCTTATTTCGAGAAGGATAATCACATTCTATAGACAGACCAAACATTAAACATGAAATACATATAAGAGACAATCAATAACTCTAAACAGAATCTAATAGAAAACTTAATCTGACTTGAATAATCGGTTACTTTATCCAAGTCTTCTGCAAAACAAAGAAATGGCAAAGAAATCAGTTACAAAAACACATGAACAATGATATCAGAGTAAATGGAAAAAATACAACAAATATAGAAAATAAAAAAATCATTTAAATCTACAAAACAAAGGAAATATACAAAGAGACCAAACATTATTGAATAATCAAACAAACTATGAAAGACATATAAAGTACAATCATTGAGCATAAACTAAATTTGATGCAAAACTTAACTTTATTACACTCTAATTAATTAATACTAATTAGCTGCTCTCAACTTTGAACACCATAGAATAGTTAATTGTACTAAAAAAATTCCATACCAAAAGCATAACACTATCGAAAGAAGCAACATTTAAAGGCAATTACATGTTTCAACTTTAACTCAAGAAATAGAAGAAACACTTATAATTTTGTGAAAAATGCATATCCTTTAAACATCATCAAGTAGAAAATGTAAGCAAAAACAACATGGGTATCATGTTGTACAAACAAAACAAATACCATTAAACAATAAAACAAAGCATGAAACACATATAAGGCATGACCACTAATTCCAAACTGAATCTAATGGTAACATTAACCTCATCATGCTCATATTCATACCAAAAAACATAGTCATGTTGACACAGCCAACATTGGCCAATGAGATCTTTGGATTTCATTCCAAAATCATCTTTCAAACTAAACAAATAGGGGGAATAGTTTAAATTTGACAAAAAAGATTTATCTTTTTAAAAACCATCAAGCAACAAATGTAAGTAAAAAAACACGTGCATCATACACATAAAGATATTCTACAAACAGAGAGAAAAAATTAAACAATTAAACAAAATTATTTATAGATGACCTTTAAACACGTGGCAATGTTTGTCACGACCCAGATTCTGCGCCATGACTGGCGCATGGGTCCAATGGACATAATCCACTAAACCTAAGCAAGCCTATTATTTATCTTACTTATAATTCCATCTATTATCACTAATTCATATTTCATAACTTTGAATCAAAATAGTGATATACATTGCCAACTCGTACTAGCATTACTCATTTAAAATTTACATTAAGTTCATCTATACATAACAAAATAATACTTGACTTCCAACGGAGGGACTCGAATGAATATGCAGCTACTGAATGCCGAGACACCTACCAAAAGATGGACACAAGTCTACAAAGACACCTCGTCCTAATTATCGGCTTACTCGTGATCTGAAAACATGAATTTGAAAATGGTGAGTATAAACCCAGTGAGTGAACAAGGAAGGGAACAAGCAACAATTAGGGAGAATTTAAAATCATGATGCACTTGTTTCAAAACAATGCAATTTAGTTCATTCCTATTTAAAACCCCTCCAAACCCGAGAGTTTCTCGCTGCAGCGAGCATGAATTTCGCTGCAGCGAAAACGGAGCAACAAGAGAAACATTTTTCCTCACTCAACAAAAAGTCATCCTGCTAAACTAATAAAATCAACATAAAATTCATGAAAATTCTCAAGTACAATGTGTCAAATTTCACGTACATTACAACCATAAATCATTGTCCATCAATTTGCTATAACACACACATTTACATATGTATATATATATATATATATATACGTATATACCCATCATCATCACCTCAACAACCCATCATCATCATCACCAGCTCATCATCATCATCACCAGCTCATGCGCACTCCCTACTCGCACATGGTTGGGTCATCACCGGGTTATGCACACTCCCTACTCGCACATAACCAGGTCATCACCGGGTTATGTGCACTCCCTACTCGCACATAATCGGGTCATCCTCGGCTTATGCGCAATCCCTACTCGCACATAGCCGAGTCAACATAATTACACAACATTATATTCAAGCATATATGTATATCAACATAATGCAGCAACATAGAAATCCATAATAACCACATTTCATGACATAAACCTTTTCTCAAAAGCTTGTTCCCAAGGCATTCATTTTCATGAAAAATTGCATAAAATCATTCAAACACTTTGTTCAAAACAGTCATATTCTCAAAACAATTTTGATAGGCAGTCCACTCACAGGTGTCGAAAATCTGAATTCCGGGTGCACTCGGACTAATAGTCCTCAGGCGTAATTCCTTTGCCTTTTCCGAACGTCTCACTATCTTGACAAATAACAAAGTCGAGGAATTTACTATATTGTCCCTAAATTGATATAAACTAATTTAAATTACTAATACTTGATATGCAAATGCAAAAAATACGTTCGATTATCGCTTAATTGCGGTATTGATTAAATTCGATCGATCACCCAATTAATTGACGATTGTGTCCAAATCACCCCTAAATTAATTCATGTTTCCTCTAATACCTTAATTTACCGCATACCATTTAAATAAAGCCAATTCAGCATTAGAACCCTCACAGTTCCTTATAGAAAACTTCGGTTATTTGGTGCACTAGCACCGAAATGTTTTTCTACATAACTGTTTCACCTTAATTCATCACTTTTCAAGCCATTTTCCTTGAAATAAAAACAATCCCCCATTGATATTCAGCCCTCATGGTTCGACCAACAAGGAACCCTAGAGAAATTAAATATTTCTTTTGTGTTTTTGTTCATAACCATGCTTAACTATCCCTAAACACTAACATAGTCTAAAATCAAATTATTCCAACAACAATTCCTCTTCCATACCCATTTTTCAGAATTGAATTCATCATGATAACTCAATATGCAACCATGGAAATCAAGAACAAAAGCATGGGTAAGCTAGGTATCAATGAGAATTAAAGAAATTTTAACTTACCTAGCTTGTTTCCTTGATTTCTTCACTTTTTCTTTGAATTTCCACCTAGGTTTTCTTGTTTTTCCTTTNTTGATTTCTTCATTTTTTTTGAATTTTCACCTAGGTTTTCTTGTTTTTCCCTTTGTTCTTCCTTTTTTCTTGTTGCTAGTTGTCTAGGCCGAATATGGTGAGAGAATTGAGGATTTAATGGGCTGATTTCATTAGAAAATAATAAAATAATCAAGCATGCCACGTGTCACATGCTTATTGGCCCAATTTTTAACTTTTTGACTTTTTTTTCTTAAGTTTCCACCACAATTATTCTGGTATTTATCCAATCCTACCACATTTAAAATCCCTTGGTCTTGACAAGTGCTGAGACAAAAAAATTACGATTTTACCCCTATACTTCGAAATGTACCGGAATCACATTATTTCTACTTTTCACCCTCAAATAACACTAATATTGATCAATATTAACCAAATGGGGCAAAAATCATTTTACAAAAATTCTCGTTTAGTCCTCTAGTGGTAAAATTATCATTTTACCCTTGTGCTCCAAAAATACCGAGAATCACAATTTTTCACTACTAAACATCATTTTATACTCCAATAATCATAATTATATTTCATATAATTATTCTTGGTCAAATGTGATCAAATCTTGGCTAAAAATCTCCATTTTATCATCAAATGGTAAAATGACCATTTTGTCCCTAATCGGTCAATTTTTCTGATGGACTCCAAACTGGACCTTGAACTCTGAATCACTATTCTAAGCCATTATGTGGGCTTTAGAATTTTCAAATTCCTCTTAGAATTTCTATTTGAACTAGTTCAAGGCTTGATTTAACTTAGTTGTACCATTCGGTACAATACCGTCTTTTAATCGAGCTTGACAGGATCTCACAATATTAGCAGCAGATGGTAGACAAATTGTGGCATGTGCTAAATTTGAAACTACTAATTATGAAAGGTTTTTATTATTTTATTTACTTCCAATCTCAAAAATTCAACTTTTAAAAAATATATTTTGTTATACGTTCATCTAATTATAAATTTCATGGCTTTTTTGTGTGTGTAGTGCTTATGGTGAACCCATTCCTGCCAAAGAACTCACTGAATGCGTCGCAAGTTATATGCATTTATGCATGCTGTATTGGAGGCTCAAGCCCTTTGGGTGTGAGGTTATACTTAAAGGTTTTGACAAAGATTGACCGCAATTATATATGGTTGAACCATCTAGAATCTCTTATGTAACTTCATTTCTTTCTATTAGAATTTCTTTTTTCTTTCTATTTTCTTATTTGGTCAATTGGTATTTTTTTGCCTTCCCATAATTAACGATGGGTGCTTGATAAAATTGATATAAAGATATTTTGGTTCTGTCATTGAGAAGGGAAAATAGGCTGCAAAAACATAAAAGTATAATAATGTTTTACAGACATAGCAAACAATTAGCATGAAACACATATAAGGTAAAATCACATTAACATGAAAGATTAGGAGATTAGACATGTTAGAGAAGAGGCAAACCAGAGAGCTGACACCTTAGCAAAAGAAGGTGTGCAACTCCAGTCCGAGATTTTGAGAACTTTCATGTAAGCTTTCCTTTTTTCTTTTCTTGTCAAAGGTGATTTGTGTTATGTTGGAGTTAGCTTGATTGAATGAAGAATGGATGAAAGATAAAGTGGTAGAAATCAACTTGGGTGAATGGTTAAAGTAGGGTGAAGTTATTTTGTGAATAAGATAATTATGCTCAAAGGGAATATAGAGTTCCTTTGGGGCATCCTCTATTGTGTAGGATGACTGGTTTTTGTAGGTCTCGTTTCTTTTCGTTTGAATCCTAGATTGCTTTCAGGTGCTTTTTGCTTGGTTGTTGGGAGACTTATGTACATGTTGTGAATTTTGGGTTTTTTTCTTGTATGTTTTTTTGCTTGTTCGAAGGTTTGAGGTCTCTTGGGAGGATTATGTCCTTGTTTTGGGATTTTGTTGTTCTTTCTTTTCTTTCGATGTTGGGATGATGGAAGTTGTGAGTTTCTCGATTCTAAGGGATATTGAGCTAGGTCATTTTCTCCCAATATTCTATTTCCTTGGCATGTTTTGAACAAGGGGTAATTCCCCTCTCTTTTAATGAAATTACTTTGACTTTCAAAAAAAAAATTAAAAGGCAAAATCACAAACCACTAACAGAATGTAATGCTAAACTTAACCTTATTCCAGTAAACTGTCACGACCCAAATTTCGGGCCATGACCGGTGCATGGGCCCAATGGATATAGTCCATTAAGCCCAAGCAAGCCTATCGATTTATCCTACTCCTCATTCCATCAAATATTGCTAAGTCACGAATTATAACTTTAAATCAAAATAGTAATAGACATTTTCAACTCGTATTGGCATTACTCATTTAAAATATACATACATCGTCTACAGCATGTCTTAATAATTTACATCAAGTTTGTCTATACATCTCAAAAAAAAGACTCGATTTCCAACGGAGGGACTCGGATCAATGTACAGCTACTGAATGCCGAGACACCTACCAAAAGATAGATATAAGTCTACAAGGACACCTCGTCCTAATTACCTGCTGCCTCGTGATCTGAAAACATGAAGTTGAAAACTGTGAGTATAAACCTAGTGAGTTAACAAGAAAGGGAACAAGCATACCATAAGGAATCTTTAATGAAATCATGATGCATTCTCTTTCAAAACAATGCAATTTGTTTCTATTGTTACCAAAAACCCCTCATCAAGCCCTTAATTGATTGATCATTTGAAAATCATGAATCCATACACAACGAACCATTTGAAGAATGAAAGCTTTAATGATACGTAAGCAAGTCAAATATGACAACGAATCTGCTGCAGCGAGAATGAATTTTCGTTGCAGTGACGTTACGATTTGGTTATTAGCCAACCGAGGGTTTCTCAACTGGCCGAGGGTTTTTCACTAAACTTCCTCATTTTAAACTTAACTCATTTAATCCTTAATGTAGGAAGTCCATGCTCTGATATGGTAGTAAAGAAGTGAAAGATAGGGCAGCAATTAGACAAGATAGGAGATCAAAACAGAAGGTTTTTCGCTGCAGCGAAATTGTAACCCAAAAACAGAAAGTTTCTCGCTGCAGCGAAATTCAGCTGATGAAACAGAGAGATTTTTGCTGTAGCGAGAAGCTACAGTGACTATCTCGCTGCAACGAAATACATTCTTGCTGCAGCGAGAACCAGTTCTGGTGAAGGTTCTCAAACCCAAAATTTTCTCACTGCAGCGAGAATGAATTTCGCTGCAGTGAAAACAGAGCAACAAGAGAAAAGTTTCCCCTCACTCAACAAAAAGACCATCCTGCTAAACCAACAAAATAAACATACTGCACATGAAAATTCTCAAAGTGCAATATATCAAATTTCTCATATATGTCAATCATATATCACATTCATAAGTTTTCATTTTATAAGTCTAAATGTGCATAATTACATAGATAAACATCAACATCATCATAATACACCCAGCTCATGTACATCCCCCCACATCGTGCACATAGCCGGCACCTTCGTGTGCATCCCCCCACATCTTGCACAATCAGTGCCATTGTGTACATCCCTCCACATCGTGCACATGGGCACTATCATCATCCATCTCTCACGCCACCATCATCACCGGCATGTGCATCCCCCCACATCGTGCACACACACGGTTACAGTCATTATACACAATATCATTCATCATGCACAACACACACATTTATATATCATCATACTACAATAGTGCATGAATCCATAGCAATTACATATCACAACATAAAACCATTTTGCAAAAGCTTGTTCCCTAAGCACTTGTCTTTATGAAAAACTTGATAATTCATTCAAATGGGTGGCAAATACATTATATTTCCCAAAACAAGTTTTAAAGGCAATCCACTCACCAATTGATTGTAGAGCCTTTAGATGACTCCGATTCCCCTAATTGTCCAAATGAGATGATGGGGCTTCCTTAGAACCTAGGATCACATTAGCATAAGCAATAGGTCAATTTACACACTATGAACCCTAAAAGCTATCTCTAAACTAGCTTTCAATTGCCATATTAAATGGCCATCTATGTTCACTATCTTAATCACTAAAAGTAATGAACATACTCAACAATAAACAGCTCAAAAATCCCAATTACTAGCCATTTTCTGTAGCTAAAAACCAAGCTTAATTCATCACTTACCCTAGGGCTCCTTTGTAGTTAAATTCTCTTCTAATTGCTTCCAAATCAATGGGTTAATTCTCTCTTTCTCTCTATAAAACGTCCAACTAGTGAGAGAAAGTGCAGAATTGAGATTTATCAAGGTTTTTAAAGTGAGAGGATGAAATAGCACAAGGGTTTATGGAAGGGTGCACCAAAAGCATGAAAATTGAAGCTAAAGAGAGAAAGTTATGGAAGCTTGAAGAAAACTCACATGGAGGAATTGAAGAAACGTGAGAGGGAAGAAGGGAAAAAGAAGACCAGCTGCTGGAAATTCAATAAGGTGCTGGAAATTTCAAGATATTTATAGGCCAACTTATCCATTCTCATAAAATTACGAAAATGCCCTTTCACCAATTAACTTACTCTCCTCTAATCTTTTATGCAATCTTTTTGTTCTTTTGACACTGGGACAAGGTCCATAATGGTCTAAACATACTCGGGTTCATAAAAACATAAAATTTTAATCCGAGATGAAAAATGACCATTTTGCCCCTACCGTGAAAATCGTCAAAATTTTGGTTTCCTTTCCATTTTACCCCTAATTTCACCATCCATTTATGCCTTAGACCTACTTAGACCATAATATTGTTTAAAAACCTTACTTTTATGGGTTTACTAAGGAAATGACGAAATTACCCCTGATCAAGGATATCGCGTATATTTCCCTTTACGAGTCTATAAAGGTCAAGGTCTCACATAAACATAATCATATTTTATAAAGATAGCCAACACTAAACATGAAATACATATAAGACACAATTAATAACCCTAAACAAGATCTAATGGTAAGCATAACCTCACCAAAACAATCAATCACTTTATCTAAGCTTCCTGCAAAACAAAAAATGACAACAAAATCAATTACAAAAATGCATGAACAATCAGATCAAAGAAAATGAAAAAAATACAACAAATAAAAAAATAAACCAAACCCATTTGAATTTAGAAAATAAAGAAAGCATACAAACTGATCAAATATTTTTCAACTATAAGGCAAAACATAAAACACATAATAAGCTCTTTCAGCAAGCCTAAATATAAGTTGATGCTAAACTTAATTTTATTGTGATAAGCATAATAATGTTCTATGGGCACAATAAACAATATATAATACCCCGTACTTTGATATGGTGACTAATAAATCTTATTGGATACCAATTGAGGGTAATTATAATGTTTAGAAATGATGAAATATGAAAGGAATAGTTTGGGATAAAACATTTCGCACACGAGCAAATAATAATAAAAATAATGATATTTTTATCGGAGAAGAATTTACGAGATAAAAAGTGATTCAGAAGTCAATTGAAGCATAATAAGGTATTTTGAGTACCAAGGGGACAAGAAGAGATAAGAGAAAATTTTTGAAATAAAATAATATTAAAATATTAATATTTTATTCAATGTCAAAATTTTTCATGAAGAAGGAGTATATGGTCAATCCAAGTGGGGGAGAAGAAGAATGAGAGAAATTTTGGAGAAAAATTACGTTAGTGGGGCCCGTGTGTCTTTATTAAATAAAGATAGCGCGGGTAAATAAATATTTTAAATATTATGGTGATACCGCGTTGGAGTATAACTTCGATATTTTGGTTGTACACATGTAAAAGAAGAAAGACAGATAGAAATTAGAATTTAAATCGTGTTGGAAGGGTCAAATTGTAAGAGAGAAAAGTTGAAGGATTTATACATGAAATTTTAATATTTGGAGGAAATAAAATAAATAATAAAATTATAAGGAAAAAGGAAGAATTGGGAGGTGGTGGATGGGAATGAAGAAAAGTCAAAATGGAGGTAAAATGAGATAAAGATGAGGAAAAAATACATAATAAAAAGATAAAGGAATGGAGGTGGCGGCATGGGAAAGATATTTCCAAGAACTTGTCATGAGCTTTAAAGCATGAAATAGTTGAAGAAAGGTCAAAGAAAGCATGTGTTCTTGGGCTAGCCGCCCATGTGACCAAATGGAGATAAATGATAAGACAAAATAATAAAAGAAATGAAAGTGAAGAAAGAAAAATGATGGAAAAAGGTGACATGTGGGAATCCGCCCATGGTGGCAAGAAATACAATAAAGGAAGTCAATTTTTTTAAGCTAGGCATTTGTGAAGTTCGACCATTGAGAGAAAAAAAAACCAAAAGGAAATTGACAAGACAATCAAGTACATTTGGTGATATTTATCCAAGCCAAGACATATTAAATGATTTTTTTTCTCTTGGTAATGAAACGGCACTTTGAGAAATAAAAGGAAGGAGGATGAACGGCTTGGAAAAAAAAAAGAAGAAGGCTTTAGAACAATCCAACCGAAAGGAAGAAGAAAAAAAAAGAGAAAGAGAAAGGAAAGAAATAGACGAGAAAGGAGAAGGAAGGAAGGAGAGAAAAGCTTGGAAGGATTTTGGTGGTTTGTCTTGAAGATTTTAAGGTAAGGAAAGTAGATATTGTTGTTTGCTTGAATGCATATATTTTGAATTGGTTATAATGTGAGGTTTTGTTGATGGTAATAAGGACCAACAAAGATCCAGGGAACCCAAGGCATGCATGTGAAGGATCTTGAAGTGCATGGTGATTTTGAGCTAGATTAAGAGATGGGTAAGTGTTTTAATTTCTACATTTACAAGTAGAAAGGAAAAATGAGATATATAGTGACTATTGTGCAAGAATTGGTTGGGAGATATTATGTGGATGGCATGTTAAATGGTTGTGTATGAATATTGATGTTATGATTGGTGATAGCATGTAAATGTAAATTGTGGTGCATGTGGACTTAGAAAGTGCTTGATGGAAGTAAACTATAGTTGTTACCATATGCTAGGTTATTGGTGTGGAAATGACGGTTGAATATGATAAATGTCATTGAAAAGGTTAAAATGTGTCCTAGAGTCGTAAATAAGTTGTCGGTATTTATAATTAATGGAATTACGCAATGCAAAGAATATAAGTACCTTTGGTAAAAATGTGTCGAGATATAAGCTAATTGAATGTGAATTCATGATTGAATGAAAAAGAGGAGTGGAAATGATGCACTAAAGGTATTAAATTTGGATGGTTGCTAAGAAATACAAAAAAGTGAGATAGTGCCGTGGTGGCAAGCCAGAGGAAATGACGAGCGATCGGCAAGTAGAAATAGAAATGTAATATCACGCTATTGTGATATGAGTAGAGGGTGCCAATTTTAAAATTTTCGTAAATATATACCTATACGTGTGAGTTATTTTAAACGTGAAAATTGTGAATAGCATGTGCTAGTAACAATCTTAGAAAATTGTGGCTGCAAATTATGTTTAGAAATTGTCTCGAATATATATATGTATAAACTATATGTAAAGTGTTTTGAAAATCGGGAAACAAGCCCTTTACACTGTTTTACATCAAAAATTTTACCTTATATTTGTGCAGTGTGCATTCACAGTTATATTGCTTATTCACCATGCAAATTATTATTTTGAAATCCATGCATAAATATATTTGAGAAAATGATAGATTTTATTATACCTTGTGTTGAATGCTTTGGAAATAATTTTGAGACGAGCTCTTAAGGACATAAAACGATTTCAAAAATAGTTTTACAAACAGAGGGCGTCGAGAGTAAGTCGGATGTCACATCGATTAAGTATGACCCTCGTGCACGAGCGAGCTCTAGCTAGAAAACCATTGGGCCACTGACGGGCGGTTAAGCATGGTTGGGGCCATGACCTGTGATATATGTATGCGTGGCTAGGCCACCAGATGATTACGCGGTTACGACCGCTTGATTCTCTAATGTCGACCAACATCATGAGACTGCCATGGCACATGGGAATCCGGTGGAAGCGATGCTCCCAGATGTTACTACATGGTAGCGAGACCACGAGCTTATTTTCATTCCCTACTCGAGAGTGGCATCTCTGGGTTTTCAAACTTATATTTCTTTGCATGGTGAAAACGAAATTTAACGGTTTTTCTGCAGCTCACCTTATTTTTACGGTGAAATGAATTTTAACTCCTCGAGTGCGAGGTGATTTGTGATTTACGTATGAGTTTGATTAACATTTGATTTCATGGGAGCTTGCCGAATATATTGATTTGATTTGAGTAAAATGTCAATTGATCTTGATGGTGAAATTTTCTTTATGTAAAATTATTTTAATTCAATATTTCAAATGATTGACTTGAATAAGGTTATTGATCTGTTTTGTAGCAAAAAATTTTATCTACCTTGGTTGATTTACCAATTGAAGTGTTTACAAGGCGTAAGAAATCCTCGATTTTTCACATAAGCCACAAACTCTAGTTTGAAATAAATTGTTTTTGTAATCTTGCATTTTTATATTCACCTGATCTGTTATTTACTTGTTTCCCATCTACGCCCTACTCACGGAGCCGATGATCACTGAGTCTGTGAGACTCACACCCCTCTTTTTCCCCTTTTGCAGATAAGGATCAATCAAGTGTGTAATCATCAGCTTGTATGGTCCATCGTGGATAGGTAAAGGCATCTTGTAACATATTATACCGAGTCACTCCGCTGTCAGAGGTCGTGTTGTAACACCATACTATTTAAGGTGTAATGGATATTGGTTTTTGGTATAAATGAGAAATTGAAAAAGTTAGACTCTATTGTATATACATGTTCACGACTACATGATTAAAAAAAAGAAGAAAAATTGCATTGTTTTCATTATGGTTATGTTTTCAAGTCATGATATGGGAATGTATATGATTAAGCAGTAACATGAATTGATGGTCGTGTATAGTGAGTTATTGAGAATATTCATTAAGGCTTGTTCGGGACTTGACGAGATCTTTCGAAAGTCTCGGATGCCAGTAGCGACCGGGGAGGGGTCGTTACACAATAAGCATGAAATACATATAATGCACAATCAATTCAAACTCATGAACAATAAGAATAGAGAAAATGTACAAAAATACTTCAAATAAAAAAATAAAAAAATCCATTTTAACATACAAAATAAGTATAATAATATTGAATTGCATAATGATAAGCATAATAATGTTTCAAAAATAGAGCAAACATTAAGCGTGAAAAAATAGAAAGCACAATCGATGAAAACAAATGAACAATCAAAACATAAAATATGAAAAATATACAACAAACATTAAAAATAAATGAAATGCATTGTAATGTAGAAAATAAAGAAAATCGATATAAATGTAGTATCTTGAATCCTTTTGTTTGAATCAAAAAGGCACAATGAATAAAAACACATGAACAATCAAAAGAGAGAAAATGGGAAAATACAACAAAAATAAAAAATAAAAAAATCCAATTTTAATGTACAAAATAAGTATAACAATATTCAAAAGCATAATAACCTTTTGCAGACAGAGTAGACATTAAATATGAAAAACATATAAGACAATCAATAAAAAAGCATGAACAATAAGAACAAAAATAATTGAAAAAAAAAATAAGCAAAGAAAACCCATTTTAACATAGAAAATAAAGAAATTTTATTTGAATGCAGCCCTTGAATCCTTTGGCTGACCAATTTTTGCAAGCATAAAAAGAGAAACAAAAAAAGAAGTAAAACCTATAACTCTTTTTTTGCTTAATCATCAATGAATATATTAATTGAAAGAAATATCAAGTACAAAAAAATTTAGATCTTTACAAGAAGGAGATCCTGAGCAAAGGTAACTATTTGGAGCTTTTACATTTTGAAAATTTAACATTACTAAATAATTGATTGAGTCACAAGTATCTTGAACACCAAATCAAAAATGCCAACACCAATGATGTTGTTGCAACGATATCATAATCATGATATTGGTCATTTGTTTAGTGATAATCTCTGTCACAATCAATTTCCTTGAAAACCAGTGATGCCATTGGATCTTAAACTAATACTAATAAATCTTTACATTTTCCAATTGGAACAAATCATTTCTTTTAGAAAAATAAGCAATGTCATTTTCTAGTTTCAACACTTATTTTATCTTTACTTTACCTTGTCAAAAACATCAATTCTAATTATGCATTTACTCAAATTTTGTGACAAGCATAATGATCTTGCATCAATATGATCTTTCTTCAAATAAAGCATAACACATCATAAACCGATCCATTGCTCTACAAGTAAAAAACAATGAGAAAAATAATGGCAAGCCCTACTCCATTATATACTTGTCATGTCATTCATGTGCTTGATAGAATGTTTGCATAAGTGAATGTATCGAAAAATCGTTAAAAGTCGATATTGTACCTAGTGCTACAATTAAGTTGATTAAAGCCTCGAACTAGGCCAAATAAAGATTTTACGATGTATTTAAGAGTTATTGAATCTTAGAATGCCTTAATATGATGATTCAGAATTCAAGGATTAATTTGAAGTCAAATTAGGAATTTTCATAACATAGGTGCAAAATGGTCATTTTGCCACCCAAGGACAAAATTGGAATGCTAGATGATATTTTAACTAAATTTGATTAATTAGAGCATTATTTGAATTTGAGAAGTAAAAAATTTCAATTTTGATATTTTTTCGAACATAGGGGTAAAACGATCATTTTAAGTGTCCATGAGGACGAAATTGAAAATTTTGGAATTTTACACCACCATGACACTTGTCAAACCCATGAATTTCACCCATTATTTTGCTTAAGTGAGAGATTATATGTGGTGGGAATGAAATACTTAATTGTTAAGTTTTTAAACATGGACCAATTAAAAGGTAACAAGTGTCAAGCTTTAATATTATTTTAATTGCCTATATAAACTCACTTAAAACCCTCACATACACACTCTTATGGCCGGCCAAGCAAGGGAACAAAGAGAAAAAGAGAAGAACAAACCCTAGGAAGGAAAAATTCAAGAGAAATTGTTGGATTTCATGGAATCAAGCAAGTAAATGTAAGATTTTTTAATTTTAGCTCGTGATCTACCTTTCCCATCCATTCTTTTTCATTCTCCATGGCTGAAATTCAAGTTTTCAAGAGGGAACCTGTAAAACTCGACCCTATAAATACATGTCATGACATAAATGCACTGAGTAGCGTGTTATTACGCTAAGAAAGTTCTTAAGAATAGACGAAACCCGGTATTGTACCTAACGGTACACTTGAGTTGATTTAACCTCAAACTAGTTCAAATAGGAATCGTATGATGAAATTTAATATTTTACCGTCCAAGAATGACTAAAAATGATTGTTCAGAGTTCGAGGGTTCATTTGGGGAAAAAATTAGAAATTTTGATGTTTAGGGGCAAAATCGTCATTTTGCCACCTAAGATAATAATTTGATCATGGAGTGAAATTTTTCACCAAGATTAACTATTTGGAGTATAATTTAATGATATGAAGTGAAAAAGTTTAATTCTGGTGATTTCTGGAGTGTAGGGGCAAAATCGTAATTTTACCACCCACGGACAAAATTTGAGATTTTGAGAGAATTTAAATCAAATTTGACAAATTGGAGAATGGTATGAGTATAAGGGATGAAAAATATGTCTATGGGCAATTCTTCAGTTTTTGGGGCAAAAATGTAATTTTCCACTTTTACGAGGGCAAAAGTGTAAATTTTAAAAATTGCTCCACAAAGACTTTGGAGAATTCTGAGAATTTTATCTAAGCTATGAATATGTGGGACAAGTGTATGGTGAAAATTTGGAAACAAATGGATGAAATTTTAAAAACGGGCCAATTGGAAAGTGACACATGGCACTTTTTAATGATTTAATATTATTTTAATGAAAAGTCAGCCCATTTAAACCCCATATTAAGTGTTGGCCGGCCATAAGGAGAGAAAAAGAGAGGAAATAGAGAGGAAAGGAAGAAAAGAGAAAAACCAAAGGAAAACTAGAAAATTCAAAGGGAAAATCGCGTTTTTCGACCGTTTACGGGTCTAACAGTAAGATTTTTTTATTTTAGATTGGTTTTTACCTTTTCTATGCCTTTATTTCCATTAAGCATGCTTGAGGAGAGAGATCAAAAAGTGAAACCAAGGGCTGGCCAAAATTTTAGGGAAGAGATTTTGGAATTTTTAGGTTTTGATTTTTAGTTAAATTGATAGTTTTAGTTAGTTAAATGTGTATAGAAATTAAATTGGACAAGAAAGCATGAAATTTTCACAATACCCACCCTTGGCTGAATATGCATTGATGTACAATGATGATGAACTGATTTTTATTCTAAGAGAAATGAAGAGAAAATGATGAAAAATGGTTAAATGTGATAAAAAAACAAAGTGAAAAATTAACCGAGTACATGTCCCATTTTTGACTGATTTTTTCAAGGAGGAAAGTGAGCTAATTTTGGTGATTTTATAGGGTTATTGGCTGCTATTTAATGGTTAGAAATGTTGGAGAGAAAATGGGACAATTTAGAGCTAAAATGGAGCGCGTTAGTAATTTAACGGGTAAAGTGTCAAAAATAGATTAATACCGCGTTTAAGCCGTTTTAGGCTATTGCATTTCATACCATGCATTAGTATAGGATTTAAGTCAATTATATAGTGATTTAGCATCAATGTGGTGAATTGGGTAAATTTTGCAATGTGTTTAGGAGGAGAGCCTTCCGGTAAAGGCAAGGAGTCTACCAGAAGAACAGTGATCGGGGCACCTAGAAAGCATTTTGTTTGTACAAACGGTAAGTAAACCTATTATTATTGTAAATTATCTAGAGTTTATTTTTAAATCTTTTTATGTATTTTATGAAACAAAAATGAGATTAAAACGGGATTTTTGATGTTTTAGAAATAAATGTGACAAATAAAAATATATTGTGTTGATTATGAAATTGAGTAATTTGAGGCTGTCAATTATTTTGAAATATATATTTTACTATGAATGGCTTATGATATATGAGTATATGTGGCTATATTTTATAATTGCATTGGGAATAAATATAAGCTGTTTTTACTATGCAGGCTGGGTAAATAAATAAAAGTTACGTTATACTGTCAAAAGTTTATTAAAATTGGTAGGTTAGTCACTGCAGTGACGGGTTTCCGTAGACTGCCTATTAGAGGGGCATGGTAAACCCGGTTACATAGTTACTCCAATTGTAGAGGCGAGAAGGGTAACTCCTGGGGTAGTGTTAGAACTCACTTCACGTCGAACCCTCACGTGAATGTGTAACTCGGCCAACGCCAAGGAACAGCTTGTTTTAAAAATAAAAATGTGTTTCACATGTAAATATCTTAACAACCTTGACGGACTCGGTTAGATGCCTTGGCCAAGGTATCCTCGAGGATTACTTTTGGCTTGAGCCTTGTTTTTAATAAAAGTCAGAAGCCTTAACAATTGTTTTGGTAAATTACAAATATTTTATGGTTTAAGAAATAAATTGAAAACCTTATGAAATGGTTTGTAATTTGTTGTTTAAACTTGCCTCCATTTTACTCGCCTTTTGATATTTATGATAATGTTTGTTTACTCATTGGGATTGAAAAATCTCACCCACCTTCTTTCAAAATATTTCAGGCCTGTGGTAGCTTGTAGATACCGATTTTGTCAAGGATTCCAGTTGACCCCTTTACCTCACAGACAGTAGGTTACTATCACCAATACTTGGTGTATTTAGGAGCCACTTGTCATTGTAATTATTATTGTACATTATAACTTTGTAAATTATTGTATGTATGAATTTATTTTACTTACACGTGTTTCTATAAATATTGTTTTATATAAAAAATGATATATTTTTATCTTTTGATTTACTTGAGCCAAAAATGACTGGTAATTGTTTAAAACGGAATATTTAAAAACGATTGCTCACAAAAAAGGTAAGAAACTGATATGTAGGCCTTGCAAGGTTCTGATTGGCATTTCGAGTAATGAGTGTCAATCAGGACGTCGCGGCGATTATCATGGGCCTGAGGGAGGTTCTGGATCGTGACAATTCAATTGGTATCAGAGCCTTCGGTTTAAAAGCTTATGGTTTTGAAAGAAGTTTTTGATTTTTAAAGTTCTTGGATTTAAAGTTATTTTAAAATAATTTACAATGTTAGTGTGGCTCAGTTAAGATTAGTTAGTTGCATGTAGTTGCATATAGAGTCTTAAGTCATCTAAACCAATTCTGTTCTTTTTGTAAATCATTATGCCTCCTCGACGTGACCTACCACCTATCACTAGATCTACCGGTAGAAGAAGAGGTCGTCCTAGACAAAGTCTGCTGGATTCCATAGAAGAGGAGTTGGCTGCGTCATCTTTTAGAGCAGTTCCTACTGCTAAATCTACTGACATTCTTGTACCTCCTCCACCACCTGTTGCTGCTCTTGGCGTACCTGCCATGTCACCGAGGCAGCTCAGGCATTAGCGGCTTTTCTCGCTGCTCTTACCGGTTAGGCTCAGGCTGGTCTAGTTCCACCCGCTATTTCCCCTATAATAGCCCCAGTACCACCACCTCTTACTCCATCCTAGACACCGGATGTCTCCATTGCTAAGAAATTAAAGGAAGCTAGACAGTTAGGTTGTGTCTCGTTTACTGGTGAGTTGGATGTGACCGCAGCTAGGGATTGGGTTATTCAGTTATCGGAGACACTGACAGATATGGGATTAGATGATGAGATGAAATTGAAGGTGGCTACACAGTTATTTGAGAAGAGAGCCTGTACTTGATGGAATTTAGTAAAGTCTCGCTCTCCTATACCGCTGACTTGGACAGATTTCCTTTGAGAGTTCGATGGTCAGTATTACACTTATTTCCTTTAGAAAGAGAAAAAGAGAGAATTCTTGAGCTTGAAACAAGGGAACATGACCATTGAGGAGTATGAAACTCATTTTAACGAGCTGATGCTTTATGTACCTGAGTTGGTGAGATTGGAGCAAGACCAGGTAAACTACTTTGAGGAGGGACTCCATATTGAGATACGGGAGGGTATGATAGTGACTGGCAAGGAGTCGTATAAGGAAGTTGTGCATATGGCCTTACGGGCTGAGAAGCTCGCCATTGAGAATAGAGGGATCCAAGCTGAGTTTGTAAAGAGAAGGAATCCGCCTACGTTCCCGGGTTAGTCTTCAAAAAGAGGCAGAGATTCGACATCTACTGCAGGAAGTACTACCTCAGCGTCTATGGCATCCACTAGACCTTCATCTCAGCAGTCACAGCCGAGATCTTCTAGATTTGATCAGTCAGTGATGAGTAATCAAAGGGGGACTTCAAGAGGATTGGACAGATGCCATAATTGCGGAGGATTTCATGTTGGGTCATGTAGAAAGCTTGTAAGGTGTTTTCAATGCGGCCAACAAGGGCATATCCAGAGAGATTATCCTCAGTTGAGACGGGGTACAGTAGCTACTTCTACTCCTCCGACTCATTCTAGTATACCGCGAAGAGACACTTTGGGATCACAGTTCAGACAAAGCCTAGTGATACAGTCAAGCATGGGGAGTAATACCCCAGAGCAGCCATCTTCCAAACCGCAACCCTAGATTTTGATAAGGGTTTTTGTAGTGACTAAGGATGAAGCCCGAGTTCAACCTAGCACAGTGACAGGTACTATGATTGTGTTTGATAGAGATGCACATGTTTTGATAGATTCAGGCTCCGATAGATCATACGTGAGCATATCATTTGCATCATTCTCATATAGGAACCTGTCACCATTAAAGGAAGAGATTATAGTGCATACTCCTCTAGGCGAATGTTTAGTAAGAAATACATCTTATAGAGACTGTGGTATTAAAGTTGGGGAAGAAAAATTTATAAGTGATTTAATCCCTTTGGAGATTCGGGACTTTGATTTGATCTTGGGTATGGATTGGTTGTCCACTCATCGAGCAAAGGTGGATTATTTTAAGAAATAAGTGATTCTCTAGAGTTTAGAGGGAGTAGAAGTTGTATTTACGGGGGAGCATCGAGTATTACCGTTTTGTGTAATCTCGGCCCTCAAAGCTTTGAAATTGGTGCGAAAGGAATATCCGGCATACTTGGCTCACGTGATTGATATATCGAGGGAGGAACCTACGTTAGAGAATGTCCCCGTAGTAAGTGAGTTCCCTTATGTATTTTCTGATGAATTACCGGGACTTCCTCCCGATCGTGAGTTAGAATTCACCATTGACTTACTTCCGAGTACTGCTCCTATCTCTATTCCTCTATATAAAATGGCTCCGGCAGAGTTGAAGCAGTTGAAAGTACAATTGCAAGAGTTAGTGGACAAGGGTTTTATACGCCCTAGTACATCTCCGTGGGAAGCACCGATTTTATTTGTGAAAAAGAAATATGGTACATTTTGGTTATGTATAGATTACCGACAGCTTAACAGAATGACCATTAAGAACAAGTATCCGTTGCCGAGGATTGATGATCTTTTCGATCAATTACAGGGTGCTAAAGTGTTTTCTAAGGTTGATCTGAGGTCTGGGTATCATCAGTTGAGGATTAAAGAACAGGATGTACCCAAGACAGCGTTCAGGACTCGGTACGGTCATTATGAGTTCTTGGTCATGCCTTTCAGGTTAACTAATGCACCGGCAGCTTTTATGGACCTCATGAACAGGGTGTTTCACCCTTACTTGGACAAGTTTATTATTGTGTTCATTGATGACATCCTGGTTTACTCGAGAGATAATGATGAGCACGCTACCCACTTGCGTATAGTATTACAGACTTTGCGAGAAAGACAATTGTATGCAAAGTTTTCGAAGTGTGAGTTTTGGTTACAAGAAGTGGTATTCTTGGGACACGTAGTATCGGGAGCTGGAATATATGTTGATCCCAAGAAGATAGAGGCAATTTTACAATAGGAGCAACCTAAGACGGTGACGGAGATTCGTAGTTTCCTCGGATTAGCCGATTATTATCGGAGGTTTATTCAGGGGTTTTCCTTAATAGCAGCTCCTTTGACCCTTCTAACTCGTAAATGAGTTAAGTTTGTGTGGGATGATGTTTGTGAGAATCAATTTTAGGAGCTAAAGAACCGGTTAACCTCCGCTCCCGTTTTAACACTTCCTGTGAGTGGTAAGGGATTTGTAGTTTATAGTGATGCCTCAAAGTTGGGTTTGGGGTGCGTACTGATGCAGAATGAAAAAATTGTGGCTTATGCTTCTAGACAACTAAAGAGGCATGAAGCAAATTACCCTACCCATGATTTAGAGTTAGCAGTTGTGGTGTTTGCTTTAAAAATCTGGAGGCATTACTTGTATGGTGAGCATTGTCGGGTATTTACGGATCACAAGAGTTTAAAATATTTGCTCACTCAGAAGGAGCTTAATTTGAGGCAAAGGCGATGGTTGGAGTTGATAAAAGATTATGACTTTGTGATAGACTATCATCCGGGAAAGGCGAACGTTGTAGCTGATGCCTTAAGTCGTAAGTCTTCATCGTCTTTAGCAGCACTTCAGAGTTTTTATTTTTCAACATTATTAGAGATGCAATCTCTTGGGGTCCAATTGAGAAATGGTGAGGATGGATCCTTATTGGCAAACTTCATTGTGCGACCTTCGTTACTTAATCAGATCAAGGACATTCAGAGGTCTGATGATGAGTTAAGAAAAGAAATTCAAAAACTGACCGATGGGGGAGTCAGTGAGTTCAGATTCAGAGAAAATAACGTCTTGGTGTTTAGGGATCGAGTTTGTGTTCCTGAGGGAAACCAGCTGAGACAGGCGATCATAGAAAAAGCCCATTCATCTGCCTATGCATTACATCCGGGAAGCACCAAGATGTATAGGACTATCAAGGAGAATTATTGGTGGTCGGGTATGAAGTGAGACGTAGCAGAATTCATAGCAAAGTGTCTCGTATGTCAACAAGTTAAGGCGTAGCATCAGAGGCCAACAGGTACACTTCAGTCTTTACCTGTTCCCGAGTGGAAATGGGAGCATGTAACTATGAATTTTGTTTTGGGATTGCCGCAGACACAGAGGGGAAAAGATGCGATCTTGGTGATCGTAGATCGGTTGACTAAGTTCGCTCACTTTTTAGCTGTCCATAGTACATACTCTATTGAGAAGATGGCTCAACTCTATATAGATAAGATTGTGAGGCTACATGGAGTTCCCGTTTCTATAGTGTCAAACCGATATCCTCGATTCACTTTTCAATTTTGGCTGAAATTTCAAGAAGCTCTCGAAACCAAATTGAAATTTAGCACTGTTTTTCACCCACAGACGGATGGTCAGTCAGAGAGGACTATCCAGACTATGGAGGATATGTTGAGGGCTTGTGTCATGGATTTCCTTGGGAGTTGGGATAGACACTTGCCGTTAATGGAATTTGCTTACAACAACAGCTTCCAATCTAGCATTGGTATGGCACCATACGAAGCTTTATATGGAAGGAAATGTCGTACTCCACTTTGTTGAGATGAAGTGGGTGAAAGAAAGTTAGTTAGTGTGGAATTGATTGATCTAACTAATGACAAGATCAAGGTTATACGAGAGAGGCTAAAGGTAGCCCAAGATAGGCAGAAGAGCTATGCAGATAAACGGAGAAAAGACTTGGAGTTTGAGATTGATGATAGAGTTTTTCTTAAGGTTTCTCCTTGGAAAGGTAATAATCTAAATGCTTTGTGGTATTAAGTTTTATTTGATTATATTATTGTGGTAAATTATGATATCTTGTTAGATAATGAAATGTGTGATCTAGTTTGCAAAGCGAGGAAAGCTCAATCCGAGATACATTAGACCTTTTCGTATTATTGAAAGAATTGGGCCAGTGGCGTATAGACTAGAACTACCTCCGGAGTTAGATTGGATCCACAACGTTTTCCATGTCTCCATGCTTAAGAAATATGTACCAGATCCCTTTCACATCCTCGAAGCACCTCCGATCGAGTTGCATGATGATTTGAAGTTTGAGGTGCAACCTGTGAGTATCTTGGATTGAAAGGATCGAGTATTGAGGAACAAGAGTATTTCAATGGTCAAAGTGTTGTGGAAAAGTGCTCGAATGGAGGAAATGACATGGGAAGTAGAGCATCAGATGAGGAACCAATACCCGCATCTATTTGTCGAATCTGGTAAGTGAATTTTTGAAGTCAAAATTTTATTTTAAGGGGGGTAAAATTGAAAAACTCGACCCTATAAACACATGTCATGACATACATGCACTGAGTAGCATGTTATTACGCTAGAAAAGTTCTTAAGAATATACGAAACCCGATATTGTACCTAACGGTACACTTGAGTTGATTTAACCTCGAACTAGTTCAAATAGGAATCGTAGGATGAATTTAATATTTTACAGTCCAGGAATGACTAAAAATGATTGTTCGGAGTTCAAGGGTTCATTTGGAAAAAAAATTAGAAATTTTGATGTTCAATGGTAAAATCGTCATTTTGCCACCTAAGATAATAATTTGATCATGGAGTGAAAGTTTTGACCAAGCTTAACTATTTGGAGTATAATTTAATGATAGGAAGTGAAAAAGTTTAATTCTGGTATTTTTTGAGTGTAAGGGTAAAATCGTAATTTTACCACCCACGGACAAAATTTGAGATTTTGAGAGAATTTAGATCAAATTTGACAAATTGGAGAATGGTATGAGTATAAGGGATGAAAAACATATCTATGGGCAATTTTTCAATTTTTGGAGCAAAAATGTAATTTTTCACTTTTACGGGTGCAAAAGTGTAAATTTTAAAAATTACTCCACCAAGACTTTGGATAAGTCTGAGAATTTTATCTAAGCTATGGATATGTGGGACAAGTGTATGGTGAAAATTTGAAAACAAATGGATGAAATTTTAAAAAAAGGCCAATGGGAAAGTGACACATGGCACTTTTTAATGATTTAATATTTTTTTAATGAAAAGTCAGTCCATTTAAACCCCATATTAAGTGCTGGCCGGCCATAAGGAGAGAACAAGAGAGAAAATAGAGAGGACAGGAAGAAAAGAGAAAAACCAAAGGAAAACTAAAAAATTCAAAGGGAAAATCACGTTTTTCGACCGTTTACGTATATAACTGTAAGATTTTTCGATTTTAGCTTGATTTCTACCTTTCCTATGCCTTTATTTCCATTAAGCATGCTTGAGGAGAGAGATCAAAAAGTGAAACCAAGGGCTGGCTGAAATTCTAGGGGAGAGATTTTGGAATTTTTAGGTTTTGATTTTTAGTTAAATTGGTAGTTTTAGTTAATTAAATGTGTATAGAAATTAAATTGGGCAAGAAAGCATGAAATTTTCAAAATACCCACCCTTGGCTGAATATGCATTGATGTACAATGATGATGAACTGATTTTTATTCTAAGAGAAATGAAGAGAAAATGATGAAAAATGGTTAAATGTGATTGAAAAACAAAGTGGAAAATTAACCGAGTAAATGTCCCATTTTTTACCAAATTTTCCAAGGAGGAAAGTGAGCTGATTTTGGTGATTTTATAGGGTTATTGGCTGATATTTAATGGTTAGAAATGTTGGAGAGAAATTGGGACAATTTAAAGCTAAAATGGAGCGCGTTAGCAATTTAACGGGTAAAGTGCCAAAAATAGGTTAATACCGCGTTTAAGCCGTTTTAAGCTATTGCATTTCATACCATGCATTAGTATAGGATTTAAGTCAATTATATAGTGATTTAGCATCAATGTGGTGAATTAGGTAAATTTTGCAATGTGCTTAGGAGGAGAACCTTCCGATAAAGGCAAGGAGTCGTACCCGACGAACAGTGATCGGGGCACCTAGAAAGCATTTAGTTTGTACAAACAATGAGTAAACCTATTATTATTGTAAATTATCTAGAGTTTATTTTTAAATGCTCTTTATGTATTTTATGAAACGAAAATGAGATTAAAACTGGATTTTTGATGTTTTAGAAATAAATATGACAAATAAAAATATATTGTGTTGATTATGAAATTGAGTAATTGGAGGCTGTCAATTATTTTGAAATATATATTTTACTATCAATGGCTTATGATATGTGAGTATATGTGGCTATATTTTATAATTGCATTGGGAATAAATGTAAGCTGTTTTTACTATGCAGGTTGAGTAAATAAATAAAAGTCACGTTATACTATCGAAATTTTATTAAAATTTGTGGGTTAGTCACTGCAATGACGGGTTTTCGTGGACTGCCTATTAGAGGTGCACGATAAACCCGGTTATATAGTTACTCCGGTTGTAGAGGCGAGGAGGGTAATTCCCGGGGTAGTGTTAGAGCTCACTTCACGTCGAACCCTCACGTGAATGTGTAACTCGGCCAACGGCAAGGAACGGCTTGTTTTAAAAATAAAAATGTGTTTCACATGTAAATATCTTAACAACCTTGGCAGACTCGGTTAGATGTCTCGGCCAAGGTATCCCCGAGGATTAACTTTGGCTTAAGCCTTGTTTTTAATAAAAGTCAGAAGCCTTAACAATTGCTTTGGTAAATTACAAATATTTTATGGTTTAAGAAATAAATTGAAAAACCTTATGAAATGGTTTGTAATTTGTTGTTTAAACTTACCTCAATTTTACTCACCTTTAGATATTTATGATAATGTCCGTTTACTCATTGGGATTGAAAAATCTCACCCACCTCCTTTCCAAATATTTTAGGCCTGTGGTAGCTTATAGATACCGATTTTGTCAAGGATTCCAGTTGACCCCTCTATCTCACAGACAGTAGATTACTATCACCAACACTTGGTGTATTTAGGGGCCACTTGTCATTGTAATTATTATTGTACATTATAACTTTGTAAATTATTGTATGTATGAATTTATTTTACTTACACGTGTTTCTATAAATATTGTTTTATATAAAAAATGATATATTTTTGTCTTTTGATTTACTTGAGCCAAAAACGACAGGTAATTGTTTAAAACAGAATATTTAAAAACGATTGCTCACAAGAAAGGCAAAAAACTGATATGTAAGCCTTGCAGGGTTCTGATTGGCATTCCAGGTAATGAGTGTCAATCGGGACGTCGCGGCGGTTGTCATGAGCCTGAGGGAGGTTCCGGGTCGTGACAGAACTGTTGTTGGCCAAATCTAGAGAGAGAAGTTTTGGTGATGAATTTTGCTAGATTTCACAATATCCTAGTGTTTTTCGTTATTTTGTGATGTTTGGAAGGAAAAACAAGCAAGAAAATCACATGTTCTTCAATAACCCTCTTTGGCCGAATTTATTAAGTGACATGATGATGGATTTTGTTGTATTTCATGTTATTTAGCTCGTAATTGATGATTTATGGTATCGGATATCGAAATCGGAATGAATTTCGATTACAGTGAACTAAGTCACAATTAAGCTCATTGAGGTACTTTGGTGTATTTGGAATATTGGAAGTGTAATGAAAATATTTGGAGTTGAATTGGATGTTTTGGCTAATTAAACAAGGCATAGTGCGAGTTAGGTCGAATGCCAATTCAGTCGATCATAATTGAACCTACGTAGAACACCGTCTTTAAGTGATTATTCGGACAATTCTCATTCAATGTCATGCATTCATATAGAGCTTGAAATAGTTTTATAACAGTTTGGCACAAATATATTGAATTACGTGTCGTGTATTATGTATAAGTGGTGAGCCCTCTAATAAGGGTAAAGATATTGTGCCCGAGGACCAAGAATAGGAGTACTCCAAACTCCCACTATAGTGAGTAATCAGATGTTCATCTTAATTATCTAAAGTGGTTTATACTTGTTTTAAGATTTTAAAGAATAAGGCACTTAATTTGTAAATTATTTTGTTTTACATTTTAAATGTTGGTTAAATGAATGAGATTTATAAATTATTCTGAAACTAAATGTTGATTTTCGAAATAGAGTAAGTGGAGGCTATACATTTGTATTATATATATATACATGATTTGAATTGATGGCTTATGAAATTGTGGTAGCATGAATGGCTGAAATTGTGGTTTTGTGAATTATATAAATTGTTTTGTTTTACATTGACAGGTTGGATAGTACTATATTAGCCATATTATGCTGCCGAAATTTTATTGATTTGGTGGGTTATGTATTTAGCTTACTGCAGTGGGCGGGTTTTCGTGGACTAGCCTATTAAAGAGGCACGATAAATCCCGTTATATTTTACCTTAGTATGAGAGGCGCGGAGGATATCTCCTAAGGTAAGTTTAGAGTTCACTTCACGCCGAACTACCACGTGAGGATGAAACTCAACCAACGTCAAGGAATGGCTATATTTTAAAAGTAAAAACATATTTTATGGTATATGTTGTTTTAACATCCTTGGTGGACTCGGTTGGATGCTTGGGCCAAGGTGTCACCGAGTATAAGTTTTGGCACAAGTCAAGTTTTTAAGAGAATCATAAGCCTTGTTGATTATTTTGATGAAATGTAATTGTTTTATAGGAATTGAAATGAGTTTTGAATGTTATGAGCTATATTATGATGGGATGATTTAACTGTCTCAATTTACTCGGTTTTAGATGTTATAGATGAATTTTGCTTACTCACTGGGTTTGTAAAAACCCACCTCTTTTTTTTATCTATTTCAAGCTCAGGACACTCTGTAGACAGCCGATTTTGTCGAGGGTTGCTTTTGGATTTGCATCCTTAGAAATCAAATATCTATAGTCTTGTATATTTACGGTTATTTTGAAGCCCACATGTCATTATAGAATATTTTTGTATACCTGATTTAGTATGCTATTATATATATGAATTTATTTTACTTTTACGTTACAGAAATTATTTACGTAGAGTTCTATAAATATTGTTTTATAAGAAAATAAAATATTTTATTTAATATTTTTATTTAGTTTGATTAGCCAAAATTTCATTTTAAATGAATGATTTAGATTACTAAAATTATTTTTAGATAAGAAATGTATATTTTTCAATCGTTTGCTGTATTTTCATCAGGTTTCAAAATTTTTGGATAAAAATAACCAAAGTACCCCTGTGTGGGAGAAGTTATTTTTGTTTGTTTTTTATTTAAAAATAGTTTATATTCCTTTAAAACATGATATTTAGTAACTGTTGCTCACAAGAGAGACGTAAAATTGATACAAGAGCCTTGCGAGGTTTCAGTTGACATTTCTGGTAATGAATGTCTATTGAGATATAATAGCAGTTGTCACGAGCTCGAAGGGAATACCGGGTCGTGACAAATAATATATATTTCATGTGTCAGTCACCCCATTTTCGATCATTTCAACTCTTATCTCAATTTAACAATACACCAATTTATGAATTAATCAAATGCAATGCACCTTTCTCCTAATGATTCACCTTAAATTTTTCTGAAACTCAATACTTACCCTATCTTATAAGAAAATAAATAGGAATTTCATATTTTATGCTAATGAAACCCTTGAAAATGGTAACATTCGCTCAACTATATCCAATATAACAAATTAAATAGCCCAAAACTTAGAATGCCTTACTTTTACAGATTTCATAACAGAAACATACTTTAACTACCTATAATGGAAGCTGAATAGATTTCAAATAACCTTGAAAAAAAGACATAATTAGAGAATAAAACACTGATTTTTTTGCCTCTATCCAAAACAAGAAAAACAGAAAGACCAAAACAAAACAAAAAATTTGCAAGAACAAAATTAGTTATTACCAATAAAACAAGATATGATTCAAAATCTTCCAAAGTCCAATTTTTCCCAATTAGAGGCTCTAGCAACTGGAACAAAGGAGATTTGAAACCTATAACTAATAACAAAGCAAGGTCAAAAACAAAGAAAATGTAAGAAATCTGAAACAACCCAAAGAAGACAAATGGTGTTGAACCCCAAAAAGTGGAATTGAATCGCTAAACATAGAAACACATAAAAAGATAGATAGAAAAAGAAAAAGAAAAAGAACGCAAACAGAAGGAAGAAGAAAAAAAAAGTGAAAATGCCACAATAAACTTATGAAACCCCCTAAACACCTCTAGCAAGGACAATTAAAGATTCATGATTGACATTGAGAAGATAGGGTCGAAAAACTAGAACACAACACCGAATTCAAGTAAGAAAGGAAAGACAAAATGGAGGAAAAGGGAGCCGTTGGGTCTAAATTCCCATAAACCAAAAACTCTTACGTCACAATGGAAAGACAAAAGAAACATGGGTAGAAAGAAAGGGGTGAGGCAAGGAGGAAAAAACCCCATGGTCAGTGTAAAATGATGCAGGCATGTAGCCTGTTAACCCTAAGTCAAAGTCAAACCAAACATCCCAAAACACTTTTCAAATGACGTGTGAAATGATCTTGAAAAGGACACGCATCTAATGTAAAGCCCACCACTCGTCGACCTTTGGAAATCCCTTGGGCTTCCTTTAATTATATAACTAAAATAGGACCCATGCTTCGTGCTGGGTTTAAAAACAAATTGCAGAACAAATTGTGTATGCAAATATACATTAAAAAAATGTGGGTTGTTTGAGCAGGAAATGGAAGTGCTTATCAATCTTTTAATATTGAGGAGCATTCATTTACATATACAAAATCTATTGTTGGATTTTAGCAAGATGAAGACTAATCTATAACTGTCTATACTTCATCCATTTTTGTTCACCCATTATGCAAAAAGGCAATTCCGATGAACAAAATTAAAATCTTGCTCTGTTGATGTGGCGTTGCACATTTGTTTGATATCATTTGCAAAAGTTGTTATGAGAGTGTTTAATTACCTACTTACTTGTGTACAAAAACGATTGTTAGTCATTGATTCAGCATTACCTATAAGATAATTACTGGAATTGGCTATAAAGGCGGTCAGAAAGTTTATCTGCCTTGGGTTAGATGTATCATTTGGCAAACCCATACTTGACTCAATTGTAATGGGCTCAACTAAAATTGTTTCCAATTCATCTTCAGGATTTCCAGTTGAATCAACTGTGACATGGCCGTTAGGCAGTAGATTAATACTGTTGGATGTTTGGTTAAATTGGCAGGAATTAGAAGGTGATTGAGGGTTTCTAGTTGTCATAAAATTGATTTCATTAGGTTGAGGTGAATGAGACATACTTTGTCTACTTATTGTAGTGTTATGATAAGGCACAAATCTATTGCTGTTAACAATTTTTCTAATCTTGTAATTGTTTCTCTCTTTCAATATTTTTAACCTATTGTCTCCACCTGTTTTGCTTTTTTCCATCACTACATATCTATCTAATATTTAATTGTGAAACACAGATAAGCAATTAAGCAAATATAGTAATCAACAACTAAAAATTTGCAATTAACAATGTAGAAGATGAAAAGGAAACTCAATAAATAAACATAAGAGAAAACAAAATAATATGCTGCATATGAAAATCAAAGAAAGTGAAAATGGTTTACAATATATGTTATTGGCGTCTACTGATCGTCAATACTAAATGAAAGGCAACACTAATCTTCGAATTCTAGACAATGTTCAGGTTAAGTCAATAAGCAGTCTATCATTTATTCATAATTCATGATAAATTATGTGGATCAATGTTATAATATGACACAAAAGCTTATTTGAGAATTAGCTTCAGATAAAGAAACAGGTTTTTGGTATAAGGCCATTGTAAAAGAATACTAATCATTTATGAAGAACAAAAACATGGCTATAGAAAATGCTAAGCATTAAAGGTGATAATCCAGACAGTAATCATTATAAAACCAAATGTTCAACTTTAGATAAAATGTAATTTAAAACTGGACCGTACCTGAATAACCAACTACCTTACTAAAGTTTGCTATAGGGGAAAAAAATCAATAATAAGAACATATAAAATAACTCCTTGACTCAGTAATATATAAACAGTAAGTGAAAAGAAAATAATTTAATATAAAACCCAAGCAGTAAAAATAGATAATACACTGTCATTGAAAAGTATAGTGTCTTTAAACACTAATTAGGTATAGTAATCCATATTAGTGATAAATGTTTAATACTAATTCCACTGTTGTTATGTAGTAGATTATTATCACTTTTTATGAATTAAAAGTTTATTATTTTTTGTGATATTTATTTCTCACTTAAACCTTTATTTGGCAAAATAAATACTTGATGATCTTTTACATAGAATACAAATGTAATTCGTGGATTTTACACAATATTGAAATGAACATTTATACGAAAGGCAACATTGATGTCATCAAATTTAAAAGTCCAAGCAACAATGGTTATAAAACCAAATGTTTAACTTACGATAAAATACAATTCAAAGTTGACCACACCTGAATAACCAATCAGTTGACCAAAGTTTGCTAGAGAAAAGAAAAAGAATAAGAATAAGAAAAAAAATGAGGAAATGAGAAATAAGAATTAATAAAAAAAATAGAAAAAAAGGCTTGACTCAGTAAGAATCCTGTTGAATTCACAACACTAATGCACAAATAACATTCACATTTGTATAGACCAGTAAACACAAGAAAAAAATATTTTTCTCATAAAGTAAATCAAGATAAACAGAGAAGCACAAATAGGATAAACCAAATAATAAAAATTTTCATGTAAGGCTTAGGATAGGTAAACCCATAAAAACATTTTTTTTTTTTGTAGAAAAACCTAAATCGTGGCAAATACAAAGAAATCCTAAAAACAGAAATGATTAACAACCAAAAAAAAACCATGACAAACACAAAGTAGAAGTCATTAAAATAATAAAACCCACATATAGAGTAAGAAAACGAAAAAGAAATCCGAAACAAAAAGTGAATCGCAACAGATAAAAAAGAAAATGAACAGGAACGATACATATAAAAACGCAAGAGAGCAACAACAATAGTAACCTATCAAAAGAAAAAGCAGGCAAAGACGTAGCAAAAAAAAATGAGGAAACCCCAGAAGCGAAACCATCGTAAATAAAATAGACGAACGTGAAAAACTCTGCGAGGGAGCTGGTCAGACCCAAAACAAAGTCAGCACTGATGATGATGGGAATCTAACGATTGACATTGAGAGGACATTCTGCAAAAGACAAACACATAAAGGATTGGAGGCAAGCCACGTTTGATGGCCGTACAATGTCTAGTCGTTCCTTGCAAATTTTAATAAACCAAATATGCCACGTGTGACTCTTGAGATAAGGCTAGAAATCTCTAAGAGAATACAAATAGGAAAGGGTAACCAAACGAAATGGAAATCTCAAAAGAATTTAAAAAAAAAAGGTAATCATATTGGGCAAAATACTAAAAGATTAAAGAAAACTGAAAAGAGTGAAGCTAAGACTGGAAATCTGAATGGAACTCTCGAGAGAAAAATAAAAAAAAAATAATAACCATATTGGGCAGAATACTGAAACAATAAAGAAGATTGACAGAGTGAAGCCTAAAGATGTGGGCCGGAGGCCCACCTAAGTCCCAACCCAAGCTTAACACTAAAGGCCACCCAAGTTAGGCGCTTGGCTAGTTCAGCCCACCTGCCCTCTACAAAGAGGCTCTACTAACGCCAAATGTCAAACAATGAGGACAACTAATTGTCAATCATTTATATAATCGTACAAAGCTTCTTTTAAGTTACTTAGAGTGTAACCCATGTTATGCGTTCAAGACACAATGATTTAATGTGTGGATAAAATATAAAATTAGTTTACACTAATAATAAAGATAAATATCCAAAAATTAATAGATATTTTGGTGGCTATCTGTCGAGTTAACTTGGAGATTATTATCGTATTGAAAACACAGATAAAAATTCACAAATGGTGCTATTTCTCCTCTTAAAAATAAAATAAGTTGAAAAATTAAATATATATATATATATTAATTAGTTACATGCAAAAAAGTTTAAAGTGAAAAAAAAATAACAAATATAGTAAAAAAATTAGAGATTTGGTTCAAAAGATAAATAAGTTGAGAAAATAAAAAGAAACAGAAAAAGAAAAACAAAGAAAATGAGGAAGAAAGGAATGAAGAGAAAAACTAAAGTGGAAAAATTAAAGAAGAAAGGAACAAACAATTCTAGAAAGAGAAACCCAAAGAAACCTTGTAAAATTAAAACAATACTAATCAATTGCACTTCTAAAATTTAATCAAAAAATCACATCAATTTAAAAAATAGAAAAATTCATGCATATAAAAAACCATAGGTAGTTCATACTTACTTATATGACAATTGTTTCTAAAAAAAAGGATAAAATTGTAAATTTAATCAGAAAAAAAATTAAACATTAATAAAAAGAATAATAAAAAATTCAAAAAAAAAAGAGAAAAACTAAACAAATCTCAAAACTCACTACATTTGCAACTTAATAATATTGTATCAATATGGTTTCAATAATATACAATTATAAAGTGAATGGTTGACTAATATCATAGTTCATAAAATACACTTATTTATGACATTTTTGAATATTCAAAAAGTAATTACAAAAAAATATATCAAATGAGTTGAAAGATAAACATATAGCAAAATAATAATGACAAACATGTAGATTAAGGAATTTATTTTTAGTAAAGGACATATTCTTACTCAAAAGTGTATAGGGTTCTTTTGGTAGGAATAGAGAAAGTGTTGTAATAAGTAAATCAAAATGCGCTAGAAGGCAGAGAGGAAGACTGGAGCAGTCCTTAAAATGTAAGTGCTTTGGGTGATAGGTGGTGAAAGATGAGTAAGGGTGAAGGAAGCGACGGATTACAATGAATGGGAAGGCTGAATAGAAAGAATGCATAGAGGAGTCTTGAGAAAGCTTTTAGTATAATCTCTACTGGGTTTCTAATGATTTTTTATTGCTTCCCAATCTTCAAAGCCCTCATATTTATACTAAATAAGAGCACTTTCTTAAGAGTAGTTAGAAGAACACGTTCAATCATGAAAGAACGTCCTCGTCATGGAAGAGTAGTAAAAGAACGATTTATGGGATATTAAAAGAATGACCATGTAGTTGGGTAGCGGGCATAAGTTTTGGATAATGGAGTAGTGGCACTTGATAGTGTGTCATGTGTATTCTTAAGGAGCAAAGAAAGAAAAAAAAGATAAAGCATATGTACTTCAAGGAAAGGTTAAGAGGAAGTCCTCTTAATTATCTCCATATCTGAGCCACCAAACTAAGCTCTCTAGAACTTCCCAAATGTGAAGGCCATTTATTCTGAGTTACTTTTACTTCCCCATACAAACAGCTATTTTATGCTTGTTCTTAGGTGTTTCCACACTTTGAACTCTCCTGAGTGCTTTTGTGCTTGGAACACCCCAAGGCATTTCCACAATTTGAATACCTCTAAGAGCTTCCATGCTTGGAACGCCCTTGGGCACTTCTGTGCTTAGAATACCCTTGGTGTAATTTTTTTGTAACACAGTACTTCAAAAATAATATTTAACCAAAATTGGGCATATAAATTTTGCCCCGTGCTTAAAAATTCTTGTAAGGAGTTTTATGCATAAAATAAGGAGATGCACATTGTAATGAGCAAGACAATGCTTATATATATATATATATATATATAACTTGCAAATTTTTACGTTTATTATAATCATTATTATAGGGTTTTTGAGTTGTGTTCAACCAAGCTTGAATAAAAAAAACAAATCAAATTGCATAGAAACATTTAAATGACTTATATCTTGATCATATATCACTTCAATCCATTAATTTTGGTGCTTGGAAATGATGTCTTTTAACAACTTTGAAGTGTCTTTTAAACAATAGAAATATTAAACACCTGACCATGCATTCGTTGTGGACTCCATAGAATATGAAAGCTATTGTGAACATTCTAATTAAGCTAATGAAGTTATAAGCTAAAAATAATAATCATAATAACAAATCTTCAAAAAAGAAGATTTCTCCATGTGATAGGCAATTGGTTAAATGTGATCCAAAGTTACTAGAGAAAACTCTTTAGCCGTTCAACTAGTTTTTCATTAATATCATTTATAAGTAATTGTTAATTATCTACCTTTAAGATAAGAGGGAGAAACATAGATATATTGGAAAAGTAATTAGATGTAGGAAAAGATTTGAAAAGAAAATTTAAAGAGGTAGATTCCTGCTAGGAAAATAATTCCTAAAGTTTATAAATGTAACAGAACAGTTCTGTAGAAATTCACAATCAATTCTCAAAGGCTCTTTCCTAAAATTTCTTGAACAATTAAGTGCTCTTTACAACACTATTGTGTTTGTTTTTGTTATACTGTTTGCTCTTTGTTTTTATTTTATTATTATTATTATTATTATTATTATTATTATTTATTTCATTTGTTGTAATGCAGCTTGCATAGGAAAGAAAAAAAATTATTATTGCTGCTAGATAGTTTTCCCTAGAGATTTTTTTTATGTATATGTTTGGGGACGCTTCTACATTTGGAATACCCCTGGGCACTTCCTTGCTTGGAAAGCCTGAAACACTTAGTATAGTTTGCCCCCTGCAGAAAAATTTTATTATAAAAATTTCATGCACAATAAATTTAGATTTGGTTTATCATCAGATTGTGAGAATGGTGCATGCATTATACATAAATCTTGAATTGCATATCAATGTTTGAAGTTAGGATGTAGATAAAAGGAAAGGTTATCACCTTAATGTTTTCTACATTGTAAGATTATAACTTTTTAATAATATTGTTCAATATGTTAAGAGATTTAAGTTGTATGAAAGATTAATAAGAAAAATAAAAATGGTAAAAGTCTAAGCATTACTAGAAACGAAGGACATGGTTTTGATCCAAATGACAGATAAATATTTGGCTCTTGACAACTTTGTAAGCCTTTGAATATAATAATGCTCACCTTTCCATTTGTCATGTAATCTTTTGCAAGCTTTCAATAGTTCTAATTTCTTTATTTTGATTTTTTTTATTTTCTTCATATATAAACATTAGTATATATTATACTTACTAGGATTCTTTGTGCGAATATAGAAGAAAGGTTGGGAATGCCATTACCTACCAAATACCTAATTCTAAAAATGGCTACTCAATCTCTAAGATTTTTTTTAATCATTTTTTTGAGTAGATAAGTTTTATTTTCAATTAATATTTTTTTAAACACAACCCTTGTAAGGAATTAAGGGAAAAAAAATTTTCATTCTCGCTAGCTTTTTTTGGAGAGGGAGTTTTTTATCGTATATTTAATGATTTATTTATATATGTATGCATATACATTTATATAATATTCTTATTTGTTTTGCTTGGCATAGGAATAAACAAACAAATATGAGGCAAAGATAAAAAAACAAAAAAAGAAGCATGGAATATTATTGTATAAGTAGGAATGATAATGCGTGAATACTTATCTGGTTATCTTTGTCGTTTATGCTTGTAGGAATTTTATTGCTTCATCTTATGGCCAAAACTTGTTTTACCCCAAAAGTTCGTTATGGTAAGCCTAATAGGGTTACTCTAGGAAAAAAAATACTGCTGCAACCTCTCTTTCTAAGAAAATTCGAGTAGGGAGAACTGGTGAAATACCTTCTACGTCAAAAAATTGGGATAATGGTGTCATCAGTGAATGAGGAGAAGATTGCTTTTAAGAAGTAGTGCGTGCAAAACAGGCAAATAGGTATCCATGTGCATCTGTTGGCTATCATTGGGACCATATTTGTAATGAAGCCGTTCTAGATAAAATGTGTTCCATCCCAGGAACGTTAGTATTAAAGTTCAAATTTGAACGTGAAGAATCCCCACTTTAATCACTAAATTTAGATCTAACTCATTATGGGTCCAAGATTGGGATGTATGGGTAGAGAAAGTTTTGAAGAATTCCACTTGCGTGACTGCTCTCAGCAATGCTATAGTCCTTAATGTTGTAAGAGTCATTGTAAAACTCCGTATTCATAGGGAATACAGAATTGAAGTATGGCGTGCTATTCTTGCAAGATGGAGTACATTTTTCACATACCATGGTTACTGCTTGAGGGGAGTTTACTTTTACCCTTGAAAATGTGTGCATTCTTTTGGAACTGCCTTGTGTTGGTAGAAACGACTTTCGTTCCAAGGAATTCTTTATAGATTTGTTTAAGAGCTAGGTTAAAGCTTCCAAGTGGAGCGTTTCTTCAATTGGGTAGGGCTCTTTTATAAAAAATTCAATATTAAAGGTGAAAATAGTCCTCCTAAGTATCTAGATCACACTCATGAGTTAGTAGCTTTATTGATCATATGGTTGACTCGATATGTTCTCCCAAGTTGTCCAAATGATAGAATGTCCTCTTCAATTATTCCTTATGTAATCAAAATTAGTAAGAGTATGAGCTTTCCTCTTACTTCACTACATTTGGGATCCTTGTATAAGAGGTTAGACTTGTATCACTTTAAAACTATTGAATCAGTTAGCCACTATAGAGTCTTGACTTATGTGGATGTATCCTATATCTAAATGTGTTTGTGGGAAAGATTCCATAGTTGTGCCCCCACTTCTAATGTGTATTAGCCTTCTATGTCTTCCTCTACAAATAAGGCTTTAAGGGATAATTATAGAGCTTGTGTGTTGCATGAATAAATTTCCAAAGACAACATTCTTAAAGTGTTGGATGAGGTAGATCAATTTACTGTAAGGCTTTATGTGAGATCAAACCATGGTTTTAAAGATCCAACTATTTATTATGATAGGCAACCATTTGAGATTAGAAACCTAAGCTTATGCGGATTGAACTTCTTAGTGTGTGGATTGAACTTCTTAGTGTGGATTCATTCTTCTCAATTCTTTTCCATAATTGAGATGACTAGTTCAAGTGCTGATAGGGATTCATTGTTTGTCGAAGTGTACACTCCTTATTAAGTGGCACGTCAATCTGGATATGATCAGCTAGCTCCACCTAGACCTCTTTTTCTTGAAAATTTCTCATCTTGTATTTCTCTATTCCTTATTGGCATGCTCAATCATAATGTGGATAAGTTCAAAAACTATGTTGTCCAAACTTTTGATAGAATAGGTGCTTATACCACTAGTTGGTATGCTATTGAGGAAATTGTCTTCAAGAATGGACTTTTTTTGTTGTACCTGATCCTAAGGTGCAATTGCATGTTCCTTTTATCAATAATAATGATGTGCATTTCTCTTGATTCATTTTAAGAGGAACAAAACCCCTTGTCATGTAAGCTTGTTTCTTACTTTCTTATCTCTTTTTTCATTACATTCTCACCTAGATATTTGAACTCTATATTTTTTAGGGAGAGTCAATTCCAAGTGTAAAAGTGGAAGAACAAGGTATCTCGGGTCTGAAAGTGAAGAAGGATCATGTGACCACATAAATAATTATGAGTCTAGTGATGAGTCAATTGAGGAGAAGCTTCCTAGACATGAGCATTTGAGTTTGGGACAAGAAGTGGATGGTAATGCTATACAAGAAAGTTTAGTAGATATGATCAATTTTCTACCTTTTACTATTCAAATTGTTGGTGGCGATGAGGTGCCACTACGGGAGTCAATGATGATGATGTGGATGTTACTACTAAAATTGATAGTGATGATGTGAATGCCACTACTAGAGTTAGTGGTGATGATGTGAATGCCACTATTGGAGTCAATTAGAGTGTTCTTGGGTCTGTCTTTGGAACATCTCAACATTATATCATTTTTAGGGGAACCTCTAGAGTTATTTGAAATATTTAAAATAACTTTGAGGGTGTTTTGAATATTACTCGCGATGCTTTTTCTCCCAAGGGTGTTTTGAATACTACTTGCAACGTTCTTTTTTTTGGGGTGTTCCGAATTCTACTCACAATACTTCTTTTCCTAAGGGTATTTTGAATTCTTCTCGTAATTCTTCTTCTACTATTAGGGGTGTTCTAAATAACACACGTAAAGCTTCTTCTTCTATTAAAGGTATTCAGAATAACTCAAGTATTTAATATGGTTACACCTTCTTCTGACTGTTCATAATGTGTCATCTTTTTTTTTTAGTGGTAGAATGTAGAAATGATGTTTTTGATACTCAACTGGAAGACTTTCATGGCGTTCTAGTCATGCCACAACATTTGTAGCTTTTGGAGCGTGTCTATAAAGTTGAAGGTGAATTTTGGTATTTTAAATACAAATTCTTGAATAAAAGCATTATGGATAGCTTGGGTACCACTTTAGAGATTGTTTTCTCCCCATGGGCAGGCATTTCTTTCAAAGAATTACAAAAGATTGTAGATTTCATGGAAGATGTCCTCATATTTGGTTGTCACATTAAATGCCCTGACCCTTGCATAGCTAAGGCCAAAAGATACATTATGACAAAGGTTGACAAACCTAACATAGAAGCTAAGATAAAAGAGCTTGATGCAAGGAAGATAGAGTTGCAAGAAAAGTAGACAGCCTTTCCAATTTTAAAAATGATCAATCCTCCTACCTTATGAACTTCATACTTAATTAGTTTTTCCTTGTTCTTCTTTTTTTTTCTTTGATATTGTAGACTTGTTTTCATAGTAAACATCTACTTTGCTTTCTTCATGGTCTTATTGAGCTACTCTGTTCCATATTTAATTCTTTGCAAACATCCGAATGTTTCACAAGTATTACTATGCACGACCAAAAGGATTCTCAACTTCATATTAGAGAGAATAATACTCAACTTTGTAAGAAGGAGAATGACATATTATATAAGTGTTTAAAGCTATGGTCCATTTGTGAATAGCAAACAATGATCAAAAAGTGAGCGATAAAGCTTACAACCAATATCGTAATTTTATTCTAGTCAAATTATGAGCGTTAAAGCTTGGGGCTGAAATATGAATTATATGGTGAAAGATTTGAGCGATAAAGCTTGCGACCAAGTAAAACAATGATATTGTAGCCAAAATAAGAGCGATAAGCTTGCGACTGAAAATAAATTTACTTTGAATGAATTTACTTTAAGATTTCACAAGACAGCCAAAACAAAAGCAATAAAGCTACGACTGATAATGCATTTAAAGTAAAATAAGGCATTTAAGCAAAAATTGACTTTAAGAAGTCATCCATAAAAAAGGCAAATAGTGGATAGTATTGTCATACATGATACTTCTTAATGTATTGAAAATTGACTAGTTCTGTAATAACATTGGTCTTTGATTCACTAACTTGCAATATCCCCTCTAGTTTACATTATGAACAAGGTATGGTCTTTCCCACTTTGGACTAAACTTAGCTACTGATGTTCCTTTTCTAATGTGTTCTGCTATAAGCTATGCTTCATGTTCCTTTTCTACTTCTTCCACCTGAAGACAAGATGGTGGTATATTTTGTGGTTAATGTGATATGAGGTTAAAAAAAATGCTTCTCCAGACCCACACCCCATTATAAGTAGTAAACTATCTTCCCGTCTTCAAAGGCATAGGAACTTATCCTAATGGGGTTTTCCTTTTTTTTCTTTCGAAGCGTTTTCTCTTTCTTCCTTGCTTCTTTTTTTTTGATATGATTTTTTCCTCTTTTTGGGAGTACTCTTCCCATCAGGGAAGTGGAACACTTATAGGCCTAGCTATGGTAGTTTCACCTTCCTTTGCTAGTTCCTCAAATAAAGAAGCTTCAATGTAACTTGCCTTATGATGCTCAAACGGTGCTTTGGTTGCTAAAACAAAGACTTCATTCCCTTTCCAATAGCCTTAGATTCAATGGTGACGCAAACAAGGATTGATATTATGAATATGCAAAAACTTCCTTCTTATAAGGAGGTGATAGGCCACCTTAGCTTTAATAACATGGAAACAAGTCTAATATTGAATAGGCCCCATCTTGAAATTCACCATGACTTGTCCTAAAGTTTTAATCTCTTTGTTATTGAAGGAAGTAATGGTCATAAGGTGATGCAAACTCCTTAGATTTATATTCACAGCCTTCAGATTAGACAATGGCATGGGGTTTACCAAGGAACCATTAGTAATGAATGTTCTTCGCATTAAGTATCCGTTGACATTACTCTTTACATAGAGTGGCTTGTTGTGATAGAGATGTGATGTACACATGTTTGCTTCTGTGAATACTATGGCGTTATCATATCCACTTTCCATTTTCTTCATAGGTTGTCCCACCAAGCTGCATTCCCCATTCTACAAACCAATTATCTACATTAACTTGTGGTTGCCTTTTTCCTTGATTCCTTTAAGAAGCCAAGCTGATCAATGAAGTGTCTACAGCTAAGTGTCTTCATGAGTGAGTTGGCAATGGAAGAGGTAACCATAGTAGCTGTACATGTATCTTCTTCTTGATTGGAAGGTGGTGTAGGCTCTTTTTGAATGCTAAGCATTGCACTTACATGTTTTCAAGCATTATGATGAGTAGGGAGTGGATTATTTTGAAATTTGTTATTTCCAATCAAGACTTCTTTTATTTGTGTTCTTCTATGAAATATCTTACGCATGTTTTTACATTCTGTAAATGGATGACTCACTGCATAATGGTAATTGCAATAGTGTGGATTGGACTTCTTTTTTGCGGTTGGTGGTCTCGATACATAAGGCAAATTTATTTGTCCGTCTTTAATCCATTTTTGAATGAGTGCCCTTACTTTGTCAAGTGGAATTGAGAATGGAGAAGGTGCAATAATATTTTCATCTTGTCTTTTTTTAAAGTTGTCACGCCTTGGCCACATGTTTTCTCGAGGTCTTCTTCTTTCTTTACCTCTTTCTTGGATTACGTTCACAATTGGGGTGTTTTCACTATTGAAACTATTAGCTTCCTTTTTCCTAAGTATTGTATTATTGGTTTATTGTGCAGCTTCAACTAAAATGGTAAAAGTAGGAAGAGGTAAGTTTTCCAAATGCACCTTATATTCATCGTACATACTTAGGATGCATACTTTAACAAGCTCCTTTTCATCATGAGAATCTTGTATATCCAATACGTGTTCCCTAAATCGCTGGATGTACTCCATAAGATCGTCTCTTGCCTTTTGATGTTCTCTCCCTAAGTCCAAAGGGTCACCTTTTCTTAGGTAAAAAAGAACTTTTCCTTGAACATTCTACACATCTAGTTTTAGGAGTCAATTAAGCCTGGAGTGAGATTAACATACCATGTGTAAGCTTTCTCAGTGAGGGATTTAGAGAACTCCTTCAGCTTTAAATTGTTGTCCAAGCTTGTAACTCGTAAGGTTTCTACGAACTTCATGACATTTTCTTGAGCATCATCAATCTTACCATTAAATTGTTTGAATTTCGGGCTAGTGTAATTCTTGGGGTACAACTTAGCATCTACTTGGGTAAAATGGGGTAGTTTCAAGTCAAACTTTGAAAACTTGAAACTTTTGTTCTTCTAATCGAGTCGCTTCTTCAACATTTCTTTTGTGACAAAACTTTAAGCATTAATGGAAGGAATTATTGTAATGAGATTACCTATAATTGAAGGATTAGTGGTATTAAGAAGTGGGTCAGTCGTGCTCTCTTCACATCTTCTATTTCCATTGTTGTTAACCACGTCAGTGGCATTTTCTCCATTATGGGTCGGCATTGGTTGAGGTTGAGAAGTTGTGGCAATTGAGGATGCCAACTGGGCTATAATCTTCATCATCCGTTTAATGTTTTCTTCCAAGACTTTCAACCTTTCTTGGGAAGCTTGGAGTATTTTCATTAGCTCTTGGACATAGGTAGGGGCTAGTGTTTTTTGGTTGTCGGGAGAACTCTCCATACCTTTTAATAAAAATTTTTGGCTAATTTTTCATTTACTATAATCACTCCTCCCCAAATGAAGTCACAAAAAATGTAAAGGGTCTTTCTGGTAAGAATAGAGAATATGTTGCAATGAATGAATCGGAATGCATTAGCGGTTGTAGAGAGAAAGACTGGAACACTCCTTGAAGCATAAGTGCTTTGAATGGCAGGTGGTGAAGGATGAGAAAAGTTAGAGGAAGTGACGAATTACAGCGAATGGGAATGGCTGAATAGAAAGAATGTTTGGAGGAGTCTCAATAAAGCTTTTAGTATAATATCTACTGGGTTTCTAATGATTTATGATTGCCTCTCAATCTCCAAGGCCCTCATATTTATACTGAACAAGAGCACTTTATTAGGAACAATTAGGAGAACACATTCAATCGTAGGAGAATGAGCTTGTCATGGAAGAGTAGTTAAAAAACGATTTATAGGATATTAAAAGAATGACCATGTAGTTGGGTAGTGGGTGTAAGTTTTGGGTAATGGAGTAGTGGCACTTGATAGTGTGCCACATGTATTCTTAAGGAGCAAAGAAAAAAAAGGGTAAAGTATATGTACTTCAAGGAAAGGTTAAGAGGAAGTCTTCTTAATTATCTCCATATTTGAGCCACCACGCAAGCTCTCTAGAACATCTTAAATGTGAAGGTAACTCATGAACCCTGCCACTTGTTTCGAGTTACTTTCACCTCCCCATATAAACAGTTGTTCCATGCTTACTCTTGGGTGTTTCTACACTTGGAATCTAGGCACTTTCGCACTGGGAACGTCCCTAGGTGCTTTTGCGCTGGGAAGGCCCTAGAGCACTTCCACGCTTGGAACACCCTTTGAGTGCTTCCACGCTTGAAATGCTTTAGGTGCTTCCTAAGTTAGAAACCCTTGGGCACTTCTGTGCTTGGAACGTCCTTGGGTGCTTTTGCGCTTAGACCACCTTGATGTAACTTGTCAAGCCCTACTCTACTATATACTTGTCATGTCATTCATGTGCTTGATAAAATGTTTGCATAAGTGAATGTATCGAAAAATCGTTAAAAGTCGGTATTGTATCTAAAGGTACAATTAAGTTGATTAAAGCCTCGAATTAGGCCAAATAAAGATTTTACGATGTATTTGAGAGTTATTGAATCTTAGAATGTCTTAATACGATGATTCGAAATTTGAGGATTGATTTGGAGTTAATTCGAGAATTTTCATAACATAGGGGCAAAATGGTCATTTTGCACCCAATGGCAAAATTGGAATGTTGGATGATATTTTAACTAAATTTGATTAATTAGAGCATTATTTCAATTTGAGAAGTGAAAATTTTCAATTTTGACATTTTTCCAAACATAGGGGCAAAAAGGTCATTTTAAGTATCCATGAGGACGAAATTGGAAATTTTGGAATTTTACACCACCACGACACTTGTTAAACCCATGAATTTCACCCATTATTTTTTTTAAGTGAGAGATTATATGTGGTGGTGAGAAAATGCTTAATTGTTAAGTTTTTAAGCATGGACCAATTACATGGTGACACGTGGCAAATTTTAATCCTTTTATAATTCCCTTTAAAAACCAGCACACACTTCTCCCAAATCACTCTCTCTTGGCCGGCCAAATTAAAGAACAAAGAGAAAAGAGAAGAACAAACCCTAGGAAGGAAAAATCCAAGAGAAATTGTTGGATTTCAAGGAATCAAGCAAGTAAAGGTAAGATTTTTTAATTTTAGCTTGTGATCTACCTTTCCCATGCATCCTTGTTCATTCTTCATGGCTGAAATTCAAGTTTTCAAGAGGGAACCTTTGCTGGCCAAACCTAGAGAGAGAAGTTTTGGTGATGAATTTGGCTAGAGTTTATAATATTCTAGTGTTTTTAGTCATTTTGTGATGTTTGGAAGGAAAAACAAGCAAAAAAATCACATGCCCTTCAATAACCCTCTTTGGTTGAATTTATTAGGTGACATGTTGATGATGGATTTGGTTGTAAATCATGTTATTTAGCTAGGAATTGATGATATATGGTATCGGATATCGAAATCGGAATGAATTTCGGTTACGATAAATTAAGTCACAATTAAGCTCATTGAGGTACTTTGGTGTATTTGAAATATTGGAAGTGTAATGAAGATATTTGGAGTTGAATTGGATGTTTTGGCTAATTAAACAAGGCATAGTGCGAGTTAGGTCAAATGCCAATTCAGTCCGATCATAATTGAACCCACGTAGAACACCGTTTTTAAATGATTATTCGGACAATTCTCATTCAATGTCATGCATTCATATAGAGCCTGCAATAGTTTTATAACAGTTTGGCATAAAATATATTGAATTACATGTCGTGTATTATGTATAGGTGGTGAGCCCTCTGATAAGGGTAAAGATATTGTGCCCGAGGACCAAGAATAGAACCACTTCAAACTCCTGCTATTGTGAGTAATCAGATGTTCATCTTAATTATCTAAAGTGATTTATACTTGTTTTAAGATTTTAAAGAATAAGGCACTTAATTTGCAAATTATTATGTTTTACATTTTAAATGTTGGTTAAATGAATGAGATTTATAAATTATTCTAAAACTAAATGTTGATTTACGAAATAGAGTAAGTGAAGGCTATACATCCGTATTATATATATATATACATGATTTGAATTGATGGCTTATGAAATTGTGGTAGCATGAATGGCTGGATTTGTGATTTGTGGATTATACGAACTGTTTTTATTTTACCTTGACAGGCTGGATATTATCATATTAGCCATGTCATGCTGTCGAAATATTTATTGATTTGGTAGGTTATTTGATTAGCTTATTGCAGTGGGCGGGTTTTCATGGACCAGCCTATTAGAAGGGCACGGTAAACCCCGTTATATTTTACCTTAGTATGAGAGGCGCGAAGGGTATCTCCTAAGGTAAGTTTAGAGTTTACTTCACGCTGAACCACCACGTGATGATGAAACTCAGTCAACGCCAAGGAATGGCTATATTTTAAAACTAAAAACATGTTTTATGGGTATATGTCGTTTTAACATCCTTGGCGGACTCGGTTGGATGCTCGGGCCAAGGTGTCACCGAGTATGAGTTTTGGCACAAGTCAAGTTTTTAAGAGAATCATAAGCCTTGTTGATTATTTTGATGAAATGTAATTGTTTTATAGGAATTGAAATGAGTTTTGAATGTTATGAACTATATTATGATGGGATGATTTAACTGTCTCCATTTACTCGGTTTTAAATGTTATAGATGAATTTTGCTTACTCATTGGGTTTGTAAAAACTCACCCCTTTTTTTTTATCCATTTTAGGCTCAAGACAGTCTGTAGATAACCGATTTTGTCGATGATTGCTTTTGGATTTGCATCCTTAGAAATCGAAGGTCTACAGTCTTTTATATTTTCAGTTATATTGGGCCCAAATGTCATTGTAGAATATTTTGTATACTTTGCTACGTGTGCCACTGCATGTATGAATTTATTTTGCTTTTACACTACAAAAATCATTTACGCAGAGTTCTATAAATATTGTTTTATAAGAAAATAAAATATTTTATTTAATATTTTTATTTAGTTTGATTAGCCAAAATTTCATTTTCAATGGATGATTTAGATTACTAAAATTATTTTTAGATAAGAAATGTATATTTTTCGATCGTATGTTGTATTTTCACCAAGTTTCAAAATTTTAGGGTAAAAATGACCAAAATACTTTTGTATAGCAGAAATTACTTTTTGTTTGTTTTGATTTAAAAAATAGTTTATATTCCCTTAAAACATGATATTTAGTAACTGTTGCTAATAGGGGAGATGTAAAATTGATGCAAAAACCTTGCGAGATTTCGGTTGATATTTCGGGTAATGAATGTCTATCGAGACATAACGACGGTTGTCACGGGCTCGAAGAGAGTACCGGGTCGTGACATAACTTTTTTGTAATATAGTACTTCAAAAATCATAGTTAACCAATTTTGCGCATCTACAAAAGATAATTAAAAAATAATAATTGATACAACTTGAGTGAAAGTGCAAGTAGATTATTATCTACAATAGAAAGGTATAACCATACATCTAATCATATAAGATAAAAAACCAAAGAAAGAATTTAAAAACTTGAAAGACTTCTAATTTTTTTATGGAAGTGACAACATTATAAGAATAAAAATAATAAAGAATGCAAATAATGAAAATTTGAATAAATAGAAAATCATGAAATTAAGAAATAAAATAAGAACAATATATAAAATACCTTGAAACAATTATGATTGGAAGTTATCTTAAAAATAAAGCAATACTAATCAATCGCATTCAAAGAAATTAATCTAAAAACCAAATCAACTTAAAAAACAAAAAAATTCATGCATAAAAAAATCAATAACAATGGGTAGTTGCCATAAAGATAAGAGAATTTTCTTCTTTATTTGTATGACAATTTTTTTGAAAAAAAGATAAAATTAAAATATTATTAATAATNATTGTTAAGATTTTTTTTTGTTACTTCATGCATTGTAATAAAAAAAGTGATAAAAATTGTAAATATAATTAGTAAAAAAAATTAAATATTAAGAAAAATAAAAACAAAAAAAATTAAAAAGAGAGAAAAATTAAATAAAGTATTCAATTTCAAAACTTATAAAAAAAATCCGTTTATTATGTTTCAACTTTTCCTTTTTTTTTCTTTTCTAACAAATTATGCTCCCCATAATCTCCAATTTAAGATGCCTTGAGAATTAACATAAATAAAATACTTTCAAAATTAATAACGATAATTAAACAAAATAAAACAAATAACATACAATCATCAATGAGGAACAAAAGCAAAAACCAATTACATGCAATCTAAAATCCCTAAATCCAAAAAAATTAAAAAAACAAAAATAGACAAAAAATAAAAAATGAAAGAAGGAAACCCAACAACCAATTTATATGACTTAAAGACAAACTAAATAGAAGAACACTATAAACAGGCAAAATCTATATTATTAAGCAATATGTTGAAGAATATGTTTTTTAAATTAAGAATATGAAAAAATGTATATTTGTTTAAAAATTTATATTATTAAGCAATAGGTTGAAATAAATATAAACATATAAAATCATCCTCAAACATCTTCTAAAATATCCAAAATCTCATCAATAAAAAAAAAAATCAAACAAACACTCTCAATAAATAACAGAATACCACACATATCTCATGGATAATTCAACCCAAATTAAGCTATTACTAGGATGGTGCCCGTAGCTACACTACGGAAAAGATCACAAAAAATATAGATTATGTTGGAGTGGACTTCAGTTTGATACCTTCAAAAAATTTTGTAGGAAGAGTTATATTATATTAGTTAACTATATGAATGTATGATTTTTATTGATAAATGAAAAGATAAATTGGTACTAATTGAAGATAGTTTTTTACTTTGGTTTCAATTACTAAAAGTTGTTCCTAAATATATGATTTTGAAACAATACTTAACCAAAAAAGATAATAATCTTGTTAAACATTCAGTAAATTTTTTTCATTAAAAATATATTTTTCAAACAAAATGAATAACATTTGGGATTTAGAGGTTTCCATTTTTATTAGATGATGTATATCAATCTTTTAGATGTAAGACTTGTACTTAACTAAATTTTAATGGAATATAAACTATTACACAACCGTTAGATATAGTGACAGTTTGCTCTTCTTTTTGCCATATACATTTGTTTTTATTTCTTTGGTTTTTGTTGTTGTGCTATATTGTATTATTGAACTACTTGAATGTATGGTTCTTGTTGGTAGAGGAAAAAATAAACTGGTATTAATTGAAGATACTTATTTACTCTGGTTTCAATTACCGAAAACTTGCACTTACATATACGGTTATAAAACAATACTTATACAAAGAATATAATAATCCTATCAAAGATTGTTAGATGTATAATAAAATATTAAAAAATGAGAGAGTATATAACCTATACTATTGACAGATTAAGATAAATAGTTGTAAAATATAAGGTAATAGTATAATGTAAAGATCTTATCAATATAAAATAATTACTAATTTCTTGTAATATTTATCTTTTATATATAAAATTAATGGCTAAAGGTTGTCAAATTCAATTGATTTGTTTATTCAATAATGACCGTGTGCTATGTATATTGAGAAATCAATATAAAATAATTATTAATTTATAGTAGCATCTGTCTTTTATATATAAAATAAATAGTTAAAAGTTGTCAAATTCAATTGATTTGTATATTCAATAATGACTGTGTGTTATGTATATTAAGAAATGGGTAGATTTTTTTGACTTTTTTATTTTGTTTAATGAATTGGATGGATATTTATTAGATGTATAAAAGAGATATCTAAATACTATGGATTTAGGTTCACACAGAATAAAAAAATATAATCAAAAAATAATATTAAATTACAATTGATAAATATTAAATGAATCTACAATCTAAATATTAAAAGTTATAAATTATTATTTTTAAGTATTTTTTTTTGAAATAAATAAAAGTAAAAAAAAAACCCTTCAATGTAAAAAACAATATAATTTTGACATAAGGTATATAAAAAAATTAATTCAATTGAGAATGACAAGTATCAATCAATTGACTCAAAAAAGAGATGTCTAAATACTATGAGTTTAGGTTCATACAGAATACAAAAATATTGACAGAAAATAATATTAAATTTTAATTGATAAATATTAAATGAATCTATCTTTCAAATATTAAAAGTTAAAAATTATTATTTTTAAATATTTTTGTTGAAATAAATAAAAGTTAAAAAAACCATTCAATGTAAAAAATAATATAATTTAGACATAAAAAATATAAAAAAATTAATTCAATTGATAATAACAAGTGTCAATCAATTATCTTACTTTTATATATATTATAGATATGTTAAATAATTAAATTATATAGGTGTCAATCAATTGATTTATTTGGAGATAATTTTTAATGTAAGCAGACAGTTACACATACATTCTGGACAGTAATTATTAAAAAAAATAAAGAAAAAAATAATAATGAAAATGCATTTAAAAAAAAAAAAATAAAGAAAAAATGACGGAGCAGCACGTAACAAAGCAACGGTGAGGTCGAGCTCATGCGATGACAACTCCCACTCCCCCGATTTTCTTGTTTCGCTTCACTTTTCGTTAAAAGTTAAGAGCCCTGAGGAAAGGGGAGAGTGCACCGCAGAAATACAGCAAAGGCGACGGGGAGGAAGGCTCTTCTCTTTGAAATCGAATTCTTTAACAACCAAAGGCATAGGTTTCATTCTCTCTCTCTCTTTTTATTTAATTTCCTAAAGTAGTAATATTGCTCCTTCAATCGTGTTTAACATTGTTATTCGAATCCCTAGATTCGCTTTTATTTGATCTCTTTTGTTGCTCACAAACTGTCAGAAATGAAAATGATATTTCGAGTTCTTACCCCTCAATCCTGTCTTCTCTTCCTTGATTTAATCTAGGGTTTCTTGTTTTTAATCTTCATTTTACTGCGTATTTTTTAATGAATTTCCCAAATACATTTTTGTTCTTGTTGGTGCTGATAGTTTCTGAAAGAAATGAAAATGTGAAAAAGAGGAAAAAGAACTCCTAGGTTTATGGAGCTTATATCTGTTTTTGAGATAAGAAAAGAAAAGAACTCTTAAATTCCTATTCTTTGGTGTCCGCCTGAACGACAGCAAAACATTTCTTGACCTTAAGCAGAAGCAAAAGTCGTATTTAATTATAAATTGTTCCTTACAGTAAATAGTAATATATTCTGTCATTCATCAAGAATTGAATTTCCAAGTTTTAATCTTTCAAAGATATCATTATGCATTTGCACTTTTTTTTTTTTAAAAAAAAATTTGGAAGCATTATGCTAGTAGAATGAGCAATAACAAAGTAAAAAGGAGCTTTACTTGCTTAGAATAAAATAACAAATAGAAACTAAATTAAAGAATGATAGTAGTTACTGAACCTTGAGTTGACTCAAGGGAGAGATAAATTGAGGCTTGACTTTGAACTAAATTGTTATTCATAGCTTCTCCCTTCTTCCTTTCATACCTGAAATCTGCTGATTTTTATTTGCTTGATTAGATATTTTTCACTCTGTTTACTGGCTACTAATGGTGACTTGGGAATGCTGGGGTTGCCTAGTTTTCTTTTGCTGAGGAATCTTTATTTATTATTTTTCAAATTTAAGTTTATCAGATTGGAAGTTTTGTTCAAATGATTGTTCTAATTTTGAATTACTCTATGGTTGTAATGACGTGAGTTTCGCTTTATTTTCCTTCCCCCTGCCCCCCAAATGCCCACAATTGTTAGTTTTTTCGATAACATCGGTTTCTTCTTCTTAATTCCCAAATAATTATGTTGTCTTGGCAAATATGTTGTTCTTTTCTATGCTTTCTTATGTTTACTTAACATAAAATTATTAATTATTTCAGGTAATAGGCTTCATGGACTCAAATTTGCAGACTTCACCTCCTGATGGTTCTGATGCGAAAGCAGCATTTCGTAAGTTTTCTAATGATGCATCTAACCGACAATATAGGCGCCATTCTCCAATCAGCAGGTCATCTTCATCTGAAGGTTCGTTGTTTACTTTTCTTTTATGTTCTAAGTGGATCTTTTAGAACCTTGGAATGTTTCTGGTTTATGATGTTTTTAAAGTCTCAATATAAGTTCACAGTCCTTATTTTGAGTAGTATGACATTTTTTTGATTTGATGTCAGAGGTTGGTTGTAATCTGCGTTAGTGGTTGTTGATTGCATGTTCTATTATTGCAATTCATTTTTCTTTAAATTAAGTTGTGTCACCTAGAGAATGTTTCAGTTATAGTTGTGTGAGAGGAGGGGAGGATATGATGATGAGATTATCTAAGCTAACATGGGTAGAATTGGAGTCTAATTTACATAGAACTGAACTTTCTTTAGATGTTATTATTATTAAGTAAAAACTAATTATGTAGGGTAATCTACCTAAGTGGGTTGTGGTGTACTAAGCTTGGAAGAGCTTTCATGTTAAATGGCTACAGTAAAAAGTGATTTTAGGGTACTTGGGCCCTGTACAAAGTTGTTACTGGTCAGAAATCAATTGGGGTTTAATTTAACTGTGATGTGGCCATGGATAAGACGTTGAAATTGATGGAACAAGTTGCTGGATATTGTTATTAGCAATAAGATTGGGGTTAATTGTCATATTTGGAAGGCTGCTGTTTGTAGGTCTTACTCTGAAAGCATTTGCCGAGTTTAGCATTAATTTGATTTGGATAGCAGAGGGAAGAAATTTGGCCAAGAATGTGTGGAATGCAAGAATGTTTAGCATCCATATTTTCATGAACCTGCTAGAATTGGGTTGCTAAATGGGAAAGTAACTTTTTTCTTTTTATTCAAAAATGAGTTACTACTTGCTGGCTATATGGCTGGAAACTATGCTTCCTGTTTCTTGAACCCAAGATCTTCCATTTGGATGAGATATGCCTTTGTTATTCAACTAGGTACTTTTATTAGGAGAAACTGATTAATAAACTTGTAAATAACCTCTTAGGGCCCTAGAAAGTAGATAAACTTCCAAACTCTCAGAATGTATAGGCTTAGCCAATTTTATATGTAATCTAGGGTGCAATAACTGCATCAATGACAGTTCTGCTCTTGAAGATGAAAATGCACATAAGGTCACAATTTATAAAATATGGGAAATACATAGTAAAAAGCACTAAAGAAGGACTTTAAATGGCTGTATCAATTACATTTTAAGAGGCAAGTAGGTTGATGGCCTTGGGTGTGGTGGAGCAGGGAATTATTATATTTTTTAGATAATTTAAAGCTGAGAAAGAATCTGAAAGTCATTATTTAGATATCGTTGCCTTGCATCTGAAGGTGTTTTTATCCTTGAGATGGATATGAAAATTGCAGGCACCCGTCTCTTATGCTTGTATATGACTTCAAATAGAAGTCAAGAGACTCACTCGTATAACTATTTATGGTTAGTTCACTCTACTGATGACTTTCTAATAATTAAAGAAACACTGATTCTAGTTAATTAGATCTGCTGGATATTTTAAATTGTCCCCTACATACTATATATCTGTGTCTAGATTTCAGGAGTTGCTGTATTATTCAAGTTGCACCTAAAGACAATAATTATTTCAATAATCCTGGATAATTTAGTTCCCAGTGCTACTTTTCTCTCAATTCAAAAATAATCATTCAATGGAAAGATATTATTCTAGCTTCTTCTGCCTTATCTTTTCTAAGAAGTACTCCGTGGGAATTTCAAATTCAAGAACAAGAGTTAATCATCAATACAAAAAAGTTTGTCTTGTATGCATGGCCTTCATAGAATGCAAGAAATTGGAACCCTTGCTAATGTAGGATGGGAAGTAGAGTTGCATCAAATTAAGAAAATTCGAAATATGTTGGTAAGAGCTTGTAATCTCACCATTCACATGGTTACTAGGGAAGTAGAAACGAAGAAAGAGGATGGAAGGCAAAACTATCTTCTGTTGCTTGGTGGGGATGGAATAGGAAATGGGAAGCAAATTTTGTTGAATTTGCACCTTTACAGTCTCTCAAAATCTTAATTCTTTAATAAGTGGAAGGAAAAAATATATAGATAAATTAATAATTTTATTAACAATTCGATTTTCTACTGTTTTGTTTCCTTTTGAGGTTCCGTCTCTTTTCCCAATAAGGAGGGAGACAAATTTTATTCCTTTCCTTCCCTTTTTCTCCTCACTTTTTTCTTCCTTCCTACCAAACAAAGGTTAGGCTTTTGTTTCAGTGGGAGAAGATAATTAGGGCTTGTTGGTTAGTTTAGAAAGGAAAAGACTAAGTTTTGAGGGGAAAAAAAAAATGAAATGGAAAGGGATTAAATCTTCCTATGGACAGTGATTCAAGGTTGGGTTGAAGCTTGAAAAATATGCTTTCATGTGGATTTGGTTTGTTGATGACTACTTTTAGGGTTTAAAAGGAATGAATGGTTCTAATGTGAAAGACTATGAAGAATAATTACTAGAATACTTCTGACACAGATAAACTAAGACTTAATAAGAAGATTTACCAAGTACCCCCCATAGTGTTAAAGACTGAATAAGAATAAGATTTACCATAATATTCCTACATAAGCACAAAATTGGGACTTAATAATATTCCTTCTAGCTTCAATAATGACCTAATATAGTCCAATATCAAATAAAGATCACAATGCCAAATCTGCTGGGAATTTAATTTGACTTTCTTGACTACTTTGTTTTCTGCCTCATACCCTATGTGTTCTAGTGGTTTTCTTCTTTGTCATGTTGTGTCATACAATTCTGTAAACGTGTGATGAATTCACATTGGAGTTGTCACTTTTGTTGTCAATTTATCACTCTGATGTTTAGTCATCTTTGCATGAACCAGTAGATATGAAATGATTATTGTTACTATTGTTATTTCAAAAGTGCTGTTGATGTTGATTGGTCTTTACAGCCCGTTATATGTGGCCGGAGTCAGAGTTTTGGGATAAGCAAATCTGTCTGGACTGTTTGGTTGTCACCCTTTAGTACTTTGGTTAATATATTGAAGTGTGATGATACAAACTAGGAAACTTTAGTTTATATAGAAGTTTTGATGAAAATTGGACTGGTTGGAAATTAGGGTTAAAGTGGGAGGAGCCCACTGCACTAGGCGAAGGCACAAAGTTCAAATTTTCTAATAACCCAAGAAATATGAGGAAGCATTGTTTTGATTGATGTTTCCACTCTCCAGTGTATTGATTCATATGCTATTTGTATATAGATAATAACTTGTAAGACTCTTAAAAGTGCAAGGCTAGAGCCTTGTCCAATGTAGTAGTCTTGACTAATTTATGATATATAGAGCTTGACTGACCATTGTACTAAGTAATTAATGCATGAAGCTTCAAGTTTAATGAACCCAAATATCTTTATTCATTGAGGAATTGCTCTTATTATTATTATTATTATCTTGACACATAAATCTACAAGTTTCTCTTCTTTTTCAATCTTAGACCTTGAATGTTTGAATGGTCATCAGCAGAAAATGTCTCACCTCTCAAAATCTCATTTCTGATTGTGTCTGTATTTACAGGAAATTCTCCTCAGCGTGACCGCAGCGTTAGTCCCATCTTATCAAGAGATGATCTGGCAAAAGGTGCTGATACTCAACCAGGAAGAGATGGGAGAGAACTAGATAGGGATTCTAGTAGGAATAAATATAGTAGAAATAGTGATTCCTATAGATATTCTGATCGACAGTCTTCCAGGAGTTCTCATGGTTACTCCAGGCATGATAATTATGTCAGACATGACAAGTTTGCAGATGAAGGTAGTAAATATGATAGGTTGTCCTCTCGTTCTGGTCGAGAATCAAGATTTAGCACTCACTCTGATCATCCAAGACAAGAAAGTGACATTAGCAGGTCAAAAGACTATTCACGAAATGCTGACAAATATTCTCGTGATAGATATGATGGTTCAGGACATAGGATCAGGGACAAGGAGAAAGAATCACAATCTCTAGAGCATCAGAAATATAAAGACAAGGATTCAGCTTTAGACAGGGCTGGGTCTGGTAGGAGACAGGGTAGCTCTTTTTCTGAAGAGATGGATAGAGATCGAAGAAGGCGGGGCAGAGATAGTCGAGGGGAAAAAGGGGACTACCATAGAAGCTCGGGAGATAGAAAAGGTGATTACACAGAATCTTATGAAGAATCTAGGGGACACCGGAATGACTCATCTTCTGGTAGGGAGAGGGACAATGATAAATATCGCCGTAAAGAAGGTTACAAGAGTGGACTGAAAGAAATAGATGGTCAAAAGCCTGCAAAGGAGAGAATGAAACATGATGAATGGGAAACTAATATGGAAAAAGACAGGTATGGTGGAGTTCTGAAGGAGCAGTGTGAAGAGAAGTCTATATTTGTTGGTAAAAATCAGGAATCTCCAGCTAAAAAACTGAAACTCTTTAGCTCAAGCAAGGGCAATGAGTATGATAAAGATGGTAATTTTTTTGTGCTTGATTTTACATATTAGAGCAGTTATATTCGTATCTGTTTTCCGATAGATTGATGTTTATTATTCTATTGTTTTATTACTGCGATTAGTTTCTTAAGTCTTCTTCTACTGTAGCTGATGAAAAGCGGTCAAGTCTGGAGCAAGCTGAGGAGACTGATGGAAGAGTGACCATGGGACAGGCCCATGGCAATGATGTTGACATCACTAATGACATAAATTCAGCTAAAGTTGCTGCAATGAAAGCTGCTGAATTAGGTATGCCTTATGGATTTGGCTTGGGGTGGCATCTCATCTCTCTCTCTCTTGTAGCTATTTGATGTGGAGTGACTATAACAATTTTTTTCATTACATGCTACCAATCCTTTTATTTTTTTTCCTTTCTCTTATATTTGCTGCTAAAGATATAAGTACAATACTTTGAGTTGGTCTCATGCCCAGCTTATTATTTTAAATTTTTAAATGGGTTTGTCATTTACTTGATTTGAACATTTGCTTTTCCTACTTTTTCTCTCATAAAGAAATTGATGCACTTATGTCTTACTACCTTTTCAGTCCTTTACCCCTTTAGATAATATGATGATTAAAACTACAGCTTCCTTATATATTTTCTTTATAGAAGATTATCTATTTATTTTTAATCCATGTAGTGAGATTGCATAGGCCTAATCCATTAAAAGGAAGCAGAATTGTGTGTTTCTATATGAGAAAGCTGAATGTCTCTATATATATATGTACAACTTAGGGTGAAGGCAGGGTGGGTTCAACTTTGGGTCCATGCACCTACCATTGAGCCAAATAGTTAGGTGCACTGAATGTTGTTGATAAGATGCTGAAAATATTGATTTATGATTGTTGACATGTTTCTCTGGGGCCATTTGAGTTTTAAGTTCTTATCAATTAGGTAGCTAGTTAATGGTAATTTTTATTGGTCTCAAACTTAATTTCTTTGAAAAGTTATATCTTCTTTGCAAAAGAGAGGTTTGTCCTTTGTTCATTGTTTTGTCTTTTTTTTTTATTCTTTCTTTTAGGTGGGGATTGTTAATTTTGTGTTTGTTTGGCCTAGTTTTTTGTCAATTTATCTACCTCTTAACAACAAAAGTCAGATCAAACAAGATTTTGAGAAGCTCTTAAAAAAATAGTAGCTTTTTTTAAAAAACAAAATTTAAAAAACAAGCTTAAAGAAAAGTTCGTCTCTGGAGCTTTCTTTTCTTTTCTTTTAAAAACACGTTAGCTTTTTAGGAAATATCCCCCTCTTAATCGATTTCTCTTTCCTTTCCCTTCCTTTGCAAATCATCCTTGTTCAATGCAAATCGTGATCTCCCACTCCTTTACCTCTCTCTCTACAAAGACTACTATAAAAAAAAAGAAATAGAAAACACAGCAACAGAATAGTAAAATTTGGGATTTTTTTGTTCTTACAAAGATTAAGAGAAAAGAAGACCTAAAATTCAAAGTTGTATTCAAATACTATTTAAAAGTTCTCTTTTTTCTTGGGGAATTGAAGCATCATAGTCTGATTGCCTGCTAGATCAACAAAAATTTAAAACTATTGCCGCTGTATAAAGTTTAAGAGCTATTCTGTTTCTGTGTGGAATTTTTTGATTTTAATGTCTGAAATCGTATATAAGTTCGAAGTAGACTTATTCTGCTTTGGTTTATTAGGTGATTGAAAATAATATGAATACCCTTTATGGTAATTTTAATCAAAATTAGAGCTTATATAATTTATTTTACCAAATAGTTTTAACTTAATTTTAAAAGGTATTTTTTTTCATAAGAGCTTCGTAATAGCTTTTAAGCCAAAAAAAGGCTAAGCCAAACAAGCTCTTTGCCCTTTAAAATTTAGAATCTAGTTCTCTACTTTGCCCATGCTAAAAGTTATCCTGTTGCCTAATGTCTATGATACTGATATAATATGCTTCTCATGGTTTTGATCATTACCTTTCACTTAATTTGTGGTTTTCATGGTTAAGTTTGTTGGTTGTGATGGCATGAAGCTGTAACTGTTATTTGAGAGTATATGCTGGAGACAACGTAGAGTTTATATGCCTTTGTTTTGCATGCCATGAGGATTTTGAAAAAGGATAATCAACTTGTTCATCCTTTGTTATATGGTATTTGTTTGAAACTCAACAACAGACAAAAGAAGTGGTTTTTGTTTGTCATGATAGGGAGTTAGCTGAAAGATTTGTTTCAACTGTGCTTTATACTTAAATTTTGGTAGTTAGAATCGAAGGGGGGAAATAGTTTAATTCCACTTGGAAATGGAGCCATTAGCATGCTTTTGTCGCAAACTACTTTGAAGCTATGAGGTTTACATAGAAAATATGCTGTCATAATGATGCATTAGTCATATGTTCTGTCTTCTGGACTGGTCTTGTGTAAGATTCAAGCCTCAAAAGTTACCATTTGTTTGGTCTCTAATAATCATGGCCTCTATTAAAATGGAGTATGTTTTGTCATTTCCATCCATTGGAGACTTTGTTTCTTGGGGACCTAAGTTCTTTAGCCTTCTATCATGCTGTGCTATCACTCTGTCATCTTCTCTAATATGCTCCATCTTTATTTCTCTTTTTTGGTCTGACAGTTTTTGTATCTGGGATGGTTATATACTAAAGCAGGTTTTGAACTTGAAAATGCAACTTAGACAACATCAATTGCATCCCACCCGAAAGGTGGTTAACTGGTCTCATGCTGATAAGATTGCTCACTATATTTCTGCAGTATGCCTGTCATAGAACATGCTTGATTAGTTGTTCTTCTTTGTATATTACCCTCTATATGGTACTTTAATTGCATTGGTGTTTCCATAATTACTTTTGTTCCTATAATTGAAAGAGGGATCCTTCTGATGGCTCTATTTCCTATTTGCAGTCATACTAATTGATTAAGTAATTATTATTTCCTTTTGTTTCTGTTACTGGAACGTTATAGACTGGCAGCTGGGTTTCTATGAAAGTTTATGTTATATTGTATTAACACAGTATCTGAATTGATTATCAATGCAGTTAACAGGAACCTGATTGGGGCAGGTCATAGTAATATGACTACTGAGCAAAAGAAGAAGTTGCTCTGGGGGAGCAAGAAAAGCACCCCTGCAGAAGAGGTATTTCTTATGAGTTAGCTAAATTTTCAGCTTTTTCGAATTTTACAGTTTACTCCATTTAACATAAATTGCTACTTCTATGTATGTATATGGTTGAATGTCAGTCTGGCCATCGCTGGGATACTGCACTATTTGGTGACCGGGAGCGACAAGAGAAGTTCAATAAACTCATGGTAAATCCCTATGCCCTCTTTATGGCTTCATGTGTGTGTGTGTGTGTGTTGTCTGAGCAACTTGTTTGCCTTACAATTTAGTGGTGGCAGCTTAGGACAGAACATACCATTGCATGTGCTTCCATGACTCATTCTCTCATTTAGAGTTCCATCACGTACTAACACAGTTTTAGAGTCTGAGGTTGCGTTGGTACCTATGGCCAATTGTAGGGTGTGAAAGGGGAGGTGAAGGTGGAGCAGAAACCAGAGAATCAAGATGGCAGTGGTCTCCTTCAAGCAGAGAAGCAACGGGAAGTCCAGCAGGATTTGGAGAAACAGTACACTGCTGGACTCCGAAGAAGGGATGGTCGCACTGTTGGATTAGGTCTTTGAGAAGTAGAGTAGGAAATTTCTGTAGCTCCGTGGGAATGCTTTGTGACAATGTGTTGTACTCTTGCGCAAGAACACTTGCTCTTGACCATTATGGCATTCTGAGGAAAAATATGCATTGTTGGATGTTTCAGATCTCAGCAGATGGCTCTACCCTTATGCTTTCAGTAGACAATATAAACAACTCTCTCTCCCTCTTTCTCTCATTGTTTAACATATTTCTTTGTTTGGTCCTTAAAATGTAGGAAAATGTCTCATATGTTCAATGCAATGCTTGAATTTTAATTTTATCCATTTAACGTCAATTTTAAATTTTATTAAAAATAAATATAAAATCTTTTTAAAAATTTTCTTTCGAATTTGTAACTAATTGGATCTGCCCAACCAAGGCCAAACCCATCATCAGCGTGTCAAAATTGGCTTCAAAATCCATAGAGAATCGCCTAAAGCAAGCTGATATTATTGCAAACATGGAGGTCAGTAGAGAGGGAAGGGAAAGAAAGGAGAGGATTTTATATTTTTGAAAAGACAAATTAAAGTAAAAAAAATATTTTTAAAAATTTTTCAAATAGTAATTCCTTTAGAATTTTCTATTTTTTATGTTCTAAAGAAATGAAAATTTTTTAATGAATGAGGTTATGCCATGTGTCCCGGATTAAAAAATAATGTGATATTTATTTGGTCATCAAATTTTTTTATTGGAATTAAAAGTTAGGTCACCTTGATCTTGATCGACAGAATGAAAGTTCAAGTACCAAATTAAATTTTTATTTAGTACATGTACTCCATTAAGTATTTTTTGAATTATAAGGACCAAAGGGTCTAAATGTTACATTAAAAAAAAAAACACTTCCTTAAATTTTTAAGGAATTAATTACCAGCAATTACATTTTAAGTATATCATACTCCCTTTATTTGAAGTTTGACTTATTTAACTTTTTCCTTATCCCTAATCATATTCGGTCCATTCTAACTTTTCCCTATTTCCATAATTCCAGTTAAAGCATTTTCTCAAATTTTTTAAGCTTCTTTTCTTTCCCTTCCGATATGTACGAATGGATAAATTTTACGTATAATTAATTTATAATTAATTTAAGATTTACAATAGTTAAACTTTAGAATACAAAAGTGTACCTGAATTTTTATCTATAATTTGACAACGAAAATACTCATAATATTAATTGTTAAGATTCAATACACTGAGATCTTCTTTCTTAATCAATAACTCTTCAATACACAGTTCTATAGTATTAAGCCCATTTTTAATATTGAAGGCTAATCTATTTTATTAAATCATATTATGGACTATAATATTGTGTCTATATTAAGACCAAATTAGTTTACCCAATTTTTTATAAAAGAGAATTAAATTAACTAATGTAAGTCCACACTTTAATTATTTAGAAAAATCTAACTTCCACTTGGACTACAAAATTTAAATTCAAATTTTGAAAACACATTTTCTTGAAAACGACTCAATTTACTACCCTAAATATCTTTCTATCCATTAAAATGTAAAACCCCATATTTTAGTGCAAAGGTAAAATGGTAAATTCCTTGTGGGCTTATAACATATTCCTTTCAACCAAATAATTTTAAAATTTCTCTTTGAAAAGCTTATTTTTATAAAATAGCAAGTTCATTTGAAAGAAGAAACAGAGAGAAGACAAAAGCAAGAGAGACAGGTGTATTTTGTAACAAAGGGCAATATGGTCTCAATTAGACCCTTTGACACCTTGACTCGATCAAAGCCTTGACTTTCTTCTCCCCCATGTGTGGCAGGCTATCCCCATTTTCTTTTTCTTTTCCACGTTTTTTCTCTCCTTTCACCTATGTACTTCATTCTTTCTGTATTCTTCTTCACGCCAAAAAATTTCTAGCCTTGAATCTTAAATCAAAACTTGGCTAGGGTAAACTTCCCCTTCTAAATTTTAACTTTTTCTCTCACTTCAAGTTAGGGTTTTTGCTTAATCTTTCCTTCCACAAGCTCACCAAGATAAGAGCAACATAAATATAGGTCATTGAGTATGAGTGTCAAATCCCAATTTCGACAACATGACCGATGCAAGGATTTATATGGGTATAGCCCAATAGGTTCAAACAAGCCTTTTAACTCATCACATGCTAGGGCACATTTATCTAAGTGCAGTATCATCCATCATGAAAAATCATCATCATGAAGTATGGTAAACATTTCATTTAAATTTTCAAAATCCATATCACATATAATGTGAGACCCCAACCTCTATAGGCTTGTAACTAAGCATAGATGTAATAATACGAGTCAGGGGTAATTTCGTCATTTTCTCTAATAAGCTTCCAAAAGAAAGTTTTATTATATTTTAAGGTCAAAATGGGTATAAGATTGCATAAATGATGTGTGATGGTGAAAACACGAAGAAAACTAGAAGTTTCAACAATTTTCATAATAGGGGCAAAATGGTCATTTTTCACCTTGGGTTTAAATTTTAAGTTTTTATGAACCCAAACATGTCTAGACCATTATGGACCTTGTCCCAGTGTTAAAAGAGAAAAAAGATTGCATAAAAGATTAGAGGAGAACAAGTAAATTGGTAGAGGGGCATTTTCATAATTTTAAGGGAAAGGATAAGATTGCTATAAATATCTTGAAATTTCCAGCACCTTCTTGAATTTCCAGCAGCTGGTCTTCTTCTTCCCTTCTCCTTTCTCACGTTTCTTCAATTTCTCCATGAGAGTTTTCTTCAAGCTTCTATAACTTTCTCTCTCTAGCTCCAATTTTCATGCTTTTGGTGTACTCTTCCATAAACCCTTATGCTCTTTCATCCTTTCACTTTAAAACCCTTCAAAAATCTAGTTTTCATACTTTTTCTCATTAGCTGGACGTTCTAGAGAGAGAAAGAGAGAATTACACCATTTATTTGGAAGCTATTGGGAGAGAATTTGACTACAAAGGAGCCCTAGGGATTTATGAGCTGTTTATTGTTGAGTCTGTTCATTACTTTTAGTGATTAAGATAGTGAACATAGATGGTCATTTAATGTGGCAATTGAAAACTAGCTAAGAGATAGCTTTTAGGGTTCATAGTGTGTAAAATTGACCTATTGCTTATGCTAATGTGATCCTAGGTTCTAAGGAAGCCCCATCATCTCATTTGGACAATTAGAGTAATTGGAGTCATCTAAAGGCTCTACAATCAATTGGTGAGTGGACTACCTATCAAAATTGTTTTGGGAATATGACTGTTTTGACCAAAGTGTTTGAATGATTTTATATAACTTTTCTAAAAATTGAATGCCTTGGGAACAAGCTCTTGTGAAATGGTTTATGTTATGATATGAGGTTATTATGGATTTCTATGTGGCTGCATTATGTTGATATACATATATGCTTGAATATAATGTTGTGTAATTATATTGACTCGGCTATGTGCGAGTAGGGAGTGCGCATAACCCGGTGATGACCCAGCCATGTGCGAGTAGGGAGTGCGCATGAGCTGGTGATGATGATGATGGGATGGGGTGCATGATGATGATGGGATTGTCTGCATGATGGTGATGGGTATATGTATATGTATACATATGTATACATACGTAAACATGTGTGTTATAAGAAATTTATGAGTTATGTATATGGATGTAATGTATGTGAGATTCGGTAAGTTAAACTTTGGGAAGTTGTTATGTAATTCTTATTGGTTTTGAACATTTCAAGCAGGGTGGTTTTCTTTGGGAGAAAGGAAAATTTTTGTTTGGTGCCCTGTATTTCGTTGCAGCGAAAATCATTCTCACTGCAGCGAGAAACTCTCGGGTTTGAAAACCTTCACCAGAACTGGTTTTCGCTGCAGCGAGAATGTATTTCACTGCAGCGAGATAGTCACTGTAGCTTCTCGCTACAGCGAAAAGAAATCTCGCTGTAGCGAAAAACTCTCTGTTTCTTCAGCTGAATTTCGTTGCAGCGAGAAACCTTCTGTTTCTGGGTTACAATTTTGCTGCAGCGAGAAAGAATCTCGCTGCAGCGAAAAATCTTCTGTTTTGGTCTCCTATCTTGTCCAATTGCTGCCCTATCTTTCACTTCTTTGCTATCATATCGGAGCATGGACTTCCAACATTAAAGATTAGATGAGTTAAGTTTAAAATGGGGAGGTTTAGTGAGAAACCCTCAGCTAGTTGAGAAACCTTCGTTCGGCTAATAACTAAATCCCAACGTCGCTGCAACGAAAATTCATTCTCGCTGCAGTGTATGCCTTTCCGTTGCAGCAAAGATTCGTTGTCGTGTTTGACTTGCTTGTGAAATATTGAAGTTTTCATTCTTCAAATGGTTTGTTATGTATGGGTCCTTGATTTTCAAATGATTAATCATTTAAGGGCTTTGATGAGGGTTTTTTTAATAAGAATAGAAACAAATTGCATTGTTTTGAAAAAGAATGCCTCATGATTTCATTAAAGATTCCTTATGGTATGCTTGTTCCCTTTCTTGTTCACTCGGGTTTATACTCACCGTTTTTAACTTCATGTTTTCAGATCACGAGGCAGCAGGTAACTAGGACGAGGGGTCCTTGTAACTTATATCCATCTTTTAGTAGGTGTCTCGGCATTCAGTAGCTGTACATTCGTTCGAGTCCCTCCGCTGGAAGTCAAGTCTTCTTTTTTTTGAGATATATAGACAAACTTGATGTAAATTATTAAGATACATGTTGTAGGCAATGTACATTTAATTGATATGTCAGTATGAGTTGGCGAACGTTTAATTTTATTATGATTCTAAGTTATGAAATAGGACTTAGTAGTTATGATGGAATGATGAGTATGTTAGATTAATAGGCTTGCTTGGGCTTAGTGGATTACATCCATTGGGCCCATGCGCTGGTCATGGTCCGGAATTTGGGTCGTGACATATAGTTTCTTATATCATTTCGTATAAACATCATATGCACACTTCGGTGTCCATATCATTTATAGCCTCATCATTATGTGTATATATCACAAGTCATTTGCACCATTTTCGGTGCTCATCATAAATAACTCATATCAAGAGTAAATAAACATAAGTATCCTCCATTTTTATTTACATAGCAAATGTCCAACATGAAAAGTAAATAAATATGTATGACTCGACTCAACACCACAATAGAATGTAATGACATTGGAAGCCTTAAAGGAAGGCTTTATCACATTTAGCAAGTAAAAGTTGAGTTACTGGTTTGAAACCAAACAAATTTATCTTCAAGTGTGAGTTATAAAACTAAGTGAGCTAACATGGGAAGGGGACAATTTAAAAGGGAATAGCTTTTTATAAAAGTCCATAATCTTGAATAAGCATGACCCTAAAAATAATTATCAATCTTCATTCAAATCTTTGAAATAATGTTGTTACAAGACCATTTTTAATTGAAATTTAAGTCATCCAAAAGTTTGGATTCAAAAAGGAAGTTAAAAAATAAGTGAAAATTCATTTTTAAAATAGAAATAGGTTATTCTAAACTTTAGGTATCAATACCTCCCTGAGGGGTATCGATACTTTTTATCCAAAAGGCTTACTAGACTTTAAGTATTGATACTTCCTAGGAAAGTATCGAATACTTTTTACACAGTATGCTTTCTTGGGCATTTTGCTTGCTAAGTACTAACACTTGTTTTTGAAGTATTGATACTTGATTCATAAAAACCAAAATTTTGGGCAATTTTCAGCATCTTTAAAAACCAACTACCCTTATATTCTTAAGGGCATTCATATAACATAAGTTGTCACTAGGATTCAACAAGATAACACTATTAACAATCAATCAAAATTTTTCTTGAATGATAATAATCAATCATTTAAATCTAAATCCATACCTTGGAATCTAATCCATACATCACTCTAACTATTCCAAACTTAATAAACTTATTTCAATAAACATATTACAAGGACAATGGTACGATCCCTATTACCTAGGACAACTCATTGGATAACGGTACGGTTTCCATTATCTTGGACATTCTTGGATAATAGTTCGGTCCCCACTATCTTGGACTTTCTCAAATAATGATTGGTTCTCACTATCTTGGACATAACAAGGACAATGGTACTATCCCCATTGTCTAAGACTACTCATCAATTAATGGTACAATCCCCATTATCTTGGACATTCTTGAATAATGGTATGATCCCCACTATTTTAGACATAACATGGATAATGATGCGGTAGCCACTATCTTAGACATAAGTCAAGTGGTACCATGCCCCATGACAAGGCTACATATTTGTGTGGTGTTCAACATATCAATAACATACCACAACACAATATACTCATATACATATCATCATGTACATGTTCTCTTATGTAATCATTCAAACTCATGGACATCATTAACATAATCAAGTTTTTACATCATGTTTATCTCATAATCATAAAGGTGGGTATTCATTCATCCACACTTGCATACATATAGCCATACAATAATTTCATATCAATCATACCATCATAGATTCATTTTGAAGGAAAACATTTAAAAGGGCTTGTCTTCCCTTGTTAAAAACTACTACATAGTATTCATAATTACATAGTATATATACATTTAAAACCTTCTTTGAAAACTTTGAAAACGATTTTTAAACTTTTCATGTTTAAAGGATTTAACATGGCAATCAGCAAGGCACAAAACTTAATAAATATGCTCAACTTTATACATATCAAATGCTTAAAATGTTGAGTCTACCCACCTAGATTGATTCATCAACTAGCATGGGATCGAAACACTGACTCTTCACTCCAAATAAATCCTTGGAGCTTGAATAGAACCTATAGTAGCAATCATTCAATCATAAACACAACTTAAAACTAAAATCCTGAAATTTGAAAATGGGTTATTTCAAACCCTAACTAAATCTTATGTACTCTAACTTTTTAACTTACTAATCTACTATTCAAAGATAAACTAATGGCGTAAACACTTATATTTATCTTTTTCTTAACTTGGTGAGCTTGTTGTGAGAGAAAATTGTGTTAGACACCAAAACCTTAGAGAAAGAAGCTCAAATTTGTTGAGAGAGTAAAAATCATAGCTTGAAAACCAGAGATTTGAAAATTGAATAGTGGAAAGCCTTTTGCTTGCTTCAAAATTGAAAAATCGATTTGAATATTCAAGAATGAAGGTTTTAGAGAGGGAATGGACAAGATAAAGGTTGAGAGTTGCTAGAAAAAGTAATAGGAGGTGGACTAGGGCTAAAGAGGGGTCAAGACTAGCCTATTAGGGAAATTTTTAAAGTGATGTAAAACGATGACAAATGTTGATACTTTGGTTTTGGGTTTTCAAGTAGCAATACTTGTTCTTCAAAATCCTTTTAAAAGCTTCATAAGCAGCAAGTGTCGATACCTTATTCTTGGGTATCAATATTGTTAGATAATGTTAGCTCAATAATGGTGAGAAAATATCCAAGAGGGCTGGGGCGGGGGGTGAATTGGATTTATAAAATTTCTTTATAATAAATTAAAATTTTAATGAAATCTTGAAGATAAGTTTCTCAAATTGATTCTTGATCAAATGATGTTTTTCTCTTCTATTTTAACCTAAAAAATGTTCCCAATAGGTCATTTTTATAGTTGGAGATGATTTAGTGAAGAAACTAGCTATTTTTCTTTTGAATTCCGTGTCTAATGGCTATCTAGGATCGAACCTTAATGATGGAGTGTCGATCTTTTAAAGTTTTAGTGCCTTTGTTTTTCTTCTGTATCTTGTTGGGATTGACGTCTTGATGTTGGGGTGCTGATCCTTCAAAGCTCCAGTAGTTTCTTTACATTCTGTTTCATCTTAGAATCGACTTTTAAGCCTAGGTGGTCGATTCTAAGTCTTTCAAGTATCTACTTCATTCTTTATCATCTTGAGGTCGACCTTCTTGCTGTGGGGGGTTGATCTTGTGAAGTTCCAGTAGCTTCATTCTTCATTTTGTCTACTTGGGATCAACCTACTCTATTAAAAGGTGTCGATCCTATAATGTTCCGGAAGCTACATATTGCTCTTTATTTCTCTTTAGGATTGACCCTTTACTAAGAGGAGGTCGATTCCTATAGCTTAGATCATTTAGAGCCTGTTTGGCCTGGCTTTTTTCTAACTTAAAAGCTATTATGTAGCTCTTATGAAAAATAATAGTTTTTAAAATTAAGCTAAAGTTGTTTGGCAAATTTTTTTTTATAAGTTTTATTTTATAAGTTATAATTTTTGTTAAAATTATCATAGAAGGTATTTTTTTAGAGGGTAATATTGTAATTATTTTTAATAAATGAGGATATTTTTGAAACAAAAATAAAAATTCTCTTATATTTTTAAAAGAAGAAAAAAAAAAAACTTTTCCTTGGAGCTTTTTTTTAAGCTCTTTTTTTAAAAATTTTGTTCTTAAAAAAAGGGCTGCTTTTTTTTTAAGAGCTTCTCAAAAAATCATGTTTGGCCTGGCTTTTGCTTTTAAGAGGTAGATAAGCTGAAAAAAAGCTAGGCTAAACATGCACTTAGAATGCTTCCTTTGGAATTCGTTTTGATACCAAACACTTGGATATTTCAAAGGCAAATGCAAGGGAGGTGTAAAGACTTATTCAATCAAGTTTGAAACTCATACAAGCAATTTGCTCATTTTTCGTATTAAAACTTTTAGGCACTTCAAAAGCAAATGTATAAGAGTTCAATAACTTTAAGAATCATTCAAGCAAGTTCAAGGATCACTCAAATAAGTTCAAAGATTATTGAAGTAATTTTGATGATTTTTGTCATTTTAAAACTATATCATTTCAAGGCCAATAAAACTAATAATCTCCCCCATTTTATTATGACAAAAACTTTAAGCAAAATTTGCTTGTAAAAATACTCCCTTTAAGTTAAATCATGAAATGCTTTGATTTGAGATGTTAAGCTTTTATAAAGACTATGAGAGAGGATAAAGTTTTGAAGGATTTGAAAACTCCCACTCAATAGTTGTAAAGTTCAAAACTTGATTAAAGCTACAAGGTCAAATATTTGAAAACTCCCACTCAATAGTTGAAAGGTTCAAAACTTGATTAAAGTTACAAGGTCAAATATTCCTTTTTTAATGTGCAAAATTTCTCAATATCTCTCCCTTTTTTTGTTATATCAAAAAAGAAGATAAAAACATAATAAGCACAATTTGCAAAACATAGTAAGCACAATAAGGAATATACCAATTGTTAGAAAAGATAATCAATAAGCACATTAATCACAATACCACCAATATTCAACACCAATAGCAATTGCTAAAGATCAATATAGAGCTTAATATATCAATTGGCAAAACACTAGTAAAGTCTCCCTCTTCTTCAATTCACATTAAGCATATCGAGTATATCAATTTGTTAATCGCAAGGCTCAAACACATTTAAGAAGGATTTAATCAATGTTAAAGCTCAAGTGAGAAAAGACAATTTTAAAGCTCGATGCCAATTTAATGCTAGATACCAACTGAGAAAGCTTAAAGCTTGATACCAATATTTGAATGAAATTAAAATTTGATATCAAGCGTTGATTTCAACATTCAAGTATAAGTGAGAAGCATAATATCTACATGAAGCACAATATCAATTTGGTGTTAAAGGATATTACTAATAATGAAGGACACCAAATGTTGGATTCTCACCATAATTTGTTGTTAAAGATACCAAGTGCTAATAACACCAATTTTGATTGAAAGAATTCATACAAACATAAATGTCAATGATTAACTCCCCCTTAAGAAATCATTAAATCAACACCAATAATGAAGCACAATATCAATTTGGTGTTAAAGGATATTATCAATAATGAAGGACACCAAATGTTGGAATCTCACCACAATTTGTTGTTGAAGATACCAAGTGCTAATGACACCAATTTTGACTGTAAGAATTCATGCAAACATATATGTCAATGATTAACTCCCCCTTTAGAAATCATTAAATCAACACGAATTGTTAGTGAAGGAAACATGATAAAAAAAAGAGAAGGGATAAAGGAGACAATCACTTTAAAGCATAACTTTACTTCCCTTTAGAGAGTCATGAAACCATTAAGTTACCAATTTTTAAAAAAAAAAATGTTAGAAGAGAAATCATGAGCCTAGAATAAATGAGTATTTAAGTAGATATTCAACATGTTCATCTAATACACAATAATTCATGGAGCTAGATGAGTATGAGAATTTAAATAGATGTTCAACATATGCATCAAATACTCATATTTTCATAAAATTTATGCAAGGTAGTTTAAGGCATATGTAAAATATCATTAGTATTCAAGTATTATTCCTAATCATTATCAAGAATCATTAAAGCATTCTTCATTATTCATTAAGCATTATTAAGCATTACCAACCAATATCAACCAAGCATTTTCAAGGAATTCTCCAATTAAAAAAAATGGCAACTCAAGGAGAATTTGCACAATAAGAATATGTCATCATCAAATATCATTTAGCAAGCATTCTTCCAAATCATTGACAAGCAAGCATTTCAAGAAATATTCTCCAAATTATACATGAAGCTAGCAATTCAAAAAAGAATTTTCTCATCAAGAAGATATCATTATTGATGAAGCATTGCCAAAACATTTTACACTTGTTACAATCATCAAGAAATAATATGACTATCTTCATTGATCATGATTCTAATTTGTTTCACAAAATGCAAGCATGATTTCAAATTTTCCACAATTATATAGACATATACCAATCCAAAAAGATGCAAGCATTGAAGTTCAATGTGGTACATGATATTTATCAATAAATGACATGACTCATGAGTGATACTAATTGTTATAAAATATTGAAAGACAAGGCACTCGACTCATGAATACGTTCGAAGTGAACATCCAAACATCAATGAATACCAACCGTCAAGATTCAAGAAATGAGTATCCAATCTAGGCACATTAGGCATTCATTGCTAACTCAAGCTATAGGCTATATTTCATTTCATTCTATTTTTTTAAAATTTCAAGTCATTCATGGTAACCTATAAGATAGAGTAAATGTGTGAGACCCTGTCAAACTCGATTAAAGGACGGTATTGTATCGAGTGGTACAACTAAGTTAAATCGAGCCTTGAACTAGTTCAAATAAAAATTCTAAGAGGAATTTAAAAATTTTAAAACCAACAGAATGGCTTAGAATAGTGATTTGGAGTTCAAGGTCCAGTTTGGAGTCCATCAGAAAATTGACCAATTAGGGACAAAACGGTCATTTTACCATTTGATGATAAAATGGAGATTTTTAGCCAAGATTTGATCACATTTGACCAAGAATAATTATATGAAATATAATTATGATTATTGGAGTATAAAATGATGTTTAGCAGTGAAAAATTTTGATTCCCGGTATTTATGGAGCACAAGGGCAAAATGGTAATTTTACCACTAGAGAACTAAATGAAAATTTTTTTAAGTAATTTTTTACCCCATTTGGTTAATATTGATCAATATTAGTGTTATGTTAGGTTGAAAAGTAGAAACAATGAGATTCCGGTACATTTCGGAGTATAGGGGCAAAATCATAATTTTTCGTCTCGGGGGTAAATTAGTAAAAGTTTTGCCCCAGCACTTGTCAAGACCAATGGATTTTAATTGTGGTAGGATTGGATAAATCCCAGAATATTTGTGGTGGAAAATTTAGAAAAAAAAGTCAAAAAGTTAAAAAATTTGGGCCAATAAGCATGTGACACATGGCATGCTTGAGTATTTTATTATTTTCTATAGAAAACAGCCCATTAAATCCCCAATTCCCTCACCATATTCGGCCTAGACATCCAGCAAAAAGAAAAAAGGAAGAACAAAAGGAAAAAACAAGAAAACCTAGGTGGAATTCAAAGAAAAAGTGAAGGAATCAAGGAAACAAGCTAGGTAAATTAAAATTTCTTTAATTCTCCTAGATACCTAGCTTACCCATGCTTTTGTTCTTGATTTCCATGGTTGAATATTGGGTTATCATGATTAATTCAATTCTGAAAATGGGTATGGAAGAGGAATTGTTGTTGGAATAATTTGATTTTAGACTATGTTAGTGTTTAGGGGTAGTTAAAGCATTGTTATGAACAAAAACACAAAAGGAAATATTCAATTTCTCTAGGGTTCCTTGTTGGCTGAACCATGAGGGCTGAATATCAATGGGGGATTGTTTTTTTTTTCAAGGAAAATGGCATGGAAAATGATGAATTAAGGTGAAACGGTTATGTAGAAAAAAAAAAATTGATGCTAGTGCACCAAATGACCAAATTTTCCTATAAGAATTGTGAGGGTTCTAATGCTGAATTTTGGCTTTATTTAAATGTATGTGTAAATTAAGGTATTAGAGAGAAATGGAATTAATTGGAGTTGAATTGGACACATTGTGATTAATCGGGTGATCGGTCGAATTTTAATCGATACCGTGATTAAGCTGTAATCGGGTATATTTGTGCATTTACATATCAAGCATTAGTAGTTTAAATTAATTTATATCAATTTTGGGACAATATAGTAAATTCCTCAACTTTGTTATTTGTCAAGGTGGTGAGACATCCGGAAAAGGCAAAGAATTGCGCCTGAGGACTATTAGTCAGAGTTCACCCGAAATCTGAATTTTTCGATACCTGTGAGTTGGACTGCCTATCAAAATTGTTTTGGGAATATGACTGTTTGAACAAAGTGTTTAATGATTTTATGCAATTTTTCATGAAAATGAATGCCTTGGGACCAAGCTTTTGAGAAAAGGTTTATGTTATGAAATGTGGTTATTATGGATTTCTATGTGGCTGCATTATGTTGATATACATATATGCTTGAATATAATGTTGTGTAATTATGTTGACTCGGCTATGTGCGAGTAGGGAGTGTGCATAAGCCGAGGATGACCCGGTTATGTGCGAGTAGGGAGTGCGCATAATCCGGTGATGACCCAGCCATGTGCGAGTAGGGAGTGCGCATGAGCTGGTGATGATGATGATGAGCTGGTGATGATGATGATGGGTTGGTGAGATGATGATGATGGGTATATATGTATATATATATATACATATGTAAATGTGTGTGATATAGCAAATTGATGGACAATGATTTATGGTTGTAATGTACGTAAAATTTGACACATTATACTTTGAGAATTTTCATGAATGTTAGGTTGATTTTATTAGTTTAGCAGGATGGCTTTTGTTGAGTGAGGAAAAATGTTTCTCTTGTTGCTTTGTTTTCACTGCATCGAAATTCATGCTCGCTGTAGCGAAAAACTCTGGGGTTTGGAGGGGTTTTAAATAGGAATGAACTAAATTGCATTGTTTGAAACAAGTGCATCATGATTTTAAATTTTTCCTAATTGTTGCTTGTTCCCTTCCTTGTTCACTCACTGGGTTTATACTCACCATTTTCAAATTCATGTTTTCAGATCACGAGGTAGCCGATAATTAGGACGAGGTGTCCTTGTAGATCTGTGTACATCTTCTGGTAGGTGTCTCGGCATTCGGTAGCTGTATATCCATCCGAGTCACTCCGTTGGAGGTCGAGTATTATTTTGTTATGTATAGATGAACTTAAATGTAAATTTTAAAAGAGTAATGCCAGTACGAGTTGGCAATGTATATCACTATTTTGACTCAAAGTCATGAAATAGGACTTAGTGATAATAAATAGAATCATAAGTAAAATAAATAATAGGCTTGCTTGGGTTTAGTGGATTACGTCCATTGGATCCATGCGCCGGTCATGACCTGGAATTTGGGTCGTGACAAAATGGACACCAAATTTTTAGATCTAAGTAAACATTTAAGCTCATGGAAGACATAATCAACATTGAAATGCATATTCAAAATAACTTTCAACTATGACAACTCAAAATATATGTCATGATCAAACTTGACTTGAGTTATGAAATTAATCACTAGATGTAGTTTTATCACTTAAGTCTAGTCTTTAGACTTCAATCATTAAGATCAAGTAAAATTAAGAATCATGTCAGCATGTAACTTAATCAAAACAATAGATGAAGCAAACATTTTTCATGAAGTTCAAAGAGTTCATCATAATCAATTTCATATGCATTATCAATGAGCCAATTTTGAAACAATCATTTAAGCACAAACATAAAGCATATTCAAGAGTTGTTCCTAAACCAAGCATTTGTTTCAATTTTCATGGAAAGAATTTTCAATGTGAGCACTTGAACATTCCATTTTTAAGAAATAATATTATTTATGTAAGCACATGAAGATCCAATAAGATCAATAAATTCAAACATTTATGAACAATTTTTCATTTTTCAATTTTAACATTGTAAGCACAAGGAAGATATGTATTTGCATCAAATGATCATTAGAGTGTTCATAATGCATGTTTTTAAGAACGAAGAATTAGAAATCAATCCATGGAAGAGTTGAGTACAATGGACAAAGAGTCAAGTATTAAGGCATTTCAAGGCATAAAAATTGTCCATTTTGGCTCCATAGCATCTAAGGAGGAGGGGGGGGGGGGGGTGTTAATCCATGCACCATAAAAACTAGAAACAAGTGTAGAAAATTGCATTTTGCCAAAGTGCAAGGGTTTCAAAACATGGATTTATCTAAAAACAAGTTGGATTTTCATGTTTCAAATATTATTTTGGACATGTGATTTCAAAATTTGGTTCTCATTTTTTGATCTTTGTTCATTGTGCTCAAACACTAAGTAGTTGAATAGCTCATTTAAAAGTTTAAGCCTCTAATATGCTCAAGCATGCTCAATTTTCATCATGATGTATGAATATGATTTATAAAATGTACAACAAGCATATTAGGCAACGCTTAAGCACAATAAGCATCAAATTTAACATTTTCAACATTTTTCAGCATATGAACAAAAATATCCTTGAGGTCATTCAACCATTTAATCATGCATTCATTTGCAACAAGAACAATTTATAATATCATTTTCAAAACACGACACACTGTTCAAGTTTTAAATCATTGTAACCACAAGGATGACAAGCATTGCAAAACGATTTGTTCATTTTCTTGAAAAATGCCATCAATGTCAAATTATCACCTCCAAGATCATGCTTAAGAAAACACTTTCAATCAATTCCATAAATCATGAGAGAAATACTAAGTAAAAAGAAATTTTTACAATTTATATACATGTATCAAATCAATTTTGCTCACCCAAGCTATATCATCAAAATTGAAGAATCAATTTCAATCAAAAAGAACAAAAAGGTTTTTCAAGAAATCATTTGATAAAGATTTAATCTTTTTTTTTTTTTAAATTTTACACTTGAAACAAACAAGATTTGGGTTAGACATACTTTGTATGAAATCATGAGCTTAGTGTCACTCAATTTTGTTCAATTTTGCTCTAAATGATTTATGAGATGTATAATTAGCATAATGAATCATATTTATGAATGCCAAATGTCATTGTCAAATATCTCACAATCGTGTACCAAATATGCCTTTATGACCATTCATGCTTGCACGTCCAAGAAAAACAAGTTAATAAGTAATTTCATTATGAAACAAACTTGTTCAATTTATAAATCACTATAAACTCAAGGATGACAAACATTACTCATATAAGTTTATTTTTGCTCTAACAGTACCAATTCAAGTAGTCAAAACTTTCAATCTCATTTTTAAGCAACTTGAACTATTCGAGCAAGTTCTAAATTGCAAATCAAGATTGTTCAAATGGTCAAATTACAAGAAAAACAAAATGTCAACTCTTTTAACTCAATTTTTCTTTGTTTAGACTACTAGAATAAGTAAGAATGCAAATCATCAAGTATGCTCATGTGCCATCATATCATCAACATCAAACCTTTTATGGTCAAAATTATGCTTAAAAATAATAATATGAAATCATTTTCACAAAACATGAGGAAATTATATCAAACCAATTTTCCACAATCAAGCTAAATCAATAATACTCAAAGGAGAATAAATAAAGAATTATGCACTTAATATTCAAGCAAGAATAGGCTACCAAATCTCATTTAAGAAAACCAAATAACTTAAGAACCAATCTAAAATAACTCAATTAGAACAAGATAAGAGCAAACAACTAACGTTCACAATTTGAAAAGTAAATAACTTTTGGTATAGAAATCACCCATTTTCCATTGTGTGTTTAGAGATCATTCAATCTTGAAGAATTTGTTCCTCTTTGCTCTAGCACACCTACAGAGACATTTTCATTTGATTTTTGGTATATAAATTCCTTTGGATCCTTGAGAGTTAGTCTCGTCACACTAAGTTCCTTTTGAAACCTACACTTATCTAACCCTATAAGATAAATGTTTTCTAATTGCATGAATTATGACCATAAAATGAGCAATGAATGGATTTGGTTAATGAAAGCCTTTTGTTTTTCTAAGTTTTCTTTTTCAATCAATCAATTTTCTTTTTGTAAGTGTCAACAACATTTTTCAATTTGCATTTTCTTTTCCTAATATCAAAATTCTTTTGAAAGGCTTCAAAATCCATTTTTAACTTTTTATTTTCCTTTCCTAAATCAAGTTTTGCTTTCATTAAAAATTCATTTGTGACATTAAGTTTTGAAATCTTTTTCTTGCGTTTTAGATTTATATTTTCAAATACACAAGCCAATTCCTCAAAGGCATCTTCCATTTCATCAATTGAAAATGAAAAGGGTTCACAAGATGAGGAGTCTATCTTACTTTCTTGAATAGAGAATTGAGTTTCTCTTGATTCCTCATCTATAGTTGCCTTGTCATTTGTTGAACATTGACTTTCACAAGGTTCTTCTTCCAATTCTTCTTCCATCTTTGTTTCCCCATAAAGCTCTTCCAACTTTCCCATATCTCTTTGGTGCTTTCACACTTAGAAACTCTATTCTATGCATTTTCTCCAAGTTCACAAAAGAAAGTGTGCATGGCTTGGGCATTGAGTTGTATCATAGCTATGTCATTTGTGTCCCATTCATTTTCTTCCTTGATTAGCTTGAGTGGACCATTAACAATCGTCCTCCAAACTTCATAATCATTTTCTTGACTAAATAACTTCATTCTTTTCTTCCAATAAGCATAGTTCTCACCATTGAAGAGAGAAATATTCATAATTGATTGCCCTTCACTAAGGATTGTTGTATGGAAGTTTGTGGCCATGTCTTAAAGCCAACAAGGATCACTCAAAGGCTATTAGACCTCCAAAATTGAGTCCAAGCACTAATACCAATTGTTAAATAATGTTAGCTTAATAATGGTGAGAAAATGTCTAATAGAGGGGGTGAATTGGATTTACAAAAATTCTTTCCAACAAATTAAACTTTTAATGAAGGCAATCTTGAAGACAAGTTTCTTAAATTTGTTTTTCACTAAAAACATGAAAAATGAGATTTAATAATGAACACATATATATGTTGAAAATAAATTTATAAACTTTTCAAGGAAAAATGCACAAGTGAAAATGGTAAATAGTAGACTTTTTACATATGCCAAAAATGACTTGATGAATAAGTTAAAAAGTCAGTAATTTGTAAATAATTTTCTAAAACTTTTTCAAGATGAAATGCACAATTTTAAAGAGTAAAGAATAGTAAAGAAAAGGTACAAAGGATTCATAAAGGTTTGACCTTCTCTATAGGTGCTTACGTCATCTCTTGTAGCAAGTTAAGGAGTTTAATTCACTATTAAATAAATTAAATGCAATGCCTTTCAAGGATCAAACACAACCTCTTTAACTTTTTAAGGCTAAGTTAGAACCTTTATGCTTTTTCAAGGATATGGCACAACCTCTCAACACTACCTTTTGGAGGTTAAGGTATAACTTTTTCTCTTTCACAAGATTGGATAGCAAAGATACCTCTAGAAGGTGGGTTTTTGCTAAGTACGTACAATGTAGGAACGGTATGATGAGTACTAAGATGTATGCAAAGAATATGAATGAAAGCACAAAGAATTTGAAGCTCAAAGATAACTTAAAAGTTAAGTGGAAGAGTGTGATTTTCTTACTCTAGCTTGGTTTCTTTTTTTTTTCTTCATATGATTTGATTCTTAATCAAATGATGTTTTCCTCTTCTCTTTTAACCTCAAAAATGTTCCTAAAAGGTCATTTTTATCATTGGAGAAGCTTTGGTGTCGTTAGAGATGATTTGTTGAAGAAACTAGCCATTTTCCTTTGAATTCTATGTCTGATGGCTGTCTAGGATTGACTTTTAATGATGGAGTGTCAATCCTTTAGTGTTCCAGTGCCTATGTTGTTTTCTTTATCTTGTTGGGATCAACCTCTTTTTGTTGAGGTATCGATCCTTCAAAGCTCCAGTAGTTTCTTTACATTATGTTTCACCTTAAAATAGGCCTTAAAGCCTTGAGGGTCGATTTCAAGTTTTTCCAGTAGCTACTTCATTCATTGTCTCATCTTAGGATTGATCTTTTTGTCGAGGAGGTCGATTTTGTGAAGTTCCAGTAGCTTCATTCTTCATTCTGACTACTTAAGATCGACCTACTCTGTTAAAGGGTGTTGATCCTGCAATGTTCCAAAAGCTACATATTGCTCACTGTTTCTCTCTAAGATCGACCTTTTACTAAGAAGTGGTCTATCCTTGTAGCTTAGTAATTCTTTTTTTTGAATCCGTTTTGATACCAAACACTTGGACATTTCGAAGGCAAATGCGATGGAGGTTTAAAGACTTATTCAAACAAGTTTAAAACAAATACAACCAATTTGATCAATTTTTGTATTAAAACTTTGGGCACTTCAAAAGCAAATGTATGAAAGGTCAATAATTTCAAGAATCATTTAAAAAAGTTCAAGGATCACTCAAATAAGTTTAAAGATTATTGAAGCAATTTTGATTATTTTTGTCATTTCAAAACTATATCATTTAAGGCTAATAGAGCTAGCATATACTTCAGCCCTAATATGTAAAAATCCACTTTAAAGCACATAGATTTTGACTCATTTCTCTATTACTTATCAAATCAACTTAGTAGCTCAAAACACTAGATTTTTCAAAGGTAAAAGTTCAAAATGTTGTTTCAAAATAAGGAAATTTACAAGCTCCAATATCCTTTAATGCAAAGTTGGGGTTTCATAATGAGTTTATGATTTGGTAGAGGATTATAGGCTAAAATTGGGTTAAGGTGAGATTAGGTTAGGGTTTTTGCTAGGTTAGTTTCAAATTTCAAAATTCTTAGCTTTAATTGAAGTTAATGGGGAATGCTGATTGTTATAGGGTTTATTAAAGCTCCAGGAATCAATTTGGAGTGAGGTCTTGGTGAATTCAATTGTTGGTGTTGAAAGGTTACACTTGTGTGCTGAGTGGATATGGTGTTTTCAAAAGTTATTTTAATATCTATTAAGCATGTTTCTTTGGTTTAACCTCATATGATGATTTTGTTCTTCAATGTGTTTGTGAATAAATTATGAATTCAAATTCTACGTTTGAAATATTGATTTCAAATGTACTCATAATATGTAAGTATGTATATATCTATGTTAATAGTTTTATGCATTGGGACAACGCGACAAGTTTTTTTAAATGTGTTTTGATTTCAAATGGGATTGAAATAATTGATATGTTGATTATAATAAATGTGACCTTGAGAATAGGTTTATACATGCTTGAATATGGTTACGTACACATCCTTGAGAATGTTGTTGAAACCTTATGAGATTGGTTATTTATAATTGACATGGTAGGAAAATGATTCTTGATGCCTTGAATGTGTAATTAGTTCACTATGAGAAAGTGAAAGTTTTGTATGAAAATCAATTGGTTAAGTCCTGATATAGGATATATTGAGTATGTGATGGGAATGGCCATGTGTGTGAAAGAAGGGCATATGAGCATTCAATTGGTGTTGTAGCCATGTGTGGGGATTGAAAAACATATGTCTACTTGCAAGTGTTGTTATATGTTGGTGGCTATATGCAACGAATGACCTTAACGACGATATGAGATGGCCATGGGTTAAATTGGAGGACACATGCCTACTATGATGCTATTGGTTTGTGTTGGAATGCACATATAAGGAAAGGTTGATTTCTAAGTTGAAAGATTGTATTTGGAAAGTTCAATTGTTTGATGCATGCTTTGGTTAGATAAAGTTGTGTTTAAAGAATGCTTCTTATGCATAAAATGTGTTAAGGAGTGGATGGTGTGAAAAAGTGGTGTTGGCTTGCTTTATTATTACTATTTTTGGAAACATAGAGGTTAGAAGGCAAAATTGGAAAATATTGAATGAAGGATCAACCCTTGAGCAAAAAGGTTGATCCGTATCAAGCAGAATGGGTCTAGAGCATTCTAGATGAGAAAGATTGACCCTCTCTAGACCAGGGTTCGATCAGTGGCAACTTGAGAAGAACAAAGGTGTTTTGCCTCAAGGGGATTGACCTAAACCCTAAGGGGGGAAGGGGTGGTGTCGATCCCTATAGTGAAACTTGCAAATGTACTTTGTTCTCTAAATCTTTTCACACGGTTTGGCTTAATACTCACTTCTAAACTTTTAAAGGGTTTCAAAATTGATTGAATCTCACTTAGACGACATGGTTATGAATCCATTTTACATGTTTAAAATTGTAAAGTGTTTCATATCAAAAACTCGTGCCTTAGATTGTCTCCCTTTTTGTATCTACTCATTGAGTTTTATACTCACCCTTTTAAATTGTTGTGTTTTTAGATTAGTGATTAGCTTGGATCACCATCTGTAGAGAGGTCTCCAAACTTTACTTTGGTAGGTATACGTAGAGGCCCATGCTTGAAGCCCTTATGTTGTCGAGTCATGCTCTACTGTCATGTCTGCTTTTGATATGTCTATGTGGTGTTGAGATAAACTAATTGTAGCCAAGGCTTGGCACTTTATTTACATATGTTTATGAATGATTATTTTTTCATGAACATGAAAGTGCACTTGGAATGTGCAATTGAATGATTAGTGCAAAATTGATGAGGAGTGGTTAAATGAATATAATGATATATATGTATGTATGTATGTATGTATGTATGTATGTACATTTATGTATAGAGACATGACCATGAGTTGTTGATATGCATAAGGCTTGCTTGAATCTAATGGGTTCTGCCTACTTGTTCATGGTGTCAGTCATGGCTCATAATTGGGTCATGACATAATATTTGTGATATAAGAGAATAGTAACAAGTACATCTACATAGATATAATGTCAACTATAATCACATATACCTTTCAATCCTATCGACATAAAGTCAATGTGGTAATGTAACAATAAACAACAACAGTTTGTCACACCCAGTACCCTCGTATAGAAGTCAATATGACCTTATCAATGAGACAAATGGTCAATAGATGCTAATTTAAGTGCCAAAGAATGGAAATGGGCTAAAAAAGTATTTTAAGATAAAATATTTTGCACAATAAGAAATAATAAAAAAATAATAATATTTTTGTCAGAAAAAAATTTGTGAGATAAAAGGTGATTCGGATGTGAATCGGGGCAAAGTAAGATGTTTTGGAGCCTTAGAAGGCTACTGAAAAATTTTAGAATAAAATAATATTTTATTAATAAAATAATATTAAAATATTATAATTTTATTCGATGTCAAAATTATTCATGAAGGAGAAATACATGGTCCATCTAAGTGGGAGAAAAGAAGAACGAGGAAATTTCAAAGAAAAAATGATGTTAATGAGGCTCGCGTGTCTGTATTAAATAAAGATAGCGCAGGTAAATAAATATTTTAAATATTATGGAGACATCGTGTTGAAGTACAAACTTTATATTTTGTTTGTACAGATGTAAAAGAAGATAATAAAAGAAAATTGGAATTTAGAAGAGGGTTGGGAGGACTAAATTGAAAGGATGGGAACTTAGAATGGCAAAACGATAATTTTTCTATCAAGATTGGTCAAAGCTTCCAAAGGAAGCTTTAACCCTTCATCCTTATCATATGGCCGGTCATCATCTCCAAAGCATCATCTTCCTTCTCCTTCTCCTCCCAATGCCATTTTTGTTCCTCCACCATAAAAATCAAGATTTTTCATTTTCCTTTCCTTGTTTTCCTTTCTTTTCTTTCTTTTTCTTGCTTTTTCCTTCTCCCAACTCTCTGTGCACCAAAGTTACAACTTCCAACCCCAATTTCCAGCACATCTAAACCCTAGGAGAGAGAAATTTTTTTTTTCTTCCTTTCCTTTGTTTTCTATTTCTACTCCACTTTCAACAACACTTGGATTTTTTGCTTCAAATCTTCATTTTTAAGGCTAAAAGGTTTGGTTGATCTTTATACCTTCAAGCACCAAGGTTTTAAAGGTATTTTGGGACTACCTGGATTGAGACTTTGTGGGCACTAGTTTTGTAAGGTGGCATTAAGGTAAGTGAACTTGCATTAAAATGTTTTGGAATAAATGATTATATGCTTGATTGACCACTTGCAAATATTTTATTGGTTTTTCTTTAAAACTTGCATGGGAACAAGCCCTTGATGAAATGTTTTTATGTGGTAAAATATGTGATATAATGAAACCATGTGTTCCTATATTATGTAGATATGTATGTTATGCTTTGAGTGATAATGCTGTATAATAGCTATAACCGTGCACGTGACAGTGCCGGTAGTGTGCGGTGTGGGAGTGCACATGCCGGTAATGATGTGGGCGGGAGTGCATGTGATGATATTGAAATGTGTGTGTAGGGAGTGCAAATGATGATATTAAAATGTGCGTGTAGGGAATGCACATGATGCTATTGCCTTGTGCGTGTAGGAAGTGCACATGAACTGAGTAAGGCGACGGTGGTGTACATGTGTGTGTATATATATATATGCTATAGACAAGTTATGAAAATAAAAAATGTGATTGTACTATATGCTATAGAATGCCTTTCCCGTTGCAACGAGAAACCCTCTGTTTTGCTTGTCTTGATTGGATATTTGCTGTAGTTTTCACTCTTTTCAACTCCATTGTGGATTATAAATCCTTTACCTTAAGGGATTAAATAATCAAGGGTTGAATTAAGGGCTTTACAAGAAATTAAAATAAATTGCATTGTTTTTAAAATAAGTGCATTGTGTTTTCAAAATCTTTCCGTATCGTTTGCTTGTTCTCTTCCTATGTTCACTCACTGGGTTTATACTCACTCTTTTTAACTTCATGTTTTCAGATTCGAAGATAGTTGGATCTTAGGTAGAGGTGTTTCCTTCTATTCATCTTATAGTAGGTTTGCCAGAACACTCCATAATATTATCCGCACCAGAGTCACTCCGCTGATAGTCAAGGTCGTTTGGTATGTGTATACGGTGGTTTAAATGTAATTCATGAGAATTGTTGTAAACACCGTATGATTGGTTTGAATGATAATGTCGCCACAAGTTGGCAAATGGTAATATTATTTTGTGAATGGTATTGTTCAGTTGCCATGATTTATTTTCAAAATGAAATTATTTTTGCAAACAACGAATCAAGAACCTTAGAGTTAAAAGAGGGACAGATGGTCTAACAAACAAGTTTGCATAGAAAGGCTTGCTTGGGCCCAGTGGGCCACGCCTATTGGGTCCTTACGCCAGTCATAGCCAGGGAACTGGGCTGTGACACAGTTCTTAATGATCTATTTCATGTGTTGTATTTATTTACTTGTCACTTNTACATATAATATATATATATATATATATATATATATATATATATATATATATATATATAATAATATAATATATATATATATAATATAAATAATTAAATACGATACATAAACTTAATAATAATAAAACAATATCAAATCCTCTCACTAAACAAGCACATCAAAAGACTCCAAAACACTAGGGTCATAAACATGTTTCTTGAAAGTGACAAGTCATAGTCCCTTAGTTAGAATGTCAACTATCATGTTATCAATCCTAATATGTTCTATTGAAATGTCAACCTTTTTCACAAGTTCTTTAATAGTCAAATATATTATCTATATGCTTAGCCCTTGTGATACCTTTATTGTTATTAGTGAATATAACTGCGGCAACATTATCATAATACAATTGTATGGGTCTAGCAATCAAGTCAACCGGTGATAATTCTTTAATGAGATTTCTCAACTAAACAACCTTGTAGCTACTTCATGACATGCTACAAATTCTACTTGCATAGTAGATGAAGTCACAAGTGTTTACATTATTCTAAAATATTACACCACCTGCCAACATAAAAATGTACCTTGATGTAGACCTTTGATCATTTAAATAATTGGCAATGTCAGAATCCATATAACCCACAAACTTAAGATCTTTTACTTTATGAAAAACTAACATATAAGCCTTAATTGTCTTTAAATATCTCATCACCTTCTTTATAGCTTCCAATGATCTTTTCCAAGATTAAACAAATATCTCACTAAAAGACCTATTGCAAAATAAATGTTAGGTCACTTGCACACATGAGTAAATATCAAGCTCCATATTGCACTAGTATATGGCATTGCTTTCATAAATTCTCTCACAATATCATTTTTAGGACTTTGTGCCAAGTTTGATATATCACCTTTAACAACTAGCTTATCCTTACTTTTACAATCAACCATAGAAAATTTATTCAACTCACAATCAACATATGCACGTTGAGAGAGTCTCATTAAGTGATGAGATCTATCTCTATAAATTTCAATCAAAAGACATATGATGCTTCCCCAAGATCTTTCATGTCAAATCTCCTAAAAAATAACTTCTTAGTCTCTTGCAATATGCCCAAATCACTACTAGCAAGGAAGACATTGTCAAAGTACAAAATAAGAAAGACAAATTTGCTCACATTGATTTTGAGATATATGCATCTATTTACCTTGTTCTAAAAAAAACCAAAAAAGGTGATCACATCGTCAAATTTAAGGTACCACTAGTAAGAAGCTTCTTTGAACCCATAACTAGATTTTTCTAGTCTACATGTTTCAACACATAGACCTTTTCAATAAGATTTCTATTCAAGAAGTCAATTTTAACATCCATTTGTTGTAAATCTAAATCATAATGAGCTACTAGTGTCATAATTGTTTAAAAAGCATCCCTAGAGGAAACAAGAGAAAAGGTTTGATTGTAACTAGTGCCCTCTCTATGTAAAACCTTTGACAACTAATTTGGCTTTAAACCTTGTAATCTTTCCTTCAGAATATTTTGTTGGTCTTGTACACCGATTTACAACCAATGGATTTGCAATCCTCAGGTAGCTCAACAAGTTGCCTCACTTTATTGTTTGACAAAGATTGCATTTCATCCTTTATTACATCCCACCACAAATATGATCAAGGCTAGAAACAACTTAAAAAAAAGTTACTACATCAATTACATAGCTAATATCATAATCACAATATCATAATCACCTTCTCTAAGATAGAATTCATAGATGTTTAAAGAAAGAGTAGGCTTCTTTGTCCATGTGGATCTTCTTTGTACTACCCATTCTACTACATTTTAGTGTTGAGGAACCTCATCAAGAAATTGTTGAAATTGTTCTTATTCTCTAAATGGAATATGAACCACAATATCTTTTTATATGGGTGTAAGAATATATACTGTTGTTAGAATCTTAGCTTAAAAGTATAAACTCAATAAGGGGTGAATTGAATATTTTAAAAATTCTTTTTGAAATATTTGAAGAGTGATTTTTAAACTAAGGAAAAACAAATGACTTCTTTGAACATAATGAATAAAAATTGCAAAAAAACTTTTACAAGTGTTTTAAAAATGAATTAAAGAAATCAATAAAATGAAGAGTAATTTTAAAGAACAAGTATAAGACACAAAGCTTTATAGCGATTTGGCCTCGACACCTACGTCCTTTCCCTCGACTCACCAAGAACTTTAAAATCCACTATGGCAATAATTTTTCAAGGTTCAAGCATAACCTTTACAAACTAGTCTTTTCAATGCTTAGACTTAACCTTTACAACAGTTTTTTCAAGGATAAAAATTAACCCTTCTATTTTTTCACTTGGTTACGGTATAACTACTAACAACAACACTACCTTTCTAGGTTAAAGTATAACCTTTACAATGGAGTGAAAAGATGATAATGAGTGAGTTTAAATGCCTTTAAAATAGCTTGATGAAACAATGATTACAAAGAGAGAATGAAGGCTTAATAAAGAAGTATAAAAACTTAAGGCTTAATGAAGCTTAAATGAGAACTTGATTTTGAGAGTGATTCATAAGGAAGTTGCTATTTGATCTTTCATTCTAGCTCAAAAATTCTTCTCTAGGTGTTCTCTCTCTTAAAAATCATGCCCCAAACCTCTATTTATACTTAACTACCCAAAAATAACCATTTAGGGATTTGTGCTTTAAAAAGTAATCGTTATATAAGTTTTTTTCTGGCTCGTCTGATATGAGGTATTGATACCTTCGATATAGGTCTTGATACTTTAAATGCTAGATTCAATCGAGGTCTCAATACTTCTATTGCATGCCTCGATACTTGTTTATCTTTGGAATTTCTCAAATTCAAGCATGTCTTGATACATTACAACTTAGTCTCAATACTCGGACACTTTCTCTCTGGAAATTGAAGTTTGGAAATGATGTCTCGATACTTTGCAAGTTGGTCTTGATACTTTGCAAGTTGGTCTTGATACTTGGACACTTGAATTCTAGGATTTGAAGTTCTGAAGATAAGGTCTCGATACATTTTGTGGAAGTCTCGATACTTTGGTGGAAGCTCTCTGGAATTTAAAGTCTAGAGGGGAAGTCTCGATACTTTGAAGTAAGGTTTTGACACATTGGCACTTGTCTTCTGGAATTTTAAATTTCTAAAGTGATGTCTCGATATTTCAAGTCTTGGTCTCAATACATCAACACTTGTCTTCTAGAATTTTGGACTTTTAAGTTGATGTCTCGATACCTTCATGGAATGTCTTAATACTTCTTTTTCCTTAGGTTGTTTCTGAGGCATTTTAAGCTTGAGGTCTCGATACTTACCCAAAACATCTCGATGCCTTAGTGTTGTGTGACAATTTCTAAGCATTTTGAGCTTTAAACATTTACCCTTTTTCATATAGATGCTTAACGACCCCAAAACCCCTTTAATACTTATGTTTTGATCATTTGCTTTTGTCATTTCAAAATAAGGATTATCTGTAAAGCTAATTGTTAGCATTGAATATCTTATGTTATGATTTGACAAAATTGCATGATATCTTGGTTTTGATTTTAAGCATTTGAAATTGTCTAATATCATGTTTTCATCCTTCTAAGGTCATACAAATGTTTGAAAAGCAAATTCATGATTAGAAAACATCAAAAAGTTTTTCAAAACATTGAGTCTTTAACTGAGTAAATATAGACCAAACATGCTTTTGATTGACATTTGATTTTATGAAAGAAGTATGGAAGAAATTGATGAAGTGAAGAGCCAAAAAGTTAAGGAATCTTCAAGACACAAGGCAAGAGTCAACCCTAAAGAAGCTCCAATCGACCCTATGTTAAGATGGTTGAAGAATGGATGAAGAATTGAGAAGTATAGAAGGCATAGTCGACCTTGTGGCAAGATTGGTTGAAAAATCATGAAAATACAAAGCCATAGTCGACCCTATAAAAGCTGTAGTCGACCTTAAGGTAGAATGCAAGCACAATTCAACTTTTGGACAACCATAATCGACTCTGATGAAGTTGTAGTCAACCCTAAGGAAGAACATTCATAAAAATTGATGATTTGAGAAGCCATAGTTGATTTTCAAACACCTTACACCAAGCCGGACTTTGAAAATCACAAACTTGTAGAAGCGGATCGAGTAGAAGACCTCAAGAGCCGAGTATAGAAGCCTTAATTCATGATTTTGAATAACCATAGTTGACCCTGGAAGTGTGGTAGTCAACCCTCAAACTTCAGTAACGGCTAGATTTATTTCAAACTTGTGTCTGATGGCTCGAAACATCTTTGAGACTATAAAAGGCTTCCCTTAACTCATTTTGAAGTAAGAGAAAACAACACCAAAGTGGAAAAACCCTAAAGAGACCCTCAAGCTTATCTTTTCTCTATAGCATTCATTTTAGTCTTCCAACAAGAACTCAACAGCCAATCAAGCTCACTCACTTGCAAATCATTGAGTTGATATTTGTGAGATCAATTATTCTCTTCATACCCAAGCTTAAATCTTTAGCACTCAGCTTTTGTAAGGAAAATCTTATCTATTACTCCTTTGTACAAACATTTGTAAAGGTTTTAACTTAACCTTGAAAAGTTAGTGTAAGGGTTATCATTTGATCCCATTAAAAAGCAAGAATCCTTTTGTGGATTGTATAAAGGTTATTGCTTGATCTTGTAAAAAGTCGATATAAGGGTTATTGCTTGATCCCTTTAAAAAGAAAGAATCCCTTTGAAGATTGTGTAAGGGTTATCGCTTGATCTCGTTAAAAAGCAAGAATCTTTTTAGTGGATTGGAAATTCCCTGGTGAGCTAGGGGAGTGGATCTAGGCATTTGAGAAATTCGAACCATTATAAAATTCTTGTGTTTTGATTTATTTACATGCCTTGTGATTTATTGTTGCTGCTTGCTTTAAAGAAAAATCACTTGCTTTGTTTTTGACATAAGAAAAAATTTATTTTTCAAAAGAGGGTTATTTTTCGTTGAGTTTGTAAAAAAAAAAAAATTAAATACCAATTCACCCCCTTTTGGTATTTATTGCATTGAGCTTACTGCACTAACACTAACAACTATCTCAATATGCTTTCTTCTATCTCTATCTTGAATGCAACTAATATCAACCGCATTCAACTCCAAAATCTTTTTTGTATTACCCATTCTATTGCATTCTAACATTGAGGGACCTCATCAAGAACTTTTTGAACTTGTTCTTGTTCCCTAAATGAAATTTTGACATTTTGCGAGATTGTAATTAAGAAAGATATTAGAGCATAGATTGGGGGAACGGGTTAAAGAAGTTCGAATTTTAAAAATTATTAGTGTTGTATTCAAGCAGTTGTCATTGAATGATGGTTGATTTCTAAGTATGTAGAGGTTATGGGCTCTAAAATCTAAGACTTCAAAAACCAAAATTAGTAATGAGTTGTGATGTATGGTCATGTGAGTTTGTTAAAAAGAGATGATAGCCACACAAAACTAAGGCCATTTGATGTAAGGTGACAAATTATGATTAAGGTATAGGTATTACACATGTTTGGGGTACATGGAATTTAGTGAAAAATTGTACCTTGGGATCATTATTTCCTCTAGAGATGTATGAATTGTGCAAGGTGCATGAATGGTGAATTGATATTGAAAATGATAAGGAGCATATCTAAAAGGAAAAACATTGGCACCTTGGTTATGTTGGTCTTAGTAGTGAAGGAAATAGTAACCATGCTAGATTGACTATTAAATGCAAAACCGCGTGGAAGGGTCATGAGGAAAAGAATGAGACTGTGAGAATAGATCATGTAGAGCTATATTTCTTCGGGGTTGGTGGTGTAAATTATGTTTGAAGTAGTACAAAAGATCTTAGTGGTAACTCGTTAATATAATGATGAGACCCATTTGGGTAGTATAGAAATATATAGGTATTTAAAGAATACTTAATGAGGTAATAGGAATTATGGTACAGTTAGTAGTAAAATATTCGACATGCTGGTCAGTTAAGGTTTGACAACCAAAAATCGACATGGATATCAAAACCTGACTCTTTCCCAAAATAGAGTCAGGAATGAATTACAATGGATTTCATGAATACGCAGATTAGATCCTTGAATAGGTAGTGATGGCTTTGGATCAAATGGATATAAGCAAAATTGAAAAGTTGTTACAATCCTTATATAGTAGATGGTTTGATGAAAATGAAGAATGTTGTCCCTTTATGATATTGCTTGAAATATAGATGTCTTGACAACACATGATTCTGCACATGATCATTAATAAATGGGTTCTAAAATGGAACACTCTAACAAGAGGTTGGTAGGGATAGTGGTAGTGCCCCACCTATAAATGCTATAGTAGTTATGATCTATTATCGCCAGACAAGTATGGTAATAAGTAGGGTTTGTGGCTAGAGTCTTGCTTGTAATTTTTGCTTGTGCTGAACATGGTAAAAGGTCATCAAATTGGGCAAGCACAGATAGCAAGCCCACAATAAATATTGTACCTTTAAATGTTTTTGAGTATACGGTAATAAAAGTCTTGAATAGACAATTTAGAAAAGCTCACTCTAAGAAATTAGCATTAGTAAAGGTAGTTTGATGTAATCATGCAAGTGATGAGTAAGTTGGTAAATATGAGGTGGAGATGTGAGTGAAGTACCTACATCTTTCCGAGGCATAGAGGTAAGTTGCTTATTACTTGGATTTAAAATTCAGAGATCAAATTTTTATATGGGGGAAGAATGTGAAACCTTAAAATTTTTTATTAAAATTAAAATGAAAGTATAAGTTTACTTGTTGAGCATATGAATGTTTCCTTAATGTAAAAAAATTCACTTTGTATCCTTATAAATCTAAAATTTTGAGTTTTAAAGGTTTGAATGGAAAATAGGAAGGAAATCAAGATTAAAAAGGATCATTCTAACAAGTTAAAGCATGAAGGATTGATCTTTAAGAGTTTGGAGCCCAATTTTTACGTTTTGGAAAGTAAGGATCAACCCTTAAGGGTAAAAAAGTTTATCCCTGGCCAATAGAATGCTTGGAAGGCATTCTATTTTGTAAAGATCGACGCCGAAGGGAAGAAAGGTTGTTCATTGACAAATATAATGCTTAAAAGTCATTCTATTTTTTAGAGGTCAACCCTCCCTGTTCAAAGATCAATCTCTAGAAGCACCCCCATGAAACAAAACTTTTTAAAGCTTAGGGATTGACCTCTGAGGATTAAAAGGTTGATCCCTGGGCCATTTCATGCATAAAAAAAGGCTTTTAAAGCCCTAATTAGAGGGCTTTTTCTTCATTTCTTTCTTCACTAGAAAACTTCACTCTTTTTTCTTTCCTCTTGCTATCTTTAAGCCTAGTTTTAAGCCCTTAATTTGAAGGTTTTTAAGTGGTTTTTCTCACTTAGATTAAGTTTCCATCAGCTCACCGAGGTAAGGTTTTTTTCTCTCTAAAGTTTGAATATGTAAATGGGTGTGGGAAATGTATGGAAATGTTTATAGAGAACCTAGATTTAATGATGGGGTAGAAAGAGAATGTTGAAGTGATAAACATATTTTAATCTTGCTAGAAGAATGTATGTGAAAATGGGTTTCAACAAAAAAACCTTAAGTTATGAAATGGTTATGAGTTGAAAAAGGTGATTGTGAGTTAAGATATGATCTGAAATGAATTATTGGCTTAATCTAGATGAGCTTGAACTAGAAATGAGTATATGTGGAAGTATAGAGAGCAAATTTGAGGAAATGGGTATTGTGGATGACCATGAGATTGTAGGTAGAAAGATGGGTTTAATGAGTTTGTAGAAAAGTAAATTTTTACTTAATTATATGTGTTGATTATGTGCTTTTGTGTGAGACCTCAACCTTTATAGGCTTGTAACTAAGTATAGATGTAATAATACGAGCCAGGGGTAGTTTCGTCATTTTCTCTAATAAGCTTCCAGAAGAAAGTTTTATGATATTTTAAGGCTTAAATGGGTATAAGACTACATAAATGATTTGTGCTGATGAAAACACGAAGAAAACTAGAAGTTTCAACAATTTTCATAACAGGGGCAAAATGGTCATTTTTCACCTCGGGTTAAAATTTTAAGTTTTATGAACCCGAACATGTCTAGACCATTATGGATCTTGTCCCAATGTTAAAAGAGCAAAAAGATTGTATAAAAGATTGGAGGAGAATAAGTTAATTGGTGGAAGGGTAATTTGGTAATTTTATGGGAATGGATAAGTTAGCCTATAAATATCTTGAAATTTCCAGCACCTTCTTGAATTTCCAGCAGCTGGTCTTTTTCTTCCCTTATCCTATCTCACATTTCTTCAAAACTCCATGGAAGCTTGATTTGAAGCTTGAGTGATTTTCTCTCCCTAGCTCTAGTTTTCACACCTTTGAACCCTTTTGACTAGTACCTTTGAATTCTTTCATCGTCTCACTTCAAAACCCTTGATAAAGCTTATTTCCAGACTTTGTCTCACTAGCTGGGCATTCTAGAGAGAGAAAGAGAGAATTACCCCATTGATTTGGAAACAATTAGAAAGGAATTTGACTACAAAAGAGCCATAGGGTAAGTGATGAATTAAGATTGGTTTTTAGTTGCAGAAAATGGCTAGTAATTGGGATTTATGAGCTGTTTTATTGTTGAGTATGTTCATTACTTTTAGTGATTAAGATAGTGAACATAGATGGCCATTTAATGTGGCAATTAAAAACTAGCTAAGAGATAGCTTTTAGAGTTCATAATGTGTGAATTGATCTATTGTTTATGTTAATGTGATCCTAGGTTTTAAGGAAGCCCCATCATCCCATTTGGACAATTAGGGGAATTGGAGTCATCTAAAGGCTCTACAATCATTTGGTGAGTGGACTGCCTACAAAACTTATTTTGGGAATATAATGTATTTGACAAACGTTTGAATGATTTTATACGATTTTTCATGAAAATGAATGCCTTGGGAATAAGCTTTTGAGAAATGATTTATGTTATGATATATGGTTATTATGGATTTCTATGTGGCTGCATTATGTTGATATACATATATGCTTGAATACAATGCTGTGTAATTATATTGACTCGGCTATGTGCGAGTAGGGAATGCGCATAAGCCGAGGATGACCCGGTTATGTATGAGTAGTGAGTGTGCATAACCCGGTGATGGCCCAGCCATGTGCGAGTAAGGAGTGCGCATGAGCTGGTGATGATGATGATGGGATGGTGTGATGATGATGATGGGTATATGCATATATATATATATATATATACATATGTAAATATGTGTGTTATAGGAAATTGATGGATAATGGTTTATGGTTGTGATGCATGTGAAACTTGACATGTTAAACCTTGAGAAATTATTATGTGTTTCATATTGGTTTTGAACATTTCAAACAGGGTGGTTTTCTTTGGGAGAAAGGGAAATTTTCATTTGATGCCCTATATTTCGCTGCAGCGAGAATCATTCTCGCTGCAGTAAGAAACTCTCAAGTTTTGAAAGGGTAGGCTGGCTGAAAACTCGTTGCAGCGAGGATGCATTTTCGCTGCAGCGAAATACATTTTTGCTGTAGCGAGAAACTTTTTGTTTCTGGGTTACAATTTTGTTGCAGCGAGAAACATTCTGTTTCTGGGTTACAATTTCGCTGCAACGAAAAACTTTCTGTTTTGGTCTCCTATCTTGTCCAATTGCTGACCTATCTTTCACTACTTTACTACCATATCAAAGGATGGACTTCCAACATTAAGGATTAAATGAGTTAAGTTTAAAATGAGGAGGTTTAGTGAGAAATCCTTGGCCAGTTGAGAAACCCTTGTTCGGTTAATAACTAAATCCCAACGTCGCTGCAATGAAAATTCATTGCTGCAACGAGAATGCCTTTCCGCTGCAGCGAAGATTCGTTGTCGTATTTGACTTGTGTAATATTGAGGCTTTTATTTTTCAAATGGTTCGTTATGTATGGGTTAATGATTTTCAAATGATTAATCATTTAAAGGCTTGATGAGGGGTTTTTAATAAGAATATAAACAAATTGCATTGTTTTGAAAAAGAATGCATCATGATTTCATTAAAGATTCCTTATGGTATGCTTGTTCCCTTCCTTGTTCACTCACTGGGTTTATACTCACCATTTTCAAATTCATGTTTTCAGATCACGAGGCAGCCGGTAACTAGAACGAGGTGTCCTTGTAGACCTGTGTCCATCTTTTGGTAAGTGTCTCAGCATTTAGTAGCTGTACATTCATCTGAGTCCCTCCGCTGTAAGTCGAGTGTTATTTTGTTTTGTATAAACAAACTTAATGTAAATTATTAGAATACATGTTGTAGACATTGTATGTAAATTTTTAAGGAGTAATGCCAGTACGAGTTGGCAATGTATATCACTATTTTGATTCAAAAGTATGAAATATGACTTAGCGATATTTGATGGAATGATGAGTAGGATAAATCGATAGGCTTGCTTGGGCTTAATAGACTACNGTTTATTGGGCCCTTACGCCGGTCATGACCCGAAAATTTGGGTCGTGACATTTTGGTTGTAATAGATACTATTGGACCTCAAGGCCTCTTAGCTAGAAGAGCTAACTAGGTGGTGTTGCTAGTATAGAGGTAACATTAAGGTGATGGATTGCATTTGAATGTTTTAATAAAGTCATGAAATGTTTTGAATGTTGTGAATTAAATGTTTTGAAAGCTATGCATGGGAATGAGCCTTTTTTTGCTTGATATGGTTTATGTTCAAAATGAAAGCTATACATGAAATGTATAAAAATTTGTTATATTCAAATTGAATGTGGTTCATGAGAATATATAAATGTCTTTATGTTGCTTACAAATATGTACATACGTGAATAGTGAAAGGAATTGTGGACATAAATGTGTTGGATGGCATGGTGGTTGAAAACACATGCCTTATAATTTAAAGATACAATAAGATAGTATATATATATATATGGATATAAAATGCCTTGGAGTGGAGCAGCTAAGGAAGAACTAAACTAGTGACAATATTCGCTAGACATTGTGCACAATGGTATTACCCTAGCTAACAAAGGGAGAAATTGTGCTAGCCTTGTGGCCGAGGATGGCACAAGCATTATGAGGTCAGTGGGTAAGTGCACTAGCCACTGAATAACTTGTGTTTATATAGATTGAACATATGTGCATCATGGATTTTTTTTATTAGTTATTATTAGAAAATTAGTAGAAGAAGAAAAGAGAAGAAAGTAAGGCTTGAGGCGCGCTGTAACACACTTTCTTTAAAGAGTTGTTGCCTACTATGGGGATTTGCAGACAAGGACTCTCCAGGATACAACAAGCCTTTTTTGTAGAATGCTTTTTAATTAATTCTGGCTTGGAAGTACGTTCTTTTTATAGATAGTGAGAAGTTGTATCTGTTGTCTTTCAACAAATGCATCCTTTTTACTTTTAACAGATGTGTCTATACTGTTTTTTACAGATGTGTCTGTTGTATTTCAACAGACGTATCTACAACTTTCAATAGTTGTGTTTGTTGTAAATACTTATTTTTTATTTATTTTTATTTTATTATTATTTTTTAATAGTTATATTTACTCTTACACAGTCACACCTAAATAATTATCTTCCAACAAATATTACAAACTATTCAACAATCCCCCACTAGTTTGTAATATTAATAATACTATGCATAATAGAAAGTATCTTGAAGATTTGAACTTTCTATTAGTGTAGAAATTTTAAAGTTAAGACGAAGTTATTAGTATCACAAGGATTAAACCTCAACTCCTTATGTCATAACCGAAAATATCACACACATAGTATTAATTTTTAAGATTTTGCCAACTGCTTTAGCACTTATATGCTCTTGTGCCAATCCTGGTTTCATGAATATTTACAAGAATAAACCCTTTTAATTCTTGGTTGGAGCGGCACCACTCCAATATTCATATAGGTGGAATTTGTAATTATGCCCCTGTTACTATAAGCATTTGACGTTTCCATTAAGAGCCTTTTGCTCATCCTCTTCTCGTAACAGTCACACTGAATGTTCTATAATGAGGCTAATTAATATAAAATTCAGTGCATAATGATAGCATTTAGTAACTTGTTATTACCCATTGAACTTTTATTGTTAGTTTTGCTAACTCAAAGTTGGGTTTCCATTCCTAATGCTTTTAAGTCAAGGGTTTTAGCCCCATTCCACTAAAAGTTGACTTTACAGCCTCTTTTGGCAAAGCTTTGGTAAGTGGATCAGTCAAATTCTTGCAAGATTTAACATAAACTATTGTTATAATGACATTTGAAATTAATTCTCTTATATAGGCATGTCGCAGACTTATGTGTCTAGACTTTCCATTATAGATCTTATTATGGGCTACACACATTGTAGCCTTATTGTCACAATATATGGAAATGGCTGGCATTGGTTGTGGACACAACTTTATATCTAATAACAAATTTCTCAGCCATTCCGCTTATTTTCTAGCAGCTGCTAATGCTAAAAATTTCGATTCCATTATGGAATGCGTAATACAAGTCTGCTTCTTAGATGCCCAACTAATGGCACCACCTACTAAAGTAAAATCCATCCTGATGTAGATTTATTGTCATCAATACTAGTTATCCAACTAGCATAAGAAAATGCTTCTAAAGTACTAGGAAAACCATTGTAAAAAATTTTCAAATTTTTTGTTTTCTTTAAATATCCAAGTACTCTAGTAATAGCTTTCCAATGATCCTTGCTAGGTTTACTTGTAAACCTTGAAAGTTTATAAACAACAAAAGGTTATATCCAGTCTAGTACAATGTGCAAAATACATAATGCTGCCTATGACACTGGCATATTCTAATTGTGCCATAACTCTTTCACAATTCTTAGTCAATTTTATACTCGAATCATAAGGAGTATTAAACTCTTTGATTTCCAAATGACTATATTTGTGAAGAATTTTATCTATGTAATGTGATTGATTTAATGAAATCACATTTTGATCTCTTTTGACCGTAATTCCCAAGATTGTGTCAACTTCATTGAGATCTTTCATTTTGAAAACTGAAGTCAAATATTTCTTGGTTTCAACAATTCCAAGCATATTTGTACTAAAGATCAACAAATCATCTACATAAAGACATATGATTACGCCATAGTCTTTTGTAAATTTAGAGTAAATGCATTTATCTGCATTATTATGTACAAATCCATTTGAAAGTACAGTACTATCAAACTTTTCATGCCATTGCTTTGGAGTTTGTTTTAATCCATAAAGAGATTTGATTAGTTTACAAACCTTCCTTTCATTTTCAGGAAGTATAAAACCTTCAAGTTGCTCCATATATATTTCTTCATTAAGATCTCCATTTAAGAAGGCAGTTTTAACATCCATTTGATGTACATGTAATTTATGAATAGAAGCCAAAGCCAAAAGTGTTCTTATGGATGTTATTCTTGCTACCAAGGCGTAAGTATCAAAATAATTTATGCCTTATTTTTGCATGAAACCTTTGGCAACTAGTCTAGCTTTAAAGGTTTGCACTGAACCATCTGTGTTATATTTCCTTCTAAATACCCATTTACAACCTATGGGTTTTGATCCGGGAGGAAGATCAACCAAAACCCATGTTTTGTTTAATAAGATTGAATCCATTTCATCATTTATTGCTTCTTTCCAAAAAGCTACATCCTTTGAAGACATAGCTTCTTTAAATGTTTTTGGATCATCTTCAACGTTTAGCAAAATAGGTATCTTTTTACACACTGTGGTTCTACTTCCTTCCACAAGAAATGCTAATGCTTGTGAGTCAACAAAATCTGGATCTAAGTGTTTTCTTTTAATGGCTCTTTAACTTCTTCTCGGCTCAATTTGAGTATCATTCATTTTTCTTTTACTGGATGTATTATGAGAAGTCATATCACTTTGGTCACAACTTGGAATTAAGACATTTTGTTCACAATCTTTATTATTAGAGTTATACATAAATTTATTTTCAATAAATTCAACATGTATAGACTCTACAATAACATTTGATTGTAAATCTAAAATTCTATATGCTTTAGAATGTTGGGCATAGCCAACAAAAATGCCTTTTATTGCTTTGGGTCCAAGCTTTGTTCTTCGTGGTTCAGGAACTTTATAAAAAGCCAAGCACCCCCACACTTTAAGATATTCCAAGTTTGGTTTTCTTCCATTCCAAAGTTCATAAGGTGAGACCTTAATACTTTTAGAAGGAACTTTATTCAGTATATGACATACTGTTAATAAGGCTTCACCCCATAAATCATGCGATAAATGTGCATTTAATAACATAGCATTTGTCATATCAACTAAAGTTCTATTTTTTCTTTCAACTAATCCATTTTGTTGTGGTGAATAAGGAGCACTTTTTTGATATATCAAACCATTTTCTTCACAAAAATTATCAAATTCTGTAGGAAAATATTCTCCTCCTCTATCACTTCTTAGAATTTTGATTTTTTTACCTTTTTGGTTTTCCACAACAGATTTATATTCGTTAAATTTTTGAAAAGCTTCATTTTTTGTTTTAATTAAATAGACATAAGTGAACCTAGAATAATCATCTATGAAAGTTATAAAATATCTTTTTCCTCATCTAGTTAATTTTTCATTTAATTCACATATATCAGAATGCACAATATCTAATAATTGTGAGTTTCTTTTTACACTACGAAAAGGTTTCTTTGTCATTTTTGCTTGTATACATATTTCACATTTCTCTAAGTTCTCATGTTTACATGCAATATAACCATATTTAGACATAAATCTCATGGAACCAAAATTTAAATGTCCTAGTCTAGCATGCCTTAATAAAGAATTAGACTCAACTGTAAAGAAAAAATTATATTTATTTCATCAATACTAAACTTGTACATGCCATTACAAAAGTATCTTTTTCCTATAAATAGGCCACCTTTGGATTGTGAGACCCTCTCAAGCTCGATTAAAAGACGGTATTGTATCAAGTGGTACAACTAAGTTAAATCGAGCGTTGAGTTAGTTCAAATAGAAATTCTAAGAGGAATTTGAAAATTTTAAAACCAACAGAATGACTTAGAATAGTAATTTGGAGTTCAAGGTCAAGTTTGGAGTCCATCAGAAAATTGACCAATTAGGGACAAAACGGTCATTTTATCATTTGATGATAAAATGGAGATTTTTAGCCCAGATTTGATCACATTTGACCAAGAATAATTAAATGAAATATAATTATGATTATTGGAGTATAAAATGATGTTTAGTAGTGAAAATTTTGATTCCCGGTATTTATGGAGCACAAGGGCAAAATGGTATTTTTGCCACTAGAGGACTAAACGGAAAATTTTTTTTAAACAATTTTTTTTTCCCCATTTGGTTAATATTGATCAATATTAGTGTTATTTTAGGTTGAAAAGTAGAAATAATGAGATTCCGGTACATTTCGGAGTATAGGGGCAAAATCGTAATTTTTTCATCCCGGGGGCAAATCAATAAAATTTTTGCCCCAGCACTTGTCAAGACCAAGGGATTTTAATTGTGGTAGGATTGGATAAATACCAGAATATTTGTGGTGGAAAATTAAGAAGAAAAAGTCAAAAAGTTAAAAATTGGGCCAATAAGCATGTGACACATGGCATGCTTGATTATTTTATTATTTTCTATAGAAATCAGCCCATTAAATCCCCAATTCCCTCACCATATTCGGCCTAGGCATCCAGCAACAAGAAAAAAGGAAGAACAAAAGGAAAAACAAGAAAACCTAGGTGGAAATTCAAAGAAAAAGTGAAGAAATCAAGGAAACAAGCTAGGTAAGTTAAAATTTCTTTAATTCTCCTTGATACCTAGCTTACCCATGCTTTTGTTCTT
>NC_030854.1:21378224-21403541 GCF_000208745.1 Theobroma cacao | reverse complement strand
AATGTGAATATGTGTATGCAATGTAAATTGCTAAATACATGACTGGTACACTGCATGTATATTATTATCGATAATGCCATTGTGTTTTGGTTATGTTCATACCTGAAAAAAAAGTGTGTGTGTATGCATGCATGATGTGATAAATTTGTTAAGCAAAGGTAAATGGATAGGCTTGCTTGGCCTTAGTGAGCTATGCTCATTGAACTCATGCGCCGGTCATGGCCCGAAAAATTGGGTCGTGATATGGATACTATTACATTATCAAATTCTATTACAATTTTAAAACCTTTCTTTGCAAGCAAACTAGCAGAAACTAAATTCTTTCAAATTTCAGGAACATGGAATACATTGAATAATGTCAGCTTTTGTCCAGAAGTGAAATTCAACTCAACAGTCCCTTTTCCTTCAACTCTAGTTGTAACATGATTTCCCATCAAAACATTTTCAGATTTATTAACTTTCATGTATGTCTTGAACAAGTTTCTATCATTGCATACATGAATTGTAGCACCAAAATCCAGCCACCAATCTTTACTTTATTGGAATCAACAGCCATATTCAATTCTGTCACCATTCCAATATTCATTGTAGAAACCATGGCAACCAATTCATTGACAGCCTCTTCTATTATGTTTGCTTTTTCAAAATTTTCAGAACCAAAATTCTTTCCTGCCTTCCTTGATCTGCACTCACTAATCATATGGCCTTTCTTTCCACAATGGAACATTTTATATTTTTCTTATATTTTTTTCTTAAAGGCTTGTCTTGAAACTTTCAGTGCAGATGACTTGAATTTCGTAGAATTCTTTTCAAAATTTTTAGAATTCTGACTCACAAGATTCACCTTCAAATCAAAAGGTTGAAATAGTGCATCACGAGCACGTGTTTCACATTCTATTTGCATCTGAGTCATGAATTATTCTATTGATAAAGACTCTATAGAATGCAGAACCTTTTTTCTATAATTATTCCAGGATTGAGGTAGTTTAGAAAGAATTGCACCTATTTGTAACGCATTAGGAACCTTAACCTCAAGGTCTTTTAGTTTTGAAACTAAAACTTGTAAATCATGTACTTAGTCCATGATAGGCAGATTGTCACTTATCTTGAATTCGAAATATTTTAAAGATAAAAATTTATCAGTACTTTTTTTTCGTTTTTATAGGTAGTCTCTAAGGCTTCTCAAATTTCCTTTGGAGTTTTCAGATTGGAGTAAAGATCATATAGACGATCTGTCAAAGTATTTAGGATGTGTCCACAACATATCAATTCATCTTCTTCACGTTTTTTCCTCTCTGCTTTTTGTGCATCAGAGTCTTCAACAGTCAGTTTTGGAAATGTAGTAAGAGTTGGATCTAGAACATAATAAACCTTCAAGGTTGTGAGCAAAAACACCATCTTATCTCTTCAGCGGGTGAAATTGGTTCCATCAAACTGATTAAGTTTGATGAATTCTTAATTCATAAGTTGAAATCTTGAATTTGAATTAGACTCCATTGAAAACAACTTTTTAAAATTGTTAGAAAATTAGTAGAAGAAGAAAAGAGAAGAAAGTAAGGCTTGGGGTGTGCTGTAACACACTTTCTTTAAAAAGTTGTTGCCTACTATGGGGATTCGCAAACAAGGACTCTCCAAGATACAACAAGCCTTTTTGCAGAATGCTTTTTAATTAATTTTGGCTTGGAACTACGTTCTTTTTATAGATAGTGAGAAGTTGTGTCTGATGTTTTTCAACAGATGCATCCTTTTTACTTTCAACAGATGTGTCTATACTGTTTTTTACAGATGTGTCTGTTGTATTTCAACAGACGTATCTGCAACTTTCAATAGTTGTGTTTGTTGTAAATACTTATTTTTTTATTTATTTTTATTTATTATTATTTTTTAAGAGTTATATTTATTCTTAAACAGTCACACTTGAATAATTATCTTTCAACAAATATTACAAACTATTCAACATCTATGTGCGTCATGAATTTGGGTTTTCAAAGAGTAAATTGCATGGTATCAAAAAGGAAATAACATTGTTTATTAAGCCTTCCACCATGCATTGCTTTTTTCCCTCCATTATCCCTCACCGAGTTGTACTCACCTTTTTAAAATTGTATGTTTTAGTTTTCAAATCCAAAAGTAGCTGGATCATAGATTGAAGAGAACTCCATACACCTATCGGTTGGTAGGCATCTACAATGGTATTTTGTAACTGTAACCCCACCAAAGTCACTCGTTGGTAGTCATGAGTCTTTTTGTATATGTGCATTGATATGTGTTAATATAAATCATGAAACCTTTTTGTATACATTGAATGGTAAATTGATTAATGATGTAGCCATAGGTGTCAATCATTTGAAAAATCTAACATGACTATATAATTGATATGTTGAAATGAAGAATGAAATATCTAGAAGTTTTTAGCCTTCTCTCTGTTTTTTTGGCTTGACTACTAAAAGCGAAAAGCATGTCAACATCCATCAGGCTCTCCAAGAAAGAGAAAGATACATTTAATCCATCGATGCATGCATGTAAGAAAACAAAGGTAACATGGACGGAAGAAAAAACAAAGAGAGTGCGGCTGCCGACTTCAATTTCGTGGGAATCTCTATTTCCGTCCGGTTTATGATGGCAATGGGTCGATGACTCGATGGTACTGCTTAATTGGCGGCTAATGCAACACATTAATGTCTTCCATGATTGTATTGCCAAACAACTGATTTCCATCGCACACAACCCAACTTGTCTCTGTACAAAGGATTTCCATCATGTCGGGTTGCATTATTTGTTGTCCACTTTATGAATGCCTGAAACAGTAATTTTTGAACCTTTGGATATTTTTGAACATCGATATTGAATAAAAGAATAACAGATTTGTTTTATGTATATATATATATATACATATATATTGGGTTTATTAATTACGGGTATAATCTTTAAAGAAGAATCTCAATCTAGATAGAATTAATTTTGAAAAGCAAAGTCTAGTTGTTGCTTAGGATGTTGCTAAGCAAAGTCTAGTCGTTGCCCTAGCTAGCTTTGAGCTTTGAAAAGCCAAGGAAGACCCCACCTGATACCATTAGCGGACTCATTTGTCTCTAGCCCCTCAGTCCCCTAGCACTACCACCAGGATGGCACGAGAGATCAGAGAGAGAGCTCCATTCTCCAATAATGGTAGGAAAAAGAAAACGAGAATACTATAAAGCGAGGAGGTGATGAGGTCGACAGTGTTATTCGTCCAGAATAAAAACGTACTGAGCGCACCCAAGATTTGGAGGATAGAAATCATGCCGCTTTTTTGGCTAACCCATGATTCTATCATTCCTTCTTTTTTTTAGCAGCATCTCTCCGTTTGCCCACATTGTAAAGCACCAATAACTGAGTTGGGTACTTTCTTATTGCCTTCCCTGCCCCTACCCTTGTGTTTTCCATCTTTTTTTATTCTTAGGTAAAGCCCATGCTTTTTGTTGTGATAATATACATCATCATTTGTTCTTCATTGTTGATACTAGGTTGGTGTGTCTCCATGCGTTCCTCTTAGGTTTTCATCATCTATTCTTGTGTTATTTAGTTAAAGTGTATGTCTCGTTGCAACGACGTTCGAATTTTTGTTTTAATTAAAATGTAATAATTAAATGAATCATTTATTGTATAATGACATTATTTTAAAAAAATCTTTAAATTATTTAAAAAAATTTTAAATTTTTTTTTATTTTTTATTAAGTTCAATCAAGTCATTATATTCTTATTTTGAATCAAATAAGTTTTTATAACTAATGATTGACTAACTTTTATTAATGAAAATATCACTTATCAATTTATATCACGTAGATTTAACATAGCGTTTTGAAATATTATAATGGATGATGCTATGACACACTGATATGATATAATGACATAATTTTATTGTATTTTTCACCTTTACATCAACATCATATTAATGTTATATGAATATAAAATGATAAATAACATTATAACTAATAACAATTAATCAATCGTTAATTATAAATATTTATTTAACTCAAAATACAAATACATGAATTTATTAAACACTGTAAGAGTAAAAGTTTACTCAAATAAATTTTTAAATTTTTAAATTTTTTCAAACATTATATAATTCTATCCACTCACTATAAACTATACAATGAGATACCTCTTAATCATTAATAAAAGCAAAAACCAATAGAATTGTACTTCAACTATATATTAAAGGAAGGTGTTTGCTCGAATGTCACTTTTATGAATATAAATCTTGGATTTCGTTGGGGTAGGTTTGATCTCACACTGAGAACTACAAATAAGATGGAAAGCATTTATTTATTTATTTATAATTATTAATTTTAATATTTGGGATGTTGGTGGTGATGGGGGATGCCATTTACGAATTTTGCTTGCCTCAGCAACTTTTAGCATAAAGCTACTTTTTATTGTCTTGGCTTTTGGAATAGCGGGGGACCCACTCTCAGTGCATAAACCTCAATATGCAAATGAAAGCTTGGGTTCATTCTTTGTTTTTTTTTTTCACCCTTAAAAAAGTGATAATTTTTACATTAATATACATACATTATATTAATATGCCTTATTATATAGATTGTAGGAGCAGAAATGCCTCGGAATACGGCTTTTCAATATCGCAGCGTGAAGCTTAGACTTAAAGATGAACAAAGGAGGTTTTCTTTATGCCTTTAAAAAAGGGGTTTATTGTTGCACTTAAGTTTTTTTTTTCTTTTTTATCGATTTTTATAGTTAAATTGAAATATGCTGCTTGGGTTTAATTTAAATGGCGTAATATCTGCAAAAACTTTGAATTATTCGGGAAAATTCAAATATAACCCATTATTCTTTTATTTCGTTTGATCAAGTTTTTATATTTATATTTTGAGTTAAATAAACTCTTATAATTAATTATTTATTAAATGTTGTTATTCAAAATGTCATTTGTTATTTTACATTATGTGGTGTTGATGCGACATGTTGACATATCATAATAAATGATGATATGATCATGTGACATTTTCACCATCAACGTCAACGTCACGTGAATATAAAATAACAAGTAGTATTTTGACTAATGACAATTAATCAATCATTTAGTTATAAGAGCCTATTTAGTTCAAAATAAAAATACATGAACTTGATTGAAAGTAATAAAAAAATAAAGATTTATTAAATTTTCTTAAATAGTTCAGGGATTTTTTCAAGTATCATGTCAATTTAAACTCTATCTATATAGTAGATTTATTTAGCGTAAAATACGTTGATCCCCCAAAGTTTTGTCTACAATTCCACGCAAGTCCATTAGTATTTGAACTTGAAATTCTGCCCCAAACATGTAAACAACATTACTGGCAAACGTGAAATGTCTAAATTGCCCATGCATAAGTAAAGCTTAATCGCGTGTTAATGAACCCTGATCACTGTTTGAGTTGCTCATTTTCTTTATTCTTGTTATCCTTTCTTTCCTTTCTCTTTTGTCACTCCTTCACACGGATCGATTAAGGTTTTTTTAGCCTACTATTTCAATTAAAAGCTTCATCGTACAATGAAATAGCCGTAAACCAAACCCTTATTTCAAACCCTTTAAACGCTAACCCAGATCGAGAGAGTAAAGGATCAAGGTTTATCAATCATCAACCAGTGGTAAGTATTATCCTGTTTTGCTACTAAGTCCAAGGTTAAGGTTAGGGTTGTTTTCTTTTACTGGTGTGGTGAGGGGTCGAGAATGGGTGTGGATTAAGGTTCGGTTGAAGATTGATTTGTAACCTAGACCTAGAATCTTAAATACTTAAATTGGAGAATTAGGGTTTCATTTTGGAATTAGGGAATGGGGTTTCGAATTTAGGGGTTTTTAAATTTGGTTGAGGTTTCGAGTTAGCATTCGAGAATAGGGTTATCGTTCAATATTTCAGAGTTGCTAACCTATTCTAATTGGGTTTTTTAGGTCTAGAAATGGTAAAGATGCTGTATGGCTTTGTGATGCACCATGACAAAAGGTGATGACTATTAGCAATATCAATCCAAATAGCTATTCATACATAAAGCTCACAAATGATGCCTTTCAAGTGTTTGTGGACAATTTCAACGTTAGAGTTGGAATGAATGTCTCCATTATTGCATGACACCTTAAATTAAAAGAGGTTTTAGAATTGAAGAGTGATGGTGATGTGTTGAAGCTATTTGAAGTTTGTAAAGGTACCAAGGTAATTCATTTGTACTTAGACTTGATTCTTGCTGTTCCACTGCAAACAAAGGAATTTAGTAAGTCTTTTATTGCCAAAAGTGCTGGTGCATGTGCCTTTATTGGACCCATGAATGCTGCATTAGGTGCTAGTAGAGGTGAAATTGGTGAGTTTAATTATTGTGTTCTGGATGCCTCTACTTCAAGTGGAGATGGTGAAGGTAGAGTTGGTGAAATAGAGGTTGAAGTTGGAACTTCAAGTAAAGGTGGTTGAGGTTCAAGTAAAAGTAGAGGTAAAATTAGTGAAGGCAAAGTTAGTGAAGGACCTTTTACTGCAGTTGGTATTAGTGATGAAGAAAGTAATGATTCAGATAGGGAAAGCAGTGATTCAGTAAGGGACATTGATGGAGAAATGTATCCACTGAATATGTAGATTTGATGCTTGAGATAGAAAGTAACGAAAAGATAAGTTAGTTTCAAGGGAAGTTCGAGGAGAATGTTGAGATTAATGAATATGTAGAGAATGATGGTTTTTCTGATATAGGCATTGACGTAGAGGAAGGGAACCAAGATAGTGATAAATTTGACAAGGAGGGTAGAGCAATAGATAGGTCCCTTAAAGGCATACCTTATGTTCATGATGAGAATGGGAAAGTTTTAGTGATAAAGAACATGTTGTTTACAAATGTGCATCACTTTAGGGAGGTGATGATTGATTATATGATCCAAGAAAGGATAGAGTTGTATAGAGCCAAAAATTAAAAAACTAGGTACAAGGAAGGAAATGGCAATGAGTGGATAGTTCATGAAAACTTATGTTTGGATAGGAAAACCTTTAAGATTAGGAAAGTAGTGGATGAACACTCTTACATTAGGATAAGTAACAATAATTTTGCCACTACAAGTGTTTGGATTGCCAACAAACTTACTGCTCAATTACACTTTGACCTAAATATGTTATACAATCTGATGTAGCATGAATTATAATAGAGGTATGGAATGAGTGTTCATTCTAAGAAGCTGTATAAGACAAAGAAAAAGGCTAGAGAAAAGTCTGAAGAGACTCATGGTAAGTCCTATTCTTAGCTGGATGCCTAAATGGTGAAGGATACAAATCTTGGAAGCATAGCTATCATGCGGTTAGAGAGGCTTAAGTTGAGCAGCATTGGACATTCAAAAGGTTTTTCCCATGCTTTGATGCTTTAGGTAAGGCTTCAACAATGGGTGTAGGCTTTTCATTGGGGTTGACGGCTACCACCTTAAAGGGCCATATGGATGGGCCTTACTATCTACTATTGTTGTTTATGGGAATTGTGTTCTATTTCCTATTACTGTTGTTGTGGTGTAGTTAGAGAATGATGACTCTTGGTCTTGGTTTCTGAACTTGGTTAATATTGTCATTAGGGACTTCAACAAACCATTAGTAGTGATGAGTAATGGGCAAAAGGTAAACCCTAAACTCCTATTATTGTCCATTTAATTAGTTAATCTTAATTACTTATTAACTATTATGTATTCTTATATGGCAAGGCCTAGAAGATATAATTACAAAAATAATGCCCCATGCCACTCAAAGAAGGCGTGGTAGGCATCTTTATAGCAATTTTAGGTTAAGGATTTTGGGGTTTGACATGAAGGTGAACTTCTGAAGGGTTCTCAAAACATACAACCAGTGGGATTGGAATAAAGCCATGGTGAACATTAAAGTTGAAAATGATCAAGCATACAAGTGGTTGACGGAAAAATCAACCACACTGTAGACAAGGCACAACTTTGACCAAGTGTGAAGAGTGACCATGTAACAATAACATGGTCGAGAGCTTCAACCACTGGATTGGGCTTATGAGGAGTAAACCCATTATGTCTTTGTTTGAAGAAATTATAGAAAAAATAATGAAGAGGTTTTATGATCGGTATCAGAAGGCATGCACATAGGAAAGGCAAGTAACACTTAAAATTAAGAAAAAGTTGGATTTGGCCAAGTACAGTGACAGGTTTTGTAGGGTTGTGCCTACTTCGAATTATTACTTGTTATGTTCAAGTCTATTATGTATGTATTGAAGGTATCGGAATCAGGTTATAACTAATTCAAGATAACCAGCGTCACAAGACAAAAAACTCAAGATATTGAAATGTTTTGCTATCTTTATGTCTATTCTAGTTTTTTTCCCTGTAACTTTTGCATTCAATATTTCAACAACTTACAACAACATTTATCAAATAAAATTACATTTAAAAGCCTTGGATTTTTCCCATTTTTTCTTCCCTATCCCATCTCTTTAAGGAATTTTATCAAACAACTTTCGAGAAGCCCTTCAACTTTCATTTTCTCTTCCCATGTTCACCCCTACTTTGAATCAATTCAAGAACCACAAATGGATATAATGGAAGAGTTAGAGCTTATTCTGCAACTTTTATTTTTTTAAGCTACTATACCTATTAACTCTTTCATGACATCCATTAATGGTTCTTGAAATGAAAGTTCTCAAGTAAGACTGCACATAATAAAAGCTTAAAGGGTAAAATTCATCTGTGGTTCTTGAAATGATCTTTTTCCTTTATTAATTTCATCATTTCTTCTTTTTTGGAATAATTCTTCCCATCCCATCTCTTTAGGGAATTTCAATAAGCCCTTCAACCTTCATTTTCTCTTCCCACGTTTCGCCTTTTAACCCACCAAAATCAAACATGGGTTTATAGGTTCTCTTCACAAGTCAATTTGCAATTAGAGTGCCAAAAATCAATAAGAAATCTTGAATTTTTGGCTTTTGGTTTAAGGGAGTTTTAGTTTTAGCAAGAAAAACATTGAAAGAAGGGAAAAATTGCCCTAAAAATGTTGTCACATCATCAAAGAAATGGAGAAACTAACAGATGACAAACAACAAAATTTAGATATTTAGCAAAAGATATTCCTTTGGTGTAGACTATGTAATTCGAATACAAATAGACCTATGTGGAATTGCGAGCAAAATTTAGGAAGGCCAAGTATTTTACCTTTTTATTTATGGGTTTGATTGTTCACAAAGCCTGAGCTTCACTTTAAACATGATTTTTCTTAATTTGAGATACTATTATATTAATAAATTCTTTATTTAATTTTAATTAAAAAATATATTTAAGAATATTTAATATTAATATAATAATATTTTAAATATGTTAATATTGTAATACTAAATTTATTTTAAATAGACAAGTTGAGTTGAGCTTGAACGCAATTTTTAGAAATGTCAGCTAGGTACGACTCAATTCATAGGCACCTTAATATAGAGTGAAATTTGAATAAAGATTGTAAGTTTGAGCTGTTATGTTCTTTTATAAAAATAAAAAAAAATTATATAAAGCTTTTTAAAAAATGTGTAATAATTCTATTAATGAACATTTAATATTCTAGTACACTTGTAATGCATTGCTAGAAAAGAAACAAAATTAGGCAAAACTTTTGGGTGGAAGAAATGATAATGTAAGAGTTCCTGTTCCAAATCTCCAAGGCATAGCTAACTGTTTTAACTCTTTGTTTATCCAACCTTTTGGGGAGTAAGATTACCTATCAATGGGGAAGTGCATTAGTTGGTTTTGGGAGAATCCAAAATCAACTAAAATAATGAGAAATTTTAGCCGACCGAAGCTGACCGGTTATAACAAAAAACTGCTCAACCGAAGTCGACCTTGGTTTCAGTCAGTTTCAATTAGTTGAAATTTAGGGTGGGCTTGGGCTTAAATGGCCCTAAGCTAATAAAAGTTGAAAAATTTGTGTTGGGCTTTGACTTAAAATTGTGTCAAGCTCATATTTTTAATTGAAATCAAACCCATGTTGTTTAAATAATTAGTCCAACCCATATGATTTATTTTTAATTATATAATTAAACACTATATAAGTTTTTAATAAAAAAACAATAAACACCATATCATTATTTATAAGAAAGCAAAATCAATAATTTATTTTTGTAAAGAAGCAATAAACACCATTTGTTAAATTGTTTAACAAAAATATTAAATATAATGGAAAAGTTAAGGGCAAAAGTTTTTCATAAATTGTACATAATATGCAATGCAATTAATCTAAATGCGAGAAGTACAACATAAAGTAATAAATTATACATACTACAAATCCATAAAAGTTAGGAGTTACACAATATAAATTACTAAATTTCGAAACATAAATTTGAACTTGGACCTCTAACTCCAATTCAATGATTTTTCAAAATATGTTCTTAAAAATATTAAAATATAAAATAATTAGTATAAATAATTGTATTAAGATAATCTAAATAACTTATAAATGTAAATATGCAAACATTTAATAATAATATTACTTGAAAAGTGAAAATAGTGGATAAAAATAACACGTTACTCAGAGTTAGACTCAGACTCAACTTTATGTATAAGTTCTAATGTAAGCTTTGACAAATTTAAAAAATAAAATAACAAATATGGTAAAATCTTTAAACAAAGAACTAAAGAAACAAAGAAATAAATTGAGAAAAAGATATGATAATATATAGAATGATACTATATTATGGTAAATTAAATGAAAATTAAAGAAACAAAGAAAAAATTACCAAAATCAAGTTTATCAATCTCGTCCAAATCATCCTCAATCTACTCTGGATCACCACGTGCTTTTCCACATAACCAATCTTGAGCACAACTAAGTGCTTACACGACCTTAGGAGTAAAAAAGCTCCTATATGCAGCAAGCACATGTTCAATGGTACTAAAAACAGATTTTGAAGCAACTGTTGATACAGGAACTATTAATACATCACAAGCAATAGCTGCAAGTATAAGAAACCTATACTGATTGAGTTTCCACCACATGAGAACATCAAAGTCAGTATCCTCACTAGCATCATCATCCATAAACTCTGATAAATATTTATTCAATTTCGATTTCTGTTTCTCCAAGCCATTGTTTAATTGATGCCTCTTAAATGCACCCAATCTTTTCTTAGTAGTTATTAGGTCCTTGCCACTCGAAACAATAGCACTGCCATGCCCACTTTCACCACCGGTGACTTGTCTCGTTGACATTTAAGACTCTTGACCACTTTCACCAACATGAGATTAAGGTTGAGGTTGCAATATATTTTTATAACATTGAAACAACTCATCCATTGTTTTTTTCACCAAAGAAAACATCAACAAGGCTTGCTTGGGAGCATACATATCTTCCAAAGTAAATTCAACATAAGCAAGCTTTTTCCTCGGATCAAGAATCGAGGCAATGTATAACACCAAATTCAATTTTTTCCGCATTCCCCCAATACGTGTCAAATTTAACTTTTATTCTCATTGCCATAAACTTCAAATCAACATCATGACTTTGTTGCCATTCATTCAAAGTGCCATACACATTAGAAATAGAATCACGAAAAGAATTGGCAGTAACATAAGATGTACTTGAAACATTCATAGTCATATCATAAAACTCTTTTAAGAAAAGAGAAATCCTCATAACAGTTGCCCAATCGTTATCATCGGGCACCCTATTTCCATTCTTCATTAGCTCACTTTTATAACTACTATCACAATACTCAAATGATACAAAAACCCTCTCAAATTTCACAACTGTATTTAACATCAAAAAAGTAGAATTCTATCTGGTGCCCACATCCAAAGACAATAAACACTTACTATCAATTCTTGCAGTAACAACACACTCCTTAAACTTGGTTAATCTAGAAAGAGATTGTTTAACATATCTCACTGTCGCTCTAACAAGAGCAATTGAGTCATTGATATCCTTTAATCCATTAGTCATAATAAGATTAACAATATGTGCAACACATCTCATATGAAAAAATTTACCTCCTAAAATAATAGTTCTAGCAACATTAATTTTTTTCTTTAAATGTCCTATTTGAACATCATTGGAACTAGCATTATTAACAGTAATAGATAAAATCTTTTGAATCCCCCAATTAACCAAACATTTATCAATTGCCTTCCTAATAGCTTGACCTTTATGACTAGTAATGGGACAAAAGTTCAAATATTTTTTTGTAACTTCCAATCCTTATAAATAAAATGAGCAATCAGACACAAATAACTAATTTTTGGTACCGAAGTCCATGTGTCTGTAGTGATACATATTCTACTAGGACATGATCTTAAAAATTTTTTCATACAAGTTTTTCCATTAGCATAAACCTTTATAACAATCCCTAGCAATGGTCCATCGTGAAGGTATACAAAATCTAGGACATGTTTCCTTCATGTGTTTCTTATACCCTTGAGCTTTCACAAATCTAAAAGCCAACTCATTTATAATGATCATCTCAGCTAAACTCCTCTTAATTGCATCCTCATCAAACTTCCAACTACCCAAAGACTTATCTCTTTTTGATAAAAAAATAATTTGATTTGATTACTCTCTTCACTAGCATAGAGCATTTTCAATTTTAGACAAACCTTAACATGATTATTTAGAGAAGATGTTCCATTTTTTTTTTGTATCAGCATGTGAAACCTTATCATAATGACTACATCTAGCTTTATGATTACCTTTATCAGTATCAAATTTTGTGAAGTGATCCCACACAAGCGATGACGTATTAAATGGTTCGTTTTGCTTCGCTGTTTAGAACTTACCACTTCACTTCTTATGTTGCTTTCAGTAGCACTTGCATCAATATGAGGTGTAGATGCTGAGTCATTGATTGCCAAACTTATATCTTCCTCAATTTCATTTGACATCTACAAAAAAATTAATTAATTAATTAATCATCATATAGGTAAATTTGGTTTACATTTGTTTAATGGCGCCAAGTTGCTCATAACATTTTCTTCCTACTAAATGTGGTAAAAAAAATTCAATGACTTGTTATATTTAATAAAATTTAATTAAAAGTACAATAATATAATTTAATAAAATTGACAAGAGAATAGATACTAGAGCCTAAGGTAGTCTTTCTTAAACCCCTAAGCCCAAAGGTGAAATGTAATTCATCCTTTACATTTTTTTTCCAAGATTAAAAAAAGTGCACAAATACAACTAAGCAAATACAAATCATGATTATTTTTTCATTACAATTATTCCTAAACCAATATATGTCATAATACATCAAGAATAAATAGACACTTTGCATATAATTAGTCCTTTAACTAGTCAAATTCATTGATTTAATAGGTACATGAAAATGTGTTTTTATAAATTTATTAGTATTACCCCAAAACTAAATTTATTTATTTATAAACTATAGAATAATATAAGATAGTAAATATCTTACAAACACAGTCTATATAGCAAGTTAGCAACCAATAAAATAGGAAAGATATAAACCAAAAATACTTGTTACATGAAAGCATCAATCAATAATAAAAAATCTAAATGGTGTCTCTCCAACCGAGTCTATTTGAATTCTCAACAAAAATGATGGCATTCATTTTCCATTCCAACCCTACTTTGATTTCCATGAAACAACAAATAAAGCAATGGAAAGCTTCAAGCTATTCAACCAAAGGCCTTAACCCTTCAAAATTTCATCTCTGTGATAGTTTCATTAAAGCTATCCAAAAAAAAAAAAGAAAAAGAAAATCTAGAAACTTAATAGTAATACAATTTGGGTGTTAAAATCAACAACTCAACATACCTTGAAACTGAGGCAGCCGGCAAGGAGGAAGATAGATGACGGCAAGAGACGGCCACAAGCAGTAACAGGTTGATAGGAGGAAGAAAAAAGGGGGGAGTCGGGGAGGTTTCTAATTTTTAGGGTTTCAAAGTCAGAACAATTGGAAATTGGGGGAGGGGAAGAAAGAAAAGGGGGTTTGATGGGGGATTAATGAGGCCTATTATTGGAATTTCACCCCCTCGATTTTTTGATCAATTCAAGTAGGGAGGGAGTGCCCCCGGTGAGTGATTCGTAGTCGCTTAAAAGTCGTCGGTCATAACCGACACTAGCAACAGTCACCAAATAACCAAGCCGACAGTTGCAATTGTCATCAATTCTGATCGGTTGTACGGTTGCAACCAACTGGTGCTCTATCTTAGCTATCAAATAATAAAAATTTTAATGTGAGCAGAAAAGGTAGATAATCTTGTATTAAATCATGCGTAGATGCCCTATGTGCACAACACAAATAAACCAACCCTTTGGTCTGGCTCTCCTTCATTTCTTTTTTATTAATTACCTTTTAATTTATACGTATGGAATTGATAATTTATAATTGAACCCAAAGTTCTTTTAATCATACTCATCTTTATAGAAATCTAGGAACCTAGACCTCCCAAACAATTTAAAAATCCCTTAGTATATATATTAGAGGTATCTACGGATCAGACTTAACCCAATTTGGCACCTTTGACACCTAGGTTAAAAGGTCCAATCATCTCCTTTAAATTTTATTATCATTAAAATATTAAAAATATTTTTATATTAATATTTTAATATTTTAAATATATTTTGGAAACAAAAAAATATTTAATAATATCATTAGTTGGATAGAACCCGAACCTAAAATCCTATTTGAGGTCAGTCTCTAGTTGAGATTGGTGAGCTGTTCGGCCAATGAAAATATATATAATAAATTTAAATTGGTCCCGAAATTAAAATTTACCTTGTATTTTTTTGTCCTATAACCAAATATTATGCATTACAGTTTAATAAAGGTTAAGATCACATTGTTATTTGTTTATTTATTGTACACACCAACAAAAGTTACATTGGCTATCTGGCTTCCTCAACAGAATTAATTTCAACCACATGTTTTGCTTTCATTATAGATCTTATCCATGTAACTCTCCTCTTTTAATTATATGCTTTTAGATATTTTTTTCTCGTTGTCCTGCACTATTTTAAAGAAAGTAGCTTACAATTTTAGGTAAAATTATTTATTCGATGTATTTTGTTTACATGCGTGTTTTTATGAGTTGATAACTTTTATAATTTTGTTATTTTTTATTAGTATATTGCTTATATATATATATATATTAACATTAGTGAATATAATATTAGGCCTAGGATTGTTGTTATAACAAAAATAATAAGGCATAATGCTCAAAAAACCCCTAAATTATTTTAAAAAATTCAAATAAGTTCTTATTCTTTTATTGTGTTCAATCAAGCTCCTATGTTTTTATTTTTAGTCAAATAAGCTCTTATGACTAATGATTGAGTAATTGTCATTAATTAAAATAGCATTTAATACTTTATATCCACATGGCACTGATACATTATTAACGTGGAAGGTGAAAAATACCATATAGTCTTGTTATAATACCAAATTAACATGTCACATTATCATCAATTATAATATTTTAGTATGTCATGTCAGCACCACATGGCATAAAATAACAAATGACATTTTGAATAAGTTAATCATTTGTCATAAGGACTTATTTGACTCAAAATATAAGTATAAAACCTTGATTGCATATAATAAAAGTATAAAAACTTATTTTTGACGAAATAAGAAAAAATAAGTCTCTAAACTATACCAAGAAAGTCAATTTAGCCTTTATCCTTTTATTGTGTTCAAATAAGTCCCTGAACTATTATTTTGGATTAAATAAGCTCTTCTTTCTAATCGTTGACTAATGAAAGTTAGTCAACGACACAGTCAGTAATTTTTTATGCCATGTCATTTGCCATGTGGCATGTTCACATGTCATCTTGATGATGTCAATGCAACGTGAAAGATGATGTGGCATAAAAAATTATTGACTAAGAATTGAGTTTTTTTCTTTTTAACCCATCTAAATGTTTAAAAATTATTAGTTAGGTATTTGAAATAAAAATTAAAAAAAAAAAACTAATTGTTTCAAACTAATTACCATCTTCTTAATTGAAGCCATAATTCTTAGCAATAAAAAAAACTAATCCAACTTTTCCAATTGAAGCCATTTTGCTCTATTGAAAGTTGGTGTAGAGAAATCTAAAAATACCCAGAAACAATTTTGAGAAAAGGTTTGCTAAATTAAAGTTGTTGTATTTAAGAAATAAAAAATTTACAAAATATGAGAAGCAAAGAAAACACTAATTATAATAATCCATCTCAAGTGTAAAACCTGTGCCTCCCAACTCTTGTCAAAACTGTTTATGGGTATTCTCAAATTTCTCTTCACCAACTTTCAATAGAGTAACAGGCTTTAATCAAATTAGAAAAGTTGGATTAGTTTTTTTTTTGTTAGGAATGATGGTTTCAATTAAAACGATGGTAATTAATTAAGAAATAATGGTAATCAGTTTAAAGCAATTAGGTTTTTTTTTTTTGTTTCAAATCCCTAATTAATAAATTTTGGACATTTGGATGGGTTAAAAAGAAAAAACTCAATTCTTAGGTAGTAATTTTTTATGCCAAGTCATCTATCATGTGGCATTGATGCCATCAAGATGACACATCAACATGTCTCGTGATAAATGACGGTATAAAAACTTATTGATTGTATAGTTGACTAATATAGGCTAAATTGACTTTCTTAGTATAGTTCGAGGACTTCTTTGGATATTTAACCAATTTTCTTGAATAATTTAAAAACTTTTTTTAGATATTATATTAAATAATAAGTATAGTTTTAATTAACCTTTAGACCAAATTACAAGTTTCGTCATTACTACATGTAATTAACCCTTTACAAGTTCGGTCACTGATACAGATAATTAACCTTTTAACCAAATTACAAGTTTCGTCACTGTTACACATGATTTACCTTTAATGAAATCAAATTACAAGCTCTGTCACTATTACACGTAATTAACTCTTAAATCAAATTACAAGTTCCATCACTGTCACACGTGATACTAATGGATGTATTGAAAAAAAAAAGAAAAAAAAAAGAGGAAGTAAGATCCGCATGATCATGGAAAACCAATTGTTATTGCTTTCATTATCTTTTATATGCATTGATAGATTAATTGTTGAGCTAAACTCAACTGTCTTAAGAAGAAAACCTTAATTGGGCCCTATTTTAGGGGTTTTTTTCTTTTTTTTAATTTCTTTTGTAGATTCCCCTTAGAAATATTGACATCTCATCAGATTTTAAGCCCTTTTGCAATGGTGGGATTCCTGCATGAGGAGATGGTGATCTTGCTTGAGTTAAAAAATTGAGGGCATTAAAATCAATATGATTCTTTGACTAAGATTCCTCTTAAGGGGTCCCCCACCACTTCGCTTAATTTCATGATATCATATCACATTAAAAACACATTGTATCCATTCATAATACTTTTTATAAAGTTAGTCGCTCTCTATCTCCTAGAGACATGCATGAGAAGGAGAGTTATTCTTGTTGAGAAGACAAAATCCCTCTCCATTGGATTAGGTTTCTTTGAAAAGTGCTTTTTGGGTATATTGTTATGTTAAAGGGACATCCTCAGTTTCATGGTATAATACAACTACCCCATATTACAAATTCTTGTTTCTTTTAACATCTCTTCCTCTTTTAGTTTTTAACTATATGATGTTCAATATCCAAATGCTCATTTTTTTCAAAAACTTTTGGGTTATATTATACTAATTGCAACTTTAAAAGTGCTTAGAGTGTCACCCAATTAGTAGTCATGCTTCTTGTCATAGAAAAGTTAGGTCTAAATATCTATACTCTTGATCATTACAGAGAGAGTACTAAATCAATCAGTGAACTTCCTCATTTTTCTTAAGTAAATTTTTATTCTTTTACTATATCAAAATAAGTCCCTATTAAATATTTCATAACTAGACATGCCCTTACGGTGACGAAAAAAGAGTTGTATAATGAGAACTCAATGATGGTTGGACAATTGGTGTCTACTACCCACACATGGACATTAATATAGCAAAATTGGCTGAATGGAAAGATTTCTCGTCCGATTAATTATGGTTATTTCAATTTGTTTTGGTCATGTCAAAACAACCACCTCATCTAGCATGAGTGCAAAATATGTCATTGGGTCATGAGTTTAATAACTATTAAGATCGCATGTATCATGAAACATCGTTTTGTTAATGTAAATGCTTATTTGGATCAAATCATAGAATATGGGCTTATTTGAGTACAGTAAAAAGATAAAAAAAATTTTGAAAATTTTGAAACAACTTATTGATTTATTTAGTATTTTAAGTAATATAAAAGTGTGCTTGTAGTGTGTAATCCATTTGTTCCATTATTTCTTCTCTAAGTATTTAGTGTTGCTTACCCTTTTCTTTGAGGAAATTGTGAGAAATGACCTTCGTAGTAAGGTGACTTAAAAAATGACCGTCTCTATAATGTTAATTGTTTTTAGTCAATTTTTAGCAGGACTTGACATGAATACCCTTTAATCCAATTAATCCAAATGAAGGCACGTCTGAGTTTCTTTCTTTCTGCTCTCTCACCATTCAACTTAAAATTCCAAAATTAAATCTAGATTTAGATTTAGCTATCCCTCCGTTCAGCTCTCCAACGCCATCGAGGTCTATATCGACAGCAACTTTCTCATGATCCCAAAGTGCAGAGATGACATCAAGATATTTGTTATGTGTTCTTGCATTTATTTAGGGTTATTCATAGAACGAAAAAGTTGATGGGTAAATTATATGAGTTTGGAAACTTAAATCTGGCTGGGGGTAGCGGAATCAATCAATTTATAGGTGATGCATGAATATTTCTTAGGCATTGAGTCACTGGATATTAGAGTGTGTGACTAGATATTAGGAATCGTAACCTGTTTATTTGGTATTAAGTGCCTGAATATTTGTTGAGCATTGCGTGAGTTCTATATAAGCATTACGTGACTGAATATATGTTGAACGTTGCGTGACAGTTAATACGTGACTGAATATTTGTTGAGCATTACGTGAGTTCTTTGTAGGCATTACGTGACTGAATATTTGTTAACGTTCCGTGACAGGCGTTACGTGACTTAATATTACGTGATTGAATATTTGTTGAGCATAGCGTGACCTATTTGTAGGCATTGCATGACTTTAGCTACCTAATGCTGAAGGTGATTCTCTATTGATTATCTTCAATAAGCTAATAAGTTTTAATGTAATTATTGAAGTTTATATATAATTTCAGACTTGTATAGTAGTAATAGTATTAGATTTTGGTTGGTGGACCATGATGCCTAAATTAAAAAAAAAAAAAAGAGAAAAGAGGTAACATTAAAATCCTTGTTAATTAGTGAAAAAAAGAGAAAACCTTGAAGCTACTTTTTATTAAGAATTTCTTGAAAAATGATGTTTGGCCTGGCTTTTGCTTTTAAAAGGTAGATAAGATGAAAAGGTAGGCCGAACAGGTACTTAATAACCAATTCAGCCCCCCTTCATTGCACTGATATGGCTGTAGAAAACGAAAAGTTAGCTTTCATGCCTATAAATAAAGGGAACCATTAACCATTTGAATCAAATTCAATTATCTTAATCAATCTCAGATAATTGAAAAATAACCTTCAGAGATCCAAGAGTCGAGAAGGGGAAAGAGGTAGCCTCCAAAGAATATGAGGTGCCTTTGAGTGTGAGGGACCAGTTGCACATATTCCAACAGGAGATTCAAGTCCTCATCGACAACCTGATGCAAAGGACTTTTGACTTGGAGGCTACCATCCTGAGCAACGAAAAGATTCTCGTCGAGATAGAGTTCAAAGTAGATGAACTTATGAAGAAATGAACTATGGTTCATTTTTTTTGTATCATCTCCTTGTATTTTCGGGGGGGTCTTTTTAATAAAATTTGAATAAAATTTATAGCAATTTTTATTTTCATTGAGCACATATTTTGTTGAATTATTTTCTTCATTTAAGTTATATTATGCTGAATAACTTTGTGAGTGGATGTTAGGCATTGGGTGACCTATTATTAGGTATTGGGAGAGTGGGTTATACGCGGTGCGTGAATTGTGGTATGCATATCTTCTGTTGAGACATTGCACGAGTGGTTTGTATGTATATGGAATAGAGTACCTATGGTGACGTGTTGTTATGTATTGCGTGACGTTGGGCCAGTACGTGACTGTTTAAGTTGGCATAACATGAGTAAATATTAGGCATCGATTGACTTATTATTAGGTATTGCGAGACTAGTGGTGGTTGACTAGTACAATTCACCTCTTGTTTAGAGGCTTATTATTCATGGGTGACTTATTCTTAGGTGTTGCGAGCCTGACGGTGCGTGACTAACTTGTGCAATTCATGTGTTGCTTTGAGGCTATTGTTCAGTAGTTTTTTAGACAGTGTGTGACTGGTTTTTATATATTGCGTTATTTATTGTAGCTAGAGTGGTGGCGCGTGACTTGTGCAATTCATGTGTTGTTTTGAGGCTTTTGTTCAGTAGTTTTTAGGCTTGCGTGACTGGTTTTTATATATGGCATTACTTGTTGTAGCGTGAGTGGTGGCACGTGACTTGTGCAATCCACGTGTTGTTTAGGGGCTTTTGTTCAGTAGGTTTTAAGGTTATGTATTGTGAGAGTTATTACATGTGACTTGTGCAATTCATGTGTTGTTTAGAGGCTTTTGGTCAGTAGTTTTTAGGATTGCGTTACTGGTTTTTATCTATTACGTGACTTATTGTTATATATTGTGAGAGCAATGGCACGTGACTTGTGCAATTCGCCTCTTGTTTAGGGGCCTTTTTTCACTAATTATTAGGCATTGCATTAATATGTATTAGACATCGCGACACTTAATTTCTGTTAAATTTTTACGACCGGCCAAATGTGACTTAGGCATTGCATAAGTAGTTTCTATGCATTGAGAGGCTATTTTTTGATAAATTGATTGATTGTGACACTTATTTTCTGTTAAATTTTAGCGGCCTGCCAAATGTGAAGTTTATGATTACATACGGTGGTCATTGAGTCGATGACACTTACAAGGGTGGTGAGACACGAGTAAAGGGTGTTGGGAGTGATTTGTCATTTTTTGGACTAGTGAAGCTATTTAAAGAGGTTGTTGGGGTCAACTCACATAATCAAATCGAGCTACATGCATCGCTTAGCCATGACGCAGGGGTTTTATGCGCAGTTATCAAGGATGATGAAGATGTAGCCAGTATTCTGCGAGATGAGAGGGCAGTTGTTACGTTTCTGATAGTTAAGGCAAGAAATGAAAACAATATTCCACATGAGCACGGTATCTAACATAGTAATCAACAAGAACAGAATGTTAATTATTCTGACATACCACACCATGCATTTCCTAACAAACAACCATGGCAAACTAACATTTCAGCAGGCAGTCCCACATCCTCTAAAAATATTCTCTTGGCATAAACCATCAGCAGGTGAGTTTAAGTTGAATGTTGATGGCAGTTCTAAGCACAATTTTCAAAATGCTGCTGAGGGAGGACTCCTTCGAGACCATACAGGTACCATGATTTTTGGATTTTCTGAAAATTTCAGACCGTTTGATTCATTACAGGCAGAGTTAATGGCACTACACAAGGGTTTATTTTTGTGTATTGAGTACAATGTTACTAGACTCTGGATAGAAATGGATGCAAAAGTAGTGGTTCACATGATAAATGAGGTTCATCAGGGATCCTCTAGGACTTGGTATTTGCTTGCTTCTATTCGTAGATACTTGAGAGGTATTTCTTTTCGAATTTCGCACATCCATCGAGAGGGGAACCAGGCAGCAGACCATCTCCCAAATCAGGGGCATACGCACCAGAACTTGCAGGTACTTTCACAAGCTGAAGGTCAGCTTAGAGGTATTCTTAGATTAGATAAAGTTAGTTTACCTTATGTTCGCTTTAAATGAATGTAAAAGAGTAGTACTCCTAGTTTACTTTTCTTATTTTGCTAGTCACATAGAATTTTGTAATATGGATGTGTTTCAATTTTATGACAATAGTAAAAACTATGGTCATAAAATGAAACACTCCATTCTAGGTGCTTTTCTTATTTACATTTTTTGTTTTAAATTTTATTTTAGTTTATTGACTCAATGTAATAGTAGGGAATATCTGTTTTACTATAGCATCAAAAGTTATGCACGTAAAATGGTTCTCTTTACTCTAGGTGCTTATCTGAAACTTTCTCATGATCATGTAACTTGGAGGTACGATTTAGGTCTCCCTCTTTTGTACTTTTTATTTCGTAATTAATAAAATTTAACAGGGAAGTTGGGCCTTGTGTGAATTTCTAGCATAAAAAAAAAAACCATGGCAATCACATTTGATGTATCCTTATGAGTTTCAGCAGCCCAGTGCACACATGAGGTGTCTGCAAATGATGTATGCACAATTCCGATCGGAATGTGCATTGAACGAAATAATCGGAACTTTGCAACAAACACAACTGTCTCTCGAAAATGCATTGGGTCCATTGTCATTAGCAAACGACACTGTGATGGTTGTGAGTGATGACGATGCATCTGATCAAATTGAAAATGATGTTGAAGAGGACGACATGGCGGATCGGAACCATGAGTTACATTATGACTGCGAAGATGATTACGTTGGCGGACATGAAGACTATTCAAAAGACGACAGGGTTGAGCAGACCGACATTCCTGATTGCAATCATGCAGATGGTGGTAGAGGTCATACCACAACTGTTGTGTTAGAAGAGGTTGAGTTGGACGACCATTACAGAACTGTCGAATTAGAAGATGTTGAGGGTGTGGAACCTATTTACGAGAACACCATCGCACTTGAGAATGACATTCGTTCACCTGATGACAATGATCAAGAGAGGGTAAATACAGGGGTATCTCATCAATGGATTATTCTCGGGCTAGATATGATATCCTTCCAAACAGTTGGGAGTGAGGAATCCATATCAATGGACTACCACTTATATCATGGAAAAGTGTTTCTATCAAAGGCTGGATTGAAACTAGCTCTGAGCATGTTGGCACTAAAAGAGCATTTTGAGTTTAGAGTTAAAAAGTCATGTCACACTCGTTTTGAGGTTGGTTGTAAGGATAAGGCATGCAAGTTTGCTTTGCGTCCAACGAAGTTGCCTGAGGGAGAATATTGGCATGTTTGGACATTCATAAGGTACACATGTGTACTGTTGATGGTTTGTAATGTGGGTATCGAATTACGAGCACGAGGGTAATTGGTGAGCTTATATCCAGCAAGGTGCAAAGAAATTGTGTAACCCCATTGAGACCAAAGAAAATAATGGAAGAGATGAATCGCAAGTGGGGATTGCGATGCCTAAATGGTAAGGCTTGGCAAGCTAAAGAGTACGCGGAGAGTCTTGTGTTCGGTCTGTAGGAAGAGTCATTCCAACTCCTCCCCTCGTATTTCCATATGTTGGAACGTGAAAATCCTGGTACTGTGACGTGTGTCACTACTAATGGGGAATAACGATTCAAATATTATTTCTGGGGGTTCGAGTCTTGTATTCAGGGGTTCAGTGCTGTAATGCGGCCTGTAGTCGTTATTGATGCCACACATCTGAAAGGCATATTCAAGGGTATTCTGTTTGTGGCGGTATGCAAAGATGCGAATGAGCAGATATATCCACTTGCATTTGGCATTGGCCATGTTGAAGACGAAGTCTTGGTCATGGTTTCTTAACCAATTGCGTCGTGCAATTAGTTATCCTGAAAATGCAATGTTCATTTCTAATCAGCATTGTGGCATTAAGAATGCAGTTGAGAAAGTGTAATAGGACACTCATCACGGTCTATGCAATTACCACTTAGGAAAAAATGTTAAAAACAGGTTCAAGCGTGAAGATGTTGCAGCGGTTTTCACCATGGCCGCCAACTGCTATAGGGTCACCGATTTTGACAAACATATGAATCAGCTAAAACAGCTTTGCAAACCTGCTTATGACAGCCTTATGAGATTAGGCCCTGAGAGATAGGCACGTATACGGTCACCAGTAAGGCGATACAAGCTAATGACATCCAACACTACGGAGTGTATTAACTCCTGCCTGAGGCATGCAAGAAAAATCCCAATAACGGTCTTGATCGAGTGCATCAGATGCATGTTTCAACATTGGTTCCATGACTGGCACAATGAGGCATTGAATTTGACCACACCCTTCAGCCCTTTGGCTACCGATTTGTTGAACAGACAGTTCAATGAAACATGTCACTTTTTCGTACAAGCAATCAATTGGGTGGAGTTTCAAGTTATAGGCAGGAGTAAGGACAGAGTCGTGAACCTCTCCACCAAGGAGTGTTCATACGGTGAGTTCTAGTCCGATCTACTCCCCTACACGCATGCCATGGCGGCAATAAGGTATGAGCAATCATGTTTTGTTATATTGTGCATGGTGAATTGAATTTTTACATTGTTCGCCATCTGTGATTTCATTGCCTTCGCAATAAGTGCAAACGTGCAGCCATTGAATTTTGCTCGAACTATTACAAGACTCGGTCTTGGGTATATGGGGTTCCCATTCGCCCGATTGGGCATCCCAGTGAGTGGGACATCCCCGATGACGTGCAACAAATTGTCGTTTTGCCACCCAGTTGGTGAGGTCAAGCGAGAATACCTAAAAGGAAAAGGATTCCTTCAATTGGGGAAGGTAGCGGACGACGTAGATGTTCACAATGCAAGAGCTATGGTCATAATAGACAAAATTGTCGGACTCTGTTTGCATCTCTACTGACAAACGGGAAAACATCATCCACTCAGCCGACAGCTCGAAGACATCGACCCAAGGCATGTGCAATTTGCAGACAACCCGGGCACAGTCGAAATCGCTATCCAATGTGGACTACAAACTCTGATAACGTTATCTGTGTCATACATGAAAATAGTGGCCCTTCATACGTCAGTTGTTAAAGGAGTGTTTCGAAGTTTCCATTGATATTTGCATTAAATAATACTATTTTAACTTGAGTTTGACAGAGTTTAAATGAAAAGTAAGATACACAAGATGTCCATATTTGTGAGAAAGACCTTATGCTAGTTATGGAGTTTTGAAAAAGTGTACCAAAGCATGAGAATTGAAGGTACTTTGAGAAAGTTATGGATGTTTTAAGGGATGGCTTCCATGCAATATGGAAAACGTTTATTAAGGAAGAAAGATGGGAAGAAGAAAAAGAAGCTGCTGGAAGTGAGGAGAAAGTGCTGAAAAAATTAGATATTTTTTCTATAGTTGACTACAGTTCCCATTATTTATGAAAATGCCATTGCATAGTTGGATCATCAAATTCCAATTATAGTACTTAGCCCATTTGTTGGATCATTAAATTCATTGTACTCCTTAATAATTTGTATTTCATTGTAAACCATTGAATAAAGCACAAAATATTTCATTTAATAATATTTGCGTGATT
>NC_030854.1:21261240-21378112 GCF_000208745.1 Theobroma cacao | reverse complement strand
AATTAAAAATTAAAGAAGAAACATAACTTATCTAATTATGAACAAATACAAATATGTCTCAATCAACATAAATTTGAGTTATTACAAATAAAGCATACAATTTGTTGAACAAAATAAAAAATTAAGTTTCATTTCTAGAAGCTGTCCAATCATTCCACATTTCTTGTGCCAAGTTATTTCTCCAAGTAGTCCATGCATTTGATGTCTCAATGCATTGGATCGTATCTGCATTTTCCATCGTTTTTGATTCCACATACTCTTCATCCATTTCATCCTCAAGTGGATCATGTGTCATTTCTCTCCTAATGTGATTGTGTAACAATGCACAAGCAGAGATAATTCTACATTTTGTTTTCACCGGGTACCAAGACTTCTCTCTAAGTATTGCCCATCTCATCTTAAGGAATCCAAAACATCTCTCAATAACAGTCCTAGCACTAGAGTGTTTGTAATTAAACAGTTCTTCTTTTGAATGAGGAGTGCGATTTTGTCTCCATTCATTCAACTGATAACGCTGACCTCTATATGGACTTAAAAATCCCTCTCCATTTGTATACCCAGCATTACATAAGTAGAAAAAACCTATGATAAAAAATTTATTTGTAGTACATCACTCTAAACAATGTCGAACTAAAATAGTTAATAATTTAATGTATATTTTCCTCATACCTTTTGGGACTTTCAATCCATTTCTTCTAGATATTGCATCTCGAAGAACCTTAGAGTCTGAAGCAGAACCCTCCCTCCAGGTAAGATATATATGAATTGCATATCCTGTGAACATACCCCTAACACATTTGTAGCAATTTCATTCTTCCTTGTTCTGTATTTAGGCTTATCAATTTCCAGGGCATTGACTTTAATGTAAGTTCCATCTAAAGCACCTAAACAATTCTATTATTTCCAATATAATAATGACAAGAATTATCCTCTAGTTGCATTTTTAATAGGTTCTTATACTCAAGCTATAAATGATTAAGAAATTTTAGTTTACCTTAAACCATTTCCATCTGAAGTCAATTGAATTCTTGAGTACAGGCTTTGGCTTCTTTAGTAGTATTGATTGTAATCTTAAAACAGAATTCAAAACTAAAACAAAATGCCTACTCATTGTCTCACCACTTCTAACAAATTCTCTCTTGATGATCCTATACTTTGCATGATGAGAAATTATGTACAGAAAGATAGCCACCATTTCCTCAACATTCATGTTTTTTGTTGGTGTAAGCCTACCAATGCATTGAAGCATATTACATAGTTTATAAAATGCAACTCTATCCATTCTAATTTTTTCAATGCATGTTAAATCAGAATCAAACACCATTCTCCTAAAATTCAATTACCTAATAATATGTGTCATATACGTACTAGTTTTGGATCTTTTACGCTTTCTAATATACATTAAAATTTGATAACATCCTTGAACCAAAGTATTAGCTAAAAGTATCATGTGGAACAGCTTAATGGCTAATACAATAGTAAACACGATCGTTGCAGTTTGCTCTTGAGAAAACCCTTCCATTGTGTGAACAAACAATATAAAAAAAATAATTAATATCATGAAATATAAACATTATAGAAAAACAACATATAGTAAGCACAAAGTTAACTTATCATGTCCACCTTACAAATATTCAATTTAAAAATAGCATATAGAAGGATCCATTTTTTATATACAGGGAATATGTTCAAAAATTTTAATGTAAGTTCAATTGATACTAGAGACCGATTTAATGGTAGCAATCAATGGCAAAAAAAAAAAGATTACACTGCAAGAAGTAGGACTCAAACCCGAGACCAATAATGCAAGCATCACTAAGCAGGACTTTTTTCTTGCACCCTAAAATCTTAAAAAAAATTATAATGGTTTCCTACTATCAAGACCAAATTTACCCTAAACAAAAGAAAAATGGGAGGTCAAATCTTAAAAAAAAAGCCATGAAAAGAGTACAAATTCAAATTCAGGGTTAAAATGAGGTTTTTTGGGTCAAAACGGCAGCAGACCGCCTTCAACTGTCTGTTAACGCATAGATCTCAAAAAGTTACATGGAATTAAAAAAAATCACGCAATGCATTAACAACTAGTCATGCAATGCCCAAAGTCATGCAATGCCTACCAACTACTCACGCAATGCCTTAACAGAAACTAGTCACGCAATGAATTATTAAAAACTAGTCACGCAATGTCCAAAGTACGTCACGCAATGTCCAAAGTAAGTCACGCAATGCCTTATCAAAAACCAAGCACAAAGAAAATGGCCATGTCTTGACGACATCATGGATTTGGCAATGCTAGGTACAAGTTCTACTACTTTCGGCATTTCTAATTGGATAGTAGTTCTAATTGGATAGAACTTGAAAACTATTTGATAGCCCATACTTTGTTGAGGGAATAAAAACCAAAAATTGTAACACCAAAAATTACAAAAAAAAAAATGCACAGCATTTTATTTCATCACAATTACATGTGCCTCATGTTGAAGATTAGCCCAAAAATCCAACCTCGCTTGCCGATCAAGGGCCAAATTGTTTTGGTGGTAAACCCTAAAATATAAATATGAAGAAAACCCAAATTAATAAAAAAAAAAGTCATATTAAAGAATACAATAAGAAGATAAAAAAAAGAAGAAAGAAATAGAAGAATGAGAGATTTCAACCCACAATTTTAGATGATGAAGAAGCAGATCTAGAAGAAGGAGGAGCGACTTTAGCAAAATGGAGAAGAAGCAGCAGACCCTCAGCCCTAAAAACGATGCTTTGCTTCGAATTGTGAGTAATTTTTTAAAAAAGTGATGGGTAAAAGTGTCCTTAAAGACATGAAAGAATGCAATGTAATGTGATTGCATTGGTTTTGGAATGCAATCACATTACATCCATTGGCTGCAATGTCATTGCTATTAATGACATCACATCCCTTATACAAAAAACACCCTTTATGTCGACCGTTGTAATAAAAAAACAAAAAAGGCATAAGATAGCTTCTAACAGTTTCTTTCATATTTCAGTCTTCCCAATATCTATCGATAGCTGCAGTTTCATATTCCAACCGTTCCAAACTTAGTTTAAGGGTGAAGGAAGTTGAGCCACCAAAGCTAAACCGTCCTGCACTATCTTAAGCAATGGCCACATCTTCGAGCAGACCCAATGTCCATGACAATGGCGACCAAAGTATGGGTGATGATGAATACTCTCACCTACGATGAAGGAAGAAATGAAAATTAGCTCTTCAACTGCTTGCCGCATCAATTGGTTTTTCAATTGAACCAGGTAATGATCTGTGCTCTCCCTTACGGTTTAGGGACATATCACATGGTGGTAGGTATTGGGTACTAGAGAATGCCATGATATCGTGCAGGAAAGTGGTAGATTGGGAAAGCTTAAAGGAAAACATATACCTTGAGGGTGACATATCTTCGTTTTTCGACATGGGTAACCTTAAGGGTCTAAGTACCTTTCCATATTTTGATTATAGCCTGACTCTTGTTAGGGAATTTTACTCCAACATTCGCCGGAGTGAAAATGAATTTGAAAATCCTAGAGATTTTGACCCAGATGTTTTGAACATGTTTTTGGGAGGAATAGAGTTTACAGTGACTCCCTTTGATATTGGGAAGTTCCTGAAAATAGAGTATAGACACGGACAATACAGACCTCCACCATCATATGACTCGTCCCACATGTGGGCCCAGGTGACAAGTAAAAGAGAACCATACACCACAGAGTCATGTTCTGCTTGTCGTTTGAATTCTGCACCAGATAGGCTAGTACATAATTTTCTGGGGTCCACATTACAGGGAAGGATTAGTCATTTAAGACATATTAGCATTGAGGATATGTGGATGATGGAAACAATTGGAAGCAAGTTTGGCGTGAATATTGCAGAATATATGATCACGAGAATGAGAGAAGTTGCCATGCGGGAAGAGATGACCCTTTCATACAGGAACATCATATCGGCTCTAGGTAAGAAAAAAGGGATATGGAGCAATAGGTATCTAGCTTATTAGGCCAGTCGCAGGCCTCGTAATCTGTCGTTTCGATGGCTCGTGAAAAGGGGATATGACTTGAGTCTTAATGAGCCATCGAACTTTGTCGAAGGCAGCCCAGTTCATCCTGCCCATGACACTCCATCCAAACAACCGTCTAGAATTCCTGTTTCCAATGATGTGATGTATAATATGCTTTTAAGGATTGATAAGAAGCTCAGTAATCAAACTACTACAATGTAGGCAATGGAATTGAGGATATAGAATGGTGAGAATCTTCTAATGCAAAGAACAGATACAGTTGTTCGGGCAGCAAAAGCATGACAGAATTGACTGTCTTCAGATGAGTTTCTTCGACATTAACCTTAGAGAAAAAGGAAGTCAGTTGTCGTTGGTTCTGGCTGAGTCAAACATACGAGATGAACATTCATATTGAGAGTTGTGGGTTAACTAGATTATGGAAACTGTAGTTTGTATTTCATAATTCACTTGTGGTATTTTGTTTTCTTTAACTCGATATTTTGTTATGATGGTGCTTGGGGTTGAGTTATGGTTTGATATTGTCCATGGTAATTGGCTTACCCTTATTCGAAGAACATGACACAAAATAGGAGAGTCACGCGATGCAAGATCAACAAGTGATGCAATCCATATCATCTACTCACGCGATTCAATAAGAATTCGCGCCGCCACTCCATTTATACTACAAGAGCGACTCCATATCAACTAGTAACGTAATTCCATAATACCCAGTCATGTGATTCCATTTTCTACTCACGCGATTTTAGAATAAACACTCACTCCATTCTACAAAAAAGTCATGTCACGCGCTTTCATATTAACTAGTAACGCCACTCCATAGTTACTACTAACGAGAGTCAATATCTAATATTCACGCGATTCTAAATCTTAACGGTTCACGCGATCCATATTTACTACTAACGGGAGTCAATATCTAATACTCACGCGATTCCCAATCTTAACGGTTCACGCGATCCATATTTACTACTTACACGATTCCAAGTGGATTAGTAACGCGATTCCATATTAACAACTGATGTGATTCAGAATTTAGTACTCGCTTGACTCCATAACAAATACTCCCACGAATCAATATCAACTGGTGACGCGATTCCATCCACACCATTCACGCCATTCAATAGCAACTTCTTATAACCCTATGTCACGTAATGCAATTCAACATGTCTTATAGGCTATAAAGTAAAGAAGCAAATGTGGGTTAGCATATGCAAACGATTGATGTTTGGCCTGGCTTTTGCTTTTAAGAGGTAGATAAGATGAAAGGGCATGTTGAACAAGTACTTAATAACCAATTCAGCCCCCCTTCATTGCAGTGATATGGTTACAGAAAACAAAGAGTCAGCATTCATGCCTATAAATAAAGGGAACCATTAACCATTTGAATCAAATTCAATTATCTTAATCAATCTCAGATAATTGAAAAATGACCTCCAGAGATCCAAGAGTCGAGAAGGGGAAATGGGCAGCCTCCGAAGAGGAAGAGGTGCCTTTGAGTTTAAAAGACTAGTTGCACATATTCCAGCAGAAAAGTAAATCTAAAACACAATATGTCTCTTTGAAAGTGGATGGAAATTGTATGCAAAAGCAAACTGAACGGTCTGATTGAGGAATGAAAAGTAAGATACACAAGATGCCCATATGGAAGAGAAAACCTTCAAGTCCAATGATGGGGCCGGTGGAACTAGTTGGGGAACAATGGAGGTCCAAAACAACTGAACATGGGACTTGAAGGTTTTCTCTTCCGTATGGACTGCTTGCGTATCGTACTTTTCATTCCCCAACCAAACAGTTCAGTTTGCTCTTTCATACAAGTTCCATCCACTTTCAGAGCAGCTATTGATATATTCATAACCTATCGATACTCAAGCAGGTCCAGAACAACTAAACGTTTATTGAAACAGAAGGATGGGAAGAAGATGACGAAGAAGCTGTTGGAAGTGAGGAGAAAGTGTTGGAAATAATTTGATAATTGTATAGTTCAATACAGTTCCCCTTATGTAAAAAAATGCCATTGCATAGTTCAATCATAAAATTCCAGTTAGAGTACTTAGCCCATTTGTTGGATCATCAAATTCATTGTACTCCTTCATAATTTGTTTTTCTTTGTAAACGATTAAATAAAGCATGAAATATTTAATTTAATAATATTTGCGTGATTGATTTTGGCATCCTGCTTCATATTTTTGCCCAGAAAATTATGTATAATAATAGTAATAGTTGTTCTTAATGTCGACCGTTGTAATCAAAAAACATAAAGGGCATAAGATAGCTTCCAACCGTTTCGTTCATAACATGTGCTTTAACTTTCATCCGGTTGAGGGTTTAGGGTGTTCAACTCGATATTTTTTTATGATGATGCTTGGGGTTGAGTTATGGTTTGATATTGTTGATGATAATTGGCTTACCCTTATTCGAAGAACAAGACACAGAATAGGTGAGTCATGAGATGCAAGCGCAACTAGTCATGCGATACAATAATAATTAGTAACGCCACTCCATATATACAACTCACGCGACTCCATATCAAATGGTAACGCAATTCCATAATATCCAGTCATGCGACTCCCTTTGTCTACTCACGCGATTTTATAATACATACTCATGCCATTCGATAACAACTAGTGAGCCACTCCACATATTACTCACGCGAGTCAATATAAACTAGTGACGCGATTCCAAAAAAAGTCATGTCACACGTTTCCATATTAACTAGTAACGTCACTCCATATTAACTACCAACGGGAGTCAATATCAAATACTCACATGATTCTAAATCTTAACGGTTCACTCGATCCATATTTACTACTCACACGACTCCAAGTGGATTAGTGACGAGATTCCACATTAACAACTAACATGATTAAAAATTTAGTACTCGCGTGACTCCATAACAAATACTCTCGCGAATCAATATCAACTGGTGACGCAATTCCATCCACACCATTAACACAATTCAATAGCAACTGCTTACCACCTTATGTCACGCAATGCAATTCAACATGTCATATAGGCTATAAAGTAAAAACGCGAAAGGGGGTTGGCATATGCAATCAAATGAACGCTGTCATATAAATTGTGTAAAATACTAACAAACTTTACGATATGAATAAGAAAAAAACAATGTTGTTCTTATTGGACCAGTATGCTTATCACATGAATGAATACAAAGAATAATATGTAAATGATACAACAAAGAATAATATGGAAATGATATAGAATAATGTTAATGTTAATGTTAATTACAGAATGAATAAGAATAAACAAATTTAAAAATTTAACAACTTGAGCTATTGGCAAAAATCTCAAGGGCAAACTTTGTTCGAATGCCTTCTATGGCGTTTTCCTCGCAACTGTATGAATCTTACTATATCGGGATCTTCTCATTTAACCTATATTTCATCCGCGTCAAAGGTCCCTTTTGATGGTGCGACCTGAAAAAGTACCCCGCCTAGTGGCATATAATGGGAAACAATGATGTTAGTGGACTCATCTGCTTATCACACAAGCTGAAATTCAGTGCATCTTTTCGACCGTACGATGAGTCCACTAACATCATAGTCCATTTCACCAAGTTAACGTGCACTACCACCCAGTGGCCGTAAAAAATGCATGGTACGAGAATTGCATCAACCCCATGCCATGGCAAACCCCACGGAGGTCTCCCACCGCTAGCATACTCAAACAACTCATCTGGCAAAACCACCTCACTCGGCTTGAATGTCTTCTCGGTGGGTGAAGGCCACATTTCTTCGCTCAGTTAGAGCAAAATAAGTTGTCAATTACGTTATGCACAATAGTTAGATGCAATTAAGTAACCCTAAACCCCATACATTTGAATAATTACAACTCAATAAAATATAATATACTTCCATAAAATGTGGTGTCAACGATCAATATTTTTTGCTTGTAGTGTTGTGGATGGTGCTCGCACGCTCGCTCACACAACACACTGATGCATGCATCAATCTGTTGGGTGCCCATCAACTCTGTCGGCATCTCCAATCGTCAAAAAAAATCAGGGCCCTCTTGCCCTTCGATGCCTAGAATGTTAACCCTACAAATTTAAAATAAAGTTATAGTAAAATTATAGTATTACGGACTATTTAATAAATATCCTAGAACAGTTAACCCTAATATGGTCTATTGTTTTCATTTTACCTCGCTTCATCGTTTTTCAAAAAGGACTCATATTTGTCCTTCAAATCGTCTTTCACTTTGCGCTGGACTAATAGCGGGTTAACATATAGGCTTCGAAGGTATTTATTGGCCAAGATCACACATGCATCTTCGGGCTCAGGTCAAGGTGGAGCCTCAGCAGAAGGTCTGATCTCACCATGCGGGGGGCCTCTATTAGAGTTGGGACAAGAGCAGGACATGTGAAAGTTGTAGTTTCACTACTTTCAGGATGAGGTACCTCTTCGACCTCAAACGAAGGAGGTGGAGTGTCACGACCCAGTACTCCCCTCGAGCCCGTGACAACCGCAGCAATGTCCTGATAGACATTCTTCACCCGAAATGTCGACTAAAACCTCACAAGGCTTTTATATCAGTTTTTATCACCTCCCCTGTGAGCGACAGTTGTTAAATATCATGTTTTGAGAGATTATAAACTATTTCCAACTCAAAACAATAGAAAAATAATTTTTTTCTCACAAGGGTATTTTGGTCATTTTTCCTAAAAATTTCAAAAGTAGCTAAAAATGTTTTATGCAAGTGGAAAACACATATTTCATAATCAAAAATAAGTTTAGATATCTAAAACATTCATTTAAAGTAAAATTATAAGTATTTGAATATAATAAAAATATTCTATTTTCTTATAAAGCAATGTTTATAGAGTTACCGGTAAATAATTTTTATTGCGTAAAAGCTAAATAAATTTATACATACTGTAATACAGATAACCAAAGTATAAAATTTAATTTACAATGACACGTGGGCCCACGAACGACCAAAAGTATCAAAAGCGGTAAACCTACAGTTTTTTTTTAAGGATGCAAGTCCAACTGTAGCCCTCAAGAAAGTGAGCTATCTACTGACTATCTTGAGCCTTAAATGGGTGGAAATGAGGGTGGTGAGATTATATAATCTCAGTGAGTAAACAAATACCATCTAAAATATCTAAAGTTGAGTAAATTGAGACAGATTAAAATAGATTATCATATTGTAATTAATCACCTTTCAACTCATTTCAACCAAATAAAATTAATTCATATAAATCGAGTATTCAACATGGCTTATGAATTTCTTAAAACTTTGGCTCATGCCAAAATCATTCTCATACTCAGTTATCAGGGATACCTTGGCCGAGGGCTATCCCAACCAAGTCCGCCAAGCGTGATAAAAAGTTATGTACGCATAAATCATGTTTTTATTTTGAAAATATAGTCGTTCCTTAGCGTTGGCTGAGTTCACCCTCAAGCGGTGGTTTGGCGTGAAGTGAACTCTAAAGTTTTAACCTCAAGAGTTATCCAACCGCGCCTCTCATACTGAGGTATGAACATAATAGGGTTACCGTGCCCCTCTAATAGGCTGGTCCACAGAACCCGTCCACTACAGCGACCAATTATAACCCACCAATTCAATAAAATTCAACAGCATGACACGACAATTATTTTATTTTACAGCCTCTCAAGGCAAACAACAGTTTATACATTTTCAACACAAATATCAATTCAGCCATTCATGCCAATATTGCCATAAGCGAATCAATTAGAACCGTAAATTCACAATACATCAAATGGTCTCCAATTACTCTATTTTCAAAGCCATCATTCAATTTCAAGACAATTTATAAAATCATTTCATTTAAACACATTTTGTTTATAAAACATAAAGATTTACCATTTAAACTCATTTTTCTATCAAATCACAAAATCAGATAAAAATCACTTTAGATAATTAAGACGATAGTAAGGTTACTCACTATTTCGAGAGTTGAATTTCGAGTACTCAGATTCTTGATCCTCGGGTACTATCTCTTTACTTTTGCTAGAATACTCACCACCTAGACATAATGCACAATAAGCCATTTACTACATTTGTGCTAAATTGTTATAAAACCAATTCAAGCTTTATACTAATGTATGAAATGGGATGCAAATTGTTCAGATTATTGTCTAAACACGGTGCTTTACACAAATTCAATTGTGTACCTAAATAAAACGGTATTGGCCTAATTCGATCTATCACTCGATTAATTGGCCAATATGTCCAATTTAACTCCATTTAATTCCATTTTTCTTCCAATTCTCCAAATCATCAAACACAAATTAAATAACTTGAAATATGGCAAAATCATCCTCACATTTTCTCTTGGAAAATTCAGCCATGGTAGGTGCATCAATACTATGATTTTTCCTACTTGATTCTCACACCATAAATCACTAATTTCTAACCAAATCACTTGAAATAAAATCAAAATCATCATCAATATTCCACATGGAGAATTCAGCCAATGATGGGTGATGGGAGAAAATGAATTTTTCTTGTTGGTTTTTCATGCTACACATCACTAACTAACTAAAAACACTAAAATATCTTAAAATCTAACCAAATCAAGCATCAAAACCTCTCTCTAAGTGTTCAGGCAGCAAGATACCCATCATGAAATCATGTGATTCAACCATGAAAAATGCAAAAGAATGCATGGGAAAGGTAGATCACAAGTCAAATCAAGAAATTTTACCTTTGATTGCTTGATTACTTGAAATCCACCAATTTTCTCTTGAATTTTCACCTTAGGGTTCTGGTTCCTTCTTTTCTTCCTTTGTTCTTGCTTTGGCAGGCCATATGAAGAGAAATGGGCTGATTTTGTGCTGATTTTTAAGCCAAATATTAAATGGATGAAAATTTGACACATGTCACCATTCCATTGGTCCATGTGTCATACTTACCCATTAAGCAATCTCTCTCCACCACTTAAATTTTCTCAATTATCTATGATAATATTGGGTAAAATCCATGTGCTAGACAAGTGTTGGGTGGTGTAAAATTACAATTTTACCCCTGAGGTGGTAAAATGACTATTTTGCCCTTACGCTCAGAAAAATGCCGAAATTAAAATTTTTCACTTCTCAAACTCTAATTATGTTCTAAATAGTCAGTCTTGATCAAAAACTTCTTCCAACATTCCAATTTTAACCTTGGGTGGCAAAATGACCATTTTGCCCCTAAGTCATAAAAATTTCAATTTGACTCCAAATCGGTCCTCGAACTCTGAATCACCATTTTAAGTCATTCTGGGATTTTAAAATTCTCAATTTCATCTTAAAATCTCTATTTGGACTAGTTTGAGGCTTAATTCAACTTAATTGTACCATTTGGTACATTGTCGTCTTTTAACGATTTCTGAGGTACCCAAGTAAGCAAACATGCATTCTTATGTAGGAATGGCATAATAAACATATTGTAGAGCTGGGCTTGACATGGAGCCTCAAGAGAAGGTGTGGGCTGAAATTGCTAGGCTGCCTCTATCGGAGATGGGATAGGCATAGGATCATGTTCAATCGGGCTACCGAGAGGTGAGATTCGAATCTAAACAATCAAAAAAAAATCAAACACATTAGAATAGTATATACATCGTACATGTCATAACTCACGCAATGAATAACATAAAACCTCATATCTCAAAACGGTTAATCAGTCGACCGATAATCCGATCCTCCTGCCCTTGCAACGAGCGTTGGATATGCTCATGTAGTGTCTGCATTTGCATCTGCATCGCCCACTGGATCACCAACTGCATCTGCATCTGCATCGCCCGCTGGATCTCCAACTGCATTGATTGTTGGATCTCCAACTGCATTAACTGCATCTGCATCTGCATATTCGTCTGCAAGGACTGGAGGTTTTTCTTCCATTGTGTCCGCATCTTTTGCAGCTCTCCCTTAATGCTCGTAGTCATTTGCAGACGCAACGCCCGATTGCACGGCTCAGCATGAGGGGCAACACCCAAAGCAGGAGGTAGGGCAGCAGCAGAAGTAGGAAGAGCAGCAGCAGGAGTAGTAGCATGATGAGCAGCAAGAGATGCACCATGAAGAGCTGTAGCAAGAGAATGAGGTGCCTCAGCAGCACCTCGCTCAGAATGGACCTCCTCGTCCATGGTGCGACTCCACTTAACTGCTCGTCGTACTGGACTTTTCCCTTTACGGTTCATTATTTTCCTCCTTTGCAGGGGATCAAATTTTGGCCGACCCTCTAACTTCCACAATGGAATCTATTGCTGCCCCTCAAAGATATTGACCTTAATGTCTGCCCAATATGCGGTCAACATCTCTTCTGTCGTTGGCTCCAACGCCCTCACTACCCACAACTGCACCAAAACATACATTGCCATTAGGTATAACCCTTGCTACCCTACGACAATCAAAATGAAAATTAATAAAATAAAAAAAATATGGTTTATTTACTCACCTTGCCCTCTTTCTCCAAACTTGTAATATTGGCGTGGAAGCCTGAAGGCGTCTCGTCACATTACCATTTAAGCATTCTTGGCCAAACTTGTCCGGACTGTCGCTGCCTTCCGAACAAGCTTCTGATTTTAGGTATTGCTTCCAATGCCCAAAACTGCAAGTCAATTGTGTAACATTTTTACTCACCTCATAAATTCTTATGCGAAAAGAATAATGATAATGATAAACATTAGACTATGGCAGACTACCTGAAACGCCCATATGAATCCGTAGAGGTTGTAACGCTTCTTCTCTACTTTACCCATAACAGGAGGTTCAAAACCCCTTAGTAGGTAATCCACAGTCAGACTCCACACATATGTGCCCCACTCATCGATGTTCTCGACCAGTGACAATAACCATGGAACCACAGATCGTCTATAGTCTTGACCAAATAAAACATTCGTCGCTATCAAGATGAGGGCCATCTTGCTCGTGTCTCCCTCCTACTGAAACTACCCTCCCTTCAACGTATCTAAAACCTGTTGGATCTTCACCTCCTTCCCTAGTCCCCAATATCTTAGGTGAATTCCTCCAAGAAGGGCCTTGCACCGATTGACAATGAGGGCCGATAAGGGACCAAACTTCAATCTTGTGACCAGATAGAACTCCCTCTTAGAAAAGCGAGCCTTCGTTTTCCTTATTGTGAACCATAACTCTGCCTCGGTGGCGTCAGGTTTGTTGATTCTGCACAGCATTAGATTGTGCACTAGACTGAAGCAGAATAAACCCTTGTCTGCTTCGACATCCATCATGTGCCCGAAGCATGTTCTCTTAAAGTTTTCCAACTCGTTCACTTGACACAGCATCTCACGTATCACGTGCAGATGCGATCACTTACAGCGGATGTTAATGCCCGCATTGAACCCCTACCGATGCCTCGGCACACAAAGCAAGAACTTCACATTTTCCTGCTCTGTTAATGTGCTGGCCATCTGCAACATAAAACAGATAACATTCCCATTTTAGTCCTGTCAATACCATCATTGTAGATTAACAAAAAAACTAGCGAAATTTCTGAAAAATGACCCTCTTCATAAGCTCACTCAAAAAATAACCCTAACAATATTTTTTATTGTTTTTAGACATCCCTGAAACAGAATAATTAATCCAAGTGTGGAGCATGGATTATTAAGTAAATCAACATATACACATTAAAGCATTACAGTTGACCCAAAATAATACAGAATGAACCCATGCAAATAAATTTCATGCAGTTATGACACTCGTGCAATTTCCTACAACAATAGTCACGCAATACCTAATCAATTAGTCACGCAATTACTAACATTAAATCACGCAATGATTTATAAACAAGTCACGCAATTCTAAGAACAACTAATCGAGTCACACACACACTAACTGATGCCATGCCTGAACAATATTCACGCAATAACATAGAAACTAATCACGCAATGACCTATCAATCAGTCATGCTAAGTTGAACCCTTTTTCAATCACGCAACCCCAATGTGACCCCATGCCAAAATCCACTCAAGCAAAAGGTGCCAACCACCTAAGCACGCCCTCACTCACCCAACATCTAAACCCTCAACCGAATTCCTAACACATACATATCAACCAGTCACGCATGGCTGGTCACCTTTCCACCCCTAAACACCAATAATACCACCTTCATGTTTATATTCAAAAATTTCAAACAACAAAAATATCAATATGAATGTGCAACATGTATAGGTTTATGCTCAAAAACCTTAACCCTAAACACGAACAATAACCATTCTATCAAAAACCTCCACATGGTTCAAAATAAAATAAATAAATTCATAAAAAAATATTATACCTTTCTCAGCGTAATGTCAACTTCCTCACACTGCTCAATATGTGAACTACCTTTGTGCGAATAATAACCACTCCAAAAGGCTCCTACCACTGCCAAAATGCTCAAAAGTTGAACTGTCGAGGAATGCTTTTGCAGACTTGCTTCTGAGGATATGTACTATCTCTCGATGAAAACCGAAGAGTTGTGGTCCACATAAAGGACATACTTGACCGGTTAATAGGTTTCGGGTTGAGGCACGGAGCCTAGCAATGGGTCAATTTCATTAAGGACAATTTTGTCCATTTTTTTCTTGGCTAAAAACAGTTAAAATTATAAAGAAGACCATTCTAAAAAACGCCTTATGCCTAAGGCCCATTTATGAAAAGCACTCTTTTTCTTTTAGTACATAAGAAGAAGGTCAAGAGAAAATAAACGTTAGACTTTAATCCTCTTAAAGAAAATGGTAAGAACAATTAAGCTAAACCAGAATTGTTACATTAGTTGCATATTTGCTATGTGATTACATACTCAACCATATTAGTGTTATAGTATACTTTTAGAGATCTAACTGTTTGAAGATCAGTGCTACTCAAACTCAAACCTTGGGGACAAAAACCGATTGCACCACTAATTCCAATTATTGATTTTAATATAATAATATAACTTTAAAAAAAGGGTTCCTCAATGGTACGGTGCAATGATGGACACACTAGAAATACAAAAAGAATGAAAAAAATGATTATAGTCATTAAACATGAGATCTAGGCAATGGCCTTCTTTTTTATTTTATTTTTGCTAACGTCTGAAGAAGAAAATGGCAAAATATCTCTTGTTAGAGTATTTTTATTTCTCTTTTTTTTTGGTTGAACAAATATAATGTGGATGTATTAAATTATCCGAATTTGAAAGTGAAAAGCATATGTTTTGCTAACCCATTCATTCACTTCCGAGAAAAAAAGAGCTAACCGTTTATAGATGTCCAATTTTGATTAACTATTATTTCTTTAAGTGTTGTCTTGTATAATGAGAACAAATATGGAACATCTGTGTCATATGGGAGAGTGAAAGTAACTCAGAACGAGTAACAGGGTTCACGAGTTATTTTCACAGTGGGATATTTTAGAAAATTTAACTTGATGGCTCAGATATGGAGATAGTTAAGAGGACATCCTCTTAACCTTAAAGTACATGTGCTTTACCCTTTCCTTTTTTCTTAAGAGTACACATGTCACATTATTAAGTATCACTACTTCATTACCTAAAACTTATGGGCCGTTAGTGTAGAAGTCCCAATAAACAATATATCAAGAGGGGGTGAATTGATATATTAAAATTTTCTTTGAAAATGTAAGTATAAAAAATTAAATCTTTTTCACCCAAAAATATTTTGTAATATCAAAAACAAATTTCCAACAATAAATCACTACGTATAAAAATAATGAGTCAAGGTAAAATATTTTTCTTGAAATAAATGCTAGTTATGAAAGATCAAACAAAAATATTTTCCTAAGAGAAAAACAATAAATCAATATAAATCTATTTTCCTGAGGCCAGTATAAGCAATAAATAATAATGTGAAAACTAAAGAGAGACACAAGTGATTTATAGTGGTTCAGCTTTTTTGATACCTACACTCACTCCCTTAGTAACCAAAGAAGTTCAATCCACTATCAAGGATTCTTGTTTTTTAATGGGAAGCGATAACCCTCACACAATCCACAAAAAGATTTTGTTTTTCACGAGATCAAGTGACAACCCTTACAACGGCTTTTTACGGGATCAAGCTATAACCCCAACACAATCCACAAAGGGATTCTTACTTTTTCACGAGATGAAGCGGTAACCCACACAATCCACGAAGGATTCTTGCTTTTTAAATGGGAAACGATAACCCTTACAAGATAACTTTTCAAGATTAAGCTAAAACCTTTACAATATGTGTGTACGAAGCAGTAGTAGCAAAGATTTGCCTCATAAAGGTTCGATGCTAGATTTTTTTACTTGGGTGTAGTGAGAGAAGAAATTTCAGCTGGATTGAAGCAAGGATTCAACTATGAAAGCTTGGTGGAAGAATAAAAAGATGCTAGAGATTGAATATGAGTTTATGAGTAGTTTTTTAGGGCTTGAAGCTTTGGTTCAGGTATTCTCTACTTTAAAATAGCTTAAATGCATCTATTTATAGTTGAGGCAAGGTTTGGAGTTGTTAGACACAAGTTTTAATCAAATCTGACTGTTGCTAAAGCCTAAAGGTCGATTACAACACTCTTAGGGTCGCTGTGTTATTCAAATTTCTCAATTAAGGCTTCCATAGTCGAATATAATTTTCCTCTAGTCAATCAACTTCCAAAGAATGTGTATTTTTTCAAATTTGACTTTCTATAATCGACTATGCCTCTTTTATAATCGACTATGTTTGTTTAAAGTTGACTTCCTCTAGCATTTGACTTGTCAAGGTCAATTATACCTTTTCTATAGTCAACTATGGCTATGCAATCTTGACTTTTTCTTGCTATTGACTTGTCAGGGTCGACTATGCTTTCTTTGTAGTCGACTATGGCTGTGTAATCTTCACGTTTTCCACTCTTCTAGCCTTTAGATCAACTTAAGCTTCTCTAGGATCAACTCTTGGCTTGTGTCTTGAGGTTTCCTTAGCTTTTCGAAACTTCTCTCCAACTATTTCCTCTTTGCCTTGTACCTATGTTCAAATAAACATTTCAAGGTATGTTTGCTTTTGATTTCTTAGTTGAAAATGCATTGTTTGAAAGCTTATAAGGCGTTTTTTAAAGATGTGTGGCTTTCCAAACAAATATGTAAACATAGGGGATTAAAAATGTATTCGAGATAATTTCAAATGCTTGATATTAAATTCAAGAAAACATGTGATTTTTGTCAAATCAAAACATGACATAAGTTAAGGCTGACAATCTCTCCCTTTTTTGATATGATAAAAACATGAGCATATTTCATTTGAAATTTCTTGAAACCTCCCTTTAACTTAATTAGTTTCTATGCCTTTGTTGAAAACATTTAAGTGTAAATGAAAAGGGTATAAGAAATGAATATGAACTTTGAAAAATTCTCCCTCTTAATATATGCATGAAGTTCAAAAATGTTTTTAAGGCAAATCCAGCTAATATAGAGCATTTAAATGTGCTCATAAACCTTTTTCCCCTTTTTGTTATACAAAAAAGGTTAAGAAGTGTGAGCTTTAAGCACTTCAACTTAAGAGAGAATAGTTAATGATAATCATCAAATATAAATAAGCATTAAGTTCGATAATGATTTCTAACCATCAAATCAAAACAATGACATATATTTTTACTCAATATTCAATCAATAGATTAAGAAATATATGCAATCATCATGATATGAGATCACTAAATGAAGATGTATTTCCAATCAATAGATATTCAAGCAAAGCATAAGGAAATATACTCATTTAGCACATATAAGGATCATAACATATTTCTTCTCTAGATATTCAAGTAAAGTGTGAAGAAATATATACAATCATTGCAAATCAAAGCACATATAGATATTTTCAACTAAGAACTCAATTCAAGAATGCCACATATATAACTATACATAACCAAAATGATGCGGGCAGTACATTTTTCAAGTTCATGGAGTTAACAAGCATAAACATAGACATATACATAATTAATCATCCATATTACACAAGCAAAAATATAAACATGATGAAATGCATGAGTAAACATAAACCAATCATAGTTATATACATAAAATGAACAAGAATAGTCAATCAACAATAAGAGATTCAATGAAACAAAATACTACTACCTATGTAACATTAAAACATAGATTTATCAACTAGTCATGGCATATTCATAATACCTAATTCTCCATTAATCTTGTAAAAGGCCTCCATATCTAAAGGCTTAGTAAAAACATTAGCTAGTTGATCTTGAGTGCTTATATATTCTAAGACAACATTTTCTTTTTGTACATGATCTCCAATGAAGTGATGTCTTATTTCAATGTGCTTTGTTCTAGAGTGATGAATGAGATCTTTGGTGAGATTAATAGCACTAGCATTATCATGCTTATTGGGAATCTTTTCCATTGATAACCCATAGTCCTCTAATTGTTGTTTCATCTAAAGCATTTGAGCACAACAACTACCTATTGTTACATATTTGGCTTCAATTATGGCTACCCTATTTTGCTTTTTAGAAAACCAAGATATTGACATTTTTCCTAAGAATTGACAAATGCTGGAAGTGCTCTTTCTACCTATTTTACATCCTCCAAAATTGACGTCCGAGTTAGAGTATAAGTTAGAGAATGAGTTCTTTGGGTACCATAAACGTAAGTTAGGAGTGTCATGAAGGTATCTAAATATCCTCTTGACAGCACTTAAGTTAGACTCCTTAGGTGATGATTGAAACCTAGCACATACCCTACACTAAAGCTTATGTCAGGTCTATTAGTAGTAAGATAAACCAAAAAACCTACCATTGATCTATATAGTTTAGGGTCAATATGTGTACCTTCCTCATCAATGTCTAGCTTGGTAGATGTGGCCATTGGAGTGGAGTAGGATTTAGTTCCCACCATTTTAAATTTTTTAAGCATGTCATTAGTGTACTTGGCTTGATTGATAAATGTACTATCTTCTTTTTTTTTGATTTGTAATCCCAAGAAGTAATTTAGCTCATCCATTATACTTATTTCAAATTCTCCATACATTACTCTTGCAAATTCTTGAAAAAGAGATTCATTAGTAGCGCCAACATTATATCATCAACATATACTTGTACTACTAAGATCTGTATGCCATTTGTTTTAATAAAGAATGTCTTATCCACCTTACCTCTATCAAAGTGTTTCTCTATTAAAAATTTTGAAAGTGTCTCATACCAAGCCCCAAATGCTTGTTTTAGACCGTACAAAGCCTTTTTAAGTTTAAACACATGGTTTGGAAAGGTTGGACTTTCAAATTCAAGGGGTTGTTCCACATACACTTTTTCATTAATTTTCCCATTTAAAAAAGCACTTTTGACATCCATTTGAAACAATTTTAAGTTCACATAACATGCAAATGCTAACAACATCTTAATAGCCTTTAACCTAGTTATGTCTGCATATGTTTCATCATAGTGTATACCTTTCTCTTGACTATATCCCTTAGCCACCAATCTAGCTTTATTTCTAGTTATATTTTCATATTCATCCATCATATTTTTAAACACCCATTTAGTTCCTACAATGGGATAATCATGTGGTCTAGGTACTAATTCCTATACCTCCTTTCTCTTAAATTGATTTAGTTCCTCTTACATTGCTAAAATCCAATGTTCATCATTCAAGGCATCATCAATTTTCTTAAGCTCTATTTGAGAAATGAAGGCAACATACTCACAAACATGTTTGGCTCTTGTTCTTATTCCTTAAGTGGAATCTTAATAATTTTACTTTCATTAACTTCTTTTCTCACCATGAGGTAGTTTGGCTCTTTTTGTTCAATGATTTGTTCAATATGTTGTTATTCTTCTGGTGTTAATTTCTTCACTATCTTTGTTGAGATCAATGTCATCAATTGGCTCTTGAAAGATACCTACATCATCATCATAGTCTTCATTTCTAGAAAGAAGGTTAGAATCATCAAATAACACATGTATTGACTCCTCAACCACTAGTGTTATCTTATTATATACTTTATAAGTTTTAAAGTTTAGAGAATATCCTAGAAAAATTCCTTCATCACTTTTAGCATTAAATTTTTCTAAATTATCTTTTCCATTGTTTAATACATAACATTTCCAACCAAAGGATGAAAATATGCAATATTGGCTTTCTTGCCTTTGTAAAGCTCATATGGTGTCTTTTTTAGCATTGATCTAACCATTACCTTATTTATGATTCAGCATGAAGTATTAATGGCTTCGACCAAAAGATATCTAGGTGAATTATTTTCACACAACATAGTCCTAATCATTTCTTCTAAAATTCTATTCTTCCTTTCTACTACACCATTTTGTTGTGGGGTCCTAAGGTTGAAAAATTATGACCATTACCATTTTCTTCACATAATTGATCAAAGCCTAAGTTTTCAAATTTTTTGCCATGGTCACTTCTAATGTTTGAAATAGCAGACCCCTTTTCGTTTTCAACTCTCTTACAAAATGATGTAAATGTTTTTAAAGCCTCATCTTTATGTGCAAGAAAATACACCCATGTAAACCTAGTGTAATCATCAACAATCACTAACCTATAGTTCTTTCCACCTAAGCTAGTAGTCTTAGTTGGGCCAAAAGAATCTATGTGAAGAAATTGCAATACTCTAATTGTGGTCACATTCTTTTTTAATTTAAAAGAAACTCTCCTATGTTTACCTTTGACACGAGCATCACAAAGTTTGTTATTCTCAAATTTTAGCATAATAAGTTCTACTACAATATGTTTACCTTTAAAAACCCTTTGTTTTTTTTTTGTTCCTTCACTTTCCTCTGCTCTTACTGCCAAACATCCTCCCCCATTCCTCAACTCCTTTCAACTCTCCTGCATCTTTCTTTCTCTTGCACTCAAAATTTCTACACATATTTCTATTCGATTTTTTTTATCTTTTTCACTTAAAATCCTGCATTTTCTATCAAGCATTTTTTTTTTCTGCACTTCTTGCATTCTCAAGGTAAGCATTCCTCCTCCCCTCCTTCAAACATTTGGATTGCAATTATTTATTGTAGAATAGGGATGAGGTTGGTGTTAACTTTTCTTAATTTTTGCACCTTAAATGAGTTCATTGTGCCTGCTTGTTTATGGGTCTTTTCATACTTCCTCATGTATAATGCTTAAAGTGCAAAAAATTTAATGATTAGTGCTTAATTTCTGTTCATCTAATGGATCCATGGAATTTTTTGCTGCTAACAATAGACTTGATACAATCTTTGTTGATATGAGTACATGATGGGCTTGATTAATTTTATTTTTTTTATGTTTGGGTTGAATAAGTAGAAATAAATTTTGGAATTGTGGTGCAACACATGCCATATCTAGTAAGTTTGGATAAGTACATTGTCATAGAATTTTTTATTTTATTTTGTGAATTGTGGCAATGTGAAAACTATTATTATGAGAAGGCTATCTTAACGTTGTGAAGCATAGGAACTTTAGGCTGCATCTCAAGAAGTAAGATTGTCAATGGAAATCTTGAATTTGATTTGTTACATTGGACAGGCACTAATTAAGCTCATGCTTATAAATCTTTCATATTTTCATGCTTGTTGATACAAAACTACTTGCATAGTTTTCCTCTGATTTGTTTTGATAATTAACTTTCTTTTGTAGGAATGGCACCAAAACGATCCAAACCAAGTTCCAGTGGATCTTTTGATAGATCAAAGTTTATATCTGTCGAAGCCTTTACACGTTATCATACATCCTTGATCAACCAAAGGCCCATTCCCGAACGAGGAATAAAGATCCCCATTCTGCCTTACAAGGAGATTAATGACATGATTCATGACAGATATTGGTGCCAATTTTGTCACCAACCTGATGCAACAGTGGTTCCTGTAGTACGAGAGTTTTATGCGAATGTGGTTGAGCATGTTGATGGTGTGGCATTTGTTCATGGTAAACGTGTTCCTTTTCATAGCCAAGCTATCAACAAATTTTTGAGAACTCCAAATATTGAAAATGATGAATATGGGCAGTATTTGGGCGATCATTAGGATTGCAATGAGATTATATCAACATTGTGTGTTGAAGGAGCCCAATGGAAGACATCGCATGGTGAACCAGTTTCATTCAAACGGAGTGTCATGAAAAAGGAGTTACAAGTTTGGTTACATTTTGTAGCGGCACGGTTACTCTCTTCCACTCATATCAGTGATGTCACGAAGGATCGTGCAGTGCTTATTTATGCCATTGTCGCACATAAATCCATTGATGTTGGTAAGGTTATCTCTCATGCCATCTTACATACGGGTCGCACTAAACGAGATGGTATCGGTTTTCCTTCCCTCATCACTGCCTTATGTGCACGAGCTGGTGTGCAATGGAGTGATAAAGAACAGCTTCAACAACCAAAACTTCCTATCACCATGGGCATTCTCCAAAGATTAGAGGAATTTACACAAGTCGTTGGTAGTTCTTCCTAAGTCGCTCTCCCACCTCCACAGGCAGCGCCCACATGTAGTTTTGCTCAATGGATGGAGCGCATCGATCATCGTTTAGATCGTTAGGAAAGGCAGAATCGGGCAATTGAACAAATGATGCGAGCCTATGCTACACACGTTGGGATGGATATGTCTACTTTTCCTTCGTTACCTACGGATTCTGACTCTGAAGATGATTTTGGTGGTGCTGATGCGGCGGACTTGTAGACTACCGATTCGAAGTGAGGGGAGTATTCTTGTCTCTTGTCTTTTATTTTTGTTATCACATTGAGGGCAATGTCCATTTCAAGTTTGAGGGAATAGTTTAGACTTTTGTTAGTTTATTTTTTCTTGCTTGCTTTTATTTGCATGTTTTGTTGTGTTGTTGAAAAAATAATAATAATAATAATAATATTTTGAGATAGTTGTACCTCATTCATGATTGTCTTAATCCTAGGATGATATTTTAATTATTTTTTGATTCTTAGTTTTTGGGAAGCATATAGTTATGATTTATTTTCATGTGATATTTTTGTGTTAACTTTATTTTAAAATATGACTTCCAATAATTTGAGCACTTCACTCTTTTACTTAGAATCTTTTGTGAAAGTTTATGTTGAATAGAAAGTATAATGAAGTCAGGAATTCTAGAATTTGTTTGATTCTCTCTCGAGGCGAAATCTTAGATAACACTTAGGATAGGAAGTGATTTAGGCCATCTTTGGATCGTTTGAGCCTTTTTGAGCCCACCTTGTTATATTTATCCTTAGTTACCCTTTTTGACCCTAATTTACCTTTTCTTTATAATTACACAGTTATATTAGCCTTGGCCTGTTTATTTAATCCCAATAATTTGAACCTTTCACCCTCTAAGTATGATAATCTTTCTAAAGAATGGTTTGAGCTTAAAGATAAATTGAGGGAGAGAGCCAAAAAAAAAATGTGATTGCTGTTGGCAAAAATTACCCTTAGTTTATAATTGTCAAAAAAAAAGTTTGGGGGTAAGAAAAAAAGTGAAATAAAATGTGTGGTACAAAGAAAAATTTACTTCAAGTTTGAGGGTGCTATAAAAATTTTTTGAGCTCTTTATATAATTTAGATTGATTAAGTGCTTAGGGTAAAGTTGAGCTTAAATATATCCTTTATCATACCTTGACCCTAGCCTTACATTACAAGCTTGATAAGGACCTATTGATCCTTGAATAAGTGTTCATCTACATTAGTGGAGAGAGAGATGAAAAGCAAACTTATGGGATCTTAGTACTAATCTATGTTTAAATTTGGCATAAATTGATTTGAATTGCATGATATTCTTTCTAAGAGAACATTCACACATACACGGAAGTCCATTCGAAAAATAAATTTTCACTTGAATTGATGCATGAATTTAAGGATTAGTTGTATATTACCTGAAGTTGGAATTTGAGTTAATTTCTGAGGAAAAAATTGGGAAATCATTATTTGGTATTTCTATCTCTTGTTCAAGCATTTTTTTATGTTCAGTTTTCTTTTGTGATTTTCTTTTGCTCGAGGACTAGCAAAATCTTAAGTTTGGGGGTGTGATAATTCTATTTTATAGAATTATTTTACTCTAATTTTGTTATTAAATATTAACTAAGTCCTCAATTTTCAATTGTTATTTTATTTATTTTTAGTAGTTTTTATAATTAGGGTACTTTAAGTTAGTTATTTTAATTTTATGTTTTTCTTGTTAATTTGGCTATTATTTATTGGTTTTTATTTCTTTTGTAGGATTAAAGGTGATTGGGTTAATTTTGGAAAGTAAGGTGTAGACAGACCCAAAATCTGCTTGCATATACTTCAGTATTTTGGCCATATCTCAAGTTACAGAACTCCAAATGATGCGATTCTTAAACCAGTGGAAAGATAAGAGACAGAGATACAACTTTCATGAGGATCACTTTGCCCAGTTCTGCCTCGAAGATAGAAAAAATTGTGTCGTAAAATGGCTGGATGTACTGTGCCGGGAATGGAAATTTGTAAAGACTGATAATTGATTTTTGGGCCTTTCACTACACTTTTAAGCCCAATTAAACCCTAGGTCAGCTGAAGGAACTTTAGGTTAAGTCTATTAGTATAAATAGGATATGTTTAACAACATTAGAGATAACCTTTGAGAGATTCAAGAAACTAGAAGTTGAGCTGAAACTTAGAGATCAAGTCGACAATAATTGTTTTGTGTTCTTCCTTAGCTTTTAATTTTCTTGTTACTTTCAATGGTTAAATTTATTATAATGTTATTTGTTTTTGCAATTATGAGTGGCTAAATTTTCTTTTTCTAGGATTGCAATTAAACTCACATGTAGTCTAAATTTTTAAATCTCTTTCTTACTTATTTTAATGAGATATGAATTGTTTATTCCAATTGTTCTTACTGCTTTTAATTGTCTGATCACCAATTAAATTGATCTAGGAACCTAAACAAACTTGGGAAAGGGAGTTTAGAGTAGACTAAAATTGGGATAGCATATGATCAAATTAATTGATTTGCCTATAGGATAGGGATATACCTATAGGCCGTATGTAGCCAGATTAGAGCCTGAACTTAATAAATCTGCTTTAATTTCAAATCACATAGGGATATAGTGTTTTGGTTAAAATAGATATTTTTCTAGGTTGAGTCGAAAGATCCTTATAAATAATTTAGGACTCTAGGTTAGCAATTCAACCCATTGAAATAAGTTAAGTAAGAGAGGTAAGATTTAGATGAAGTGTGAGGGATATTGTGATCCTAGGCTTATTTGATTTGATATTTTCTCAAGTTATTATTACTTCGATTTTTCTTGTTGGTTTTAATTTTAGTTAATTAGTTTTAGTTAATTAATAAATTTGATTGTTTGGATAAGATTGAATTGTTCTAATTTTAGTAATTAGTAAAGTTTTAGATCAATTCCCTGTGGGATCGATACCCTGCTTGCTAATATACTATCTATTCGATACGTATAGTTACGTAGTAGGATTTTAACTGACACTTGGGTACTCATATTTGGTGTCTTTAGGTTTTTGTAATCATGGCATGTCAAATGATCATTTAAATGTTCTACTTTATATGCATCTCTTTTTGTAGGTTTTCTATTTTTATAGCTTTTGATCATGAACTTATCGAATTTTCTAGCTAGCATAGCTATGTCTTCCTCACTCTCACTATCAATTTGTATGACTCTTTCATCTTTCTTATCTATGGATTTAAAGGCAACTTTCTTTTGTTTGACTTTTTTCCTAGGTTCCTCTTTCTCATTTTCATGTTCAAGTGTCTTTTCATAAATGAGTAGGGATCCTATCAATTCTTTTAACTCAAAGTTGTTGAGGTTCCTAACTTCTTTTATAGCCATTACTTTGGGTCTCCAACATTTTGGTAGGGTATAAAGAATTTTCTTCACAAGTTGGGCATTTGGGAAGTTTTTTCCTAGAGCTTTCATACTTTTTATAATGTTTGTAAACCTTTCAAACATCTCACTTATTGATTCACCCTCTCTCATTTTAAAAAGTTCATAATCATGGATAAGCAACCCAATTTTGGATTCCTTAACTTGGTTAGTTCCTTCATATGTAGTATTTAAAGTATCTCAAATTTGCTTAGCATTTTCACACATAGAGACTTTGTTATATTCACTAACACTCAAGGCCTAAAGAAGACTATTATATGACTTACAATTTGTTTGAACTAGTTTCTTATCTCTAGCACTCCACTCATCTCTAGGTTTAATCACTAATTTTCTTTCTACTAACTTATATGGAACATTAGGGCCTTCTAATATCACATTCCACACATCCAAATCTATAGATTGAATAAACATTTCCATTCCCTTTTTTCCAATAAAGATAATTATTACCTACAAAGAGAGGTGGTCTTTGGATTTATTGCCTTTCACTAAGTATGATAGTCATCACTTCCATTTTAGTCGAATTGAGTTTTTACAAAGGATCTCTTAAATGCAGTTAGACCTACAAAATTAAGACTAAGCTCTAGTATCAATTGTTAGTGTAAAAGTCTCACTAAACAATATATCAAGAGGGGGTGAATTGATATATTAAAAACTTATTTCAAAATGTATGTATTAAATATCAAATCTTTTTCAGCCAAAAATATTTTCTAATATCATAAACAAATTTCCAACAGTAAATCACTAAGTATAAAAATAATGAATCAAGGTAAAATATTTTTCTTGAAAAAAATGCTAGCTATGAAAGATAAAGCAAAAGTATTTTCCTAAGAGAAAAACAATAAATCAACATAAATCTATTTTCCTAGGTATAAGCAATAAATAATAATGTGGAAACTAAAGAGAGACATAAGCGATTTATAGTGATTTGATTTTTTCGATGCTTACATCCACTCTCTTGGTAACCAAGGAATTTCACTCCACTATCAAGAATACTTACTTTTAATGGGAAGCAATGACCCTCACACAATCCACAAAGAGATTTTTTCTTTTCATAGAATGAAACGATAACCCTTACAACGGCTTTTTATGGGATCAAGAAATGACCCCTACACAACCCACAAAGGGCTTTTTTCTTTTTCATGGGATGAAGTTGTAACCCACACAATCCACAAAGGATTCTTGCTTTATAAATGAGAAGCGATAACCCTTACAAGATAGCTTTCAAGGTTAAGCTATAACCTTTACAAGATATGTGTACAAAGGAGTAATAGCAAAAATCTGCCTCATAAAGGCTGGATGCTAGAGATTTTAGCTTGGGTGTAATGAAAGAAGAAATTTCAACTGGATTGAAGCAAGGATTCAACTTTGAAAGATTGATGAAAGACTAAAAAAATGCTAGAGAATGAATATGAGCTTGTGAGTAGTCTCTCTAGGGTTTGAAACTCTGGTTCAGGTCTTTTCTACTTCAAAATGGCTCAAATGTGTCTATTTATAGTTAGGGCAAGGTTTGGAGCCATTGGACACAAGTTTGAATCAAATATAGCCATTGCTGGAACTTGAATGTCGACTACAACGCTCTTAGGGTTGGCAATGTTCTTTAAATTTCTCAATTAAGGTTTCTATAGTCGAGTATAGACTTCCTTTAATCAATCAACTTCTAGAAAAAGTGCATTTTTCAAATCTGGCCTTCTATAGTCGATTATGCCTCTCTTATAATCAACTGTGTCTATTTAAAGTTGACTTCCTTTGGCTTTTGACTTGTCAAGGTCGACCATACCTCCTGTATAGTCGACTATGGTTATGTAATCTTTACTTTTTCTTGCTTTTGACTTGTTAAGGTCGACTATGCTTCCTCTATAGTCAACTATGACTGTATAATCTTCATGTTTCCCACTTTTCCAACTTTCAAATCAACTTAAGCTTCTCTAGGATCGACTCTTAGCCTGTTTCTTAAGGTTTCCTTAGCTTTTTGATACTTCTCTCCAACAACTTCCTCTTTGCCTTGTACCTATATTTAAATAAACATTTCGAGGCATGTTCATTCTTGATTTCTTAGTTGAAAATGTATTGTTTGAAATCTTATAAGGTGTTTTCTAAAGATGCATGGCTTTCCAAACAAATATGTAACCTTAGGGGATTAAAAATATATTTGAGATAATTTCAAATACTTGACAATAAGTTCAAGAAAACATATGATTTTTGTCAAATCAAAACATGATATAAATCAAGGTTAACACAAGCACTATCCAATTACTTGTTCTTCCCATAATATCTAATAGGTTGTTCTTTAAGTTGCTTTTCCTATAAGCCATTCTTCCCATAATGAATGTGCTCTTCCTATAACAATCACATTGTTCCATACAAAATGTGTTCTCTTAAAAACACTATCCAATTACATGCTCTTCTCATAATGGCCAATAAGTCGTTCTTCAAGGTGCTATTCCCATAAGATGTTCTCCATATAGTGGATATGTTTTTCCCATAACAAGCACGTTCTTCCATACAAAATGTGTTCTCCTAAAAGTGTTTTCCTTCTACCAACTGCTCCTAAGAAAGTGTTCCTATTTCATATAAATATAGGAGTTTGGCAATTAAGCAAGAGATTAGAAATTGATCAAAGATTACTCTCAAAACGCTTTTAAAGCTTTTCCAAATATTTTCTTTACTCAACTTTTTCCATTCGCAGTGCTTCATCAAGGTCGACTATAGCATAAAGCCACCAAAGCCATTGCTTTAGCCCTCAAATTTTCATAAGTCCCATAATTTTATAATAATATAATTAATTATATTAAAAATATACAAAAATTAAGATAATTAATAAAATATCTACCTATCTTCTCATGCCTAACAAATATCTATTTTCTCTCACTTCACACATCCTTATTAATTTTCAACTATTTATATAATTTCTTATTAAAAAATATGTAAAAGTCAAGATAGTTAATAAAATGATATATTTTCTCACTTTGCTAAGTATGTGCTTAATAAATCTCAATTTTTTGTCACTTCCCAATTCCCATAATGCTATTAACTCCCAACTATTTCTATTATTCCAAATCAACTAATGATAACATGTATTTAATGATCTCCAACAACTATTTTTTTATATATAAAATTAATTTTTTTTCAATTTATAAAATTCGCTTTTGAATTCTTTTTTCCTCATTCTCTTTCTTCCTCAACTTCAATAAAAAGGCCTCATTTTCTTAATTTCAATAAAAAAGACTTCATTTAAATATTTAGCCTTAAGCTTTTGAGGTTATTGGGTTGCCTTTACTTCGTCGCTTTCTCCACCCACTTCTTGTTTTCTTAATCCTCACCACTTGAGGAAAAAAGGTTTATACGATAGGGTTATTAATTTCTTAAAATGAGTAGGAGTATTTTTATTTAAAAATATTTAGACTCTATTTCTTAAGGGACAGAATAATTCATACTAGGAGAGTCGATATTAGTTATTTTGTATTTTTAAATAATGACTATTCGTTAATACCAAAACCAACCAAACAAAGTAATAAATTTGTCATTCCTCCCAGCCAAATCTGTCATAAAAGTTTCATACTTGGACTATTTACATTGTTATATATATGGATTTTTTTAGCATTTCCCAATGAAATCACCTCAAGCAAATATACATGCTAAGTTATGGAAGTTTCCGACAGTAGTATTCCATCCAAGCATTTCTAAGTTTAAGCAAAGTGATAATATCTTGTGGAGTCTAAAACCCATATTTCGAGGCCAGAGTTTAATTTGTTACAAACTTCAATTAAAATTTGAAACCATAGTTTAGGCCTTGGGTTTATCAGTTTTTTCCATAATTAGTTTAATTGCTCTTCTAACTTCCATTTAAGCTAACAACTTCCAATTGTGGATCTATGTTTTAACACACACAACTTCCAAAGAGTTTTCCGTTTGTTAAATCTACCATTTTGAATGCCCTACGATTGCTTGGCAAATAATTTAATCACCCACCAATCAATTTATTCACATACAAACACAACTTGAATATTTTTTCTACATAAAATCCGATATAGATAAGTTGTTATAAAGTAAGAGATATATATATCATAGAATCTTGTATTCGAGACTAATTAATACCTGCCCCTAAATTCAAATGCAAGATCATTTATTATGGAGTCGGACAAACTTATCTCATGAATTAACTCTTCCATAGTACAATGGCATACAAATTGAATTTGGATATTAAGAAAATGAATAAAGCATATAACCTAACAATAAAAAATAAATCAAAATATTGAAACTATAAAACTCGATTAAAATTCACTATTAGCATGCAAAATTAACTGATTATAAGTTAAAATATTTAATAAGCTCCTAAAGTATTTTTTTTATATAAAAACCTGTTTTACCTTCTTTTACATAAATGAAGTGGGCAAAACAAAACAAAAAAAAAAGGAAACAATAATTAACATAATTAGGTCATATAGGGTTATAGCATAGCATGAAAAATCCTATGCTAGTGGACATTGGGAGCATCATCATGTGTCACAAGGCAAAATGGATGGAAAAAATAAAGCTTTGGTTTGATTGACCTCAACAAAGTCACAGTCACATACTTTGTTAGGGGCATTAATTAATTTTGTTGGCAAAATTTCATGTTTTGGGGCAGGGGTAAAAGCTTTGAAGATTAAAGCTTGTGGTGTGCGTAGGGGGGGGGGGGGGGGGGAAGGGAGGTGTTGAGAGTTTGGTGGAAGTTAGGCCAAGTAATGAGGTTGGCTTTTTTATGGCTTTGTGACAAATCAACATCCCACCCCCTTCCATTCTTCAATGTTTTAAAAGCAACCCATCAATCAGATATCAGTCCTTTTCTCCCCTTTGGAGTGAATTGGATGAATTCACTTGGGACCCACTTCAACTTAATCCTCATCTCCCACCTTCAACAACAATTTTCTCTTTCTTTATTTACATTTTCAGGCTGAGATTCCCAAGTTTTTGGTTAAGCTAAATTTTGCAGTTTTTGACTCTTCCTGCTATCCAACTCAACTAAGTTTGATGAGTTAGCAACCTACCAATATTTCTTAAACCATTTTTCTAGCTTCTTCTCTCTGTATTCCTGGACTTGGACATGTGGCTTCTCCTCACGTAAATCTAACAAGCCTTGTTCCCTAGATTTTGTCCCTGGATTTTTATATAATAAACTAACATATTCCTTTGATCTTCTCAATCTAAAACTGCCAGCTGTCCCCCATAGTCCGTACAATTCGGCTATCATTTCCCCCAGTCCCACGTGGTGGGGGGGGCGGGGGGGGTGCTGTGTTGTGGCAATGGGAATTGAATACACTGTATTGGGATGAGCCAATGGCTTTAAAACTTGATAGCTAAAAGGCTACAAAGCCAGCAAGGTGCAAGCCTATTGTTTCTCTTACGGTGCTCATCTTTGCATTTGCTAATCAAACTTGTAAGCAGCAAAAGAAAGAAAGAAATAATCTAACGACCCAAGTAGATGCAATCAATGAATTGTCGGCTAAGGTGGCTGCCATTTATTACGTTTCAGGCTTTGTGTTTGAGGTCCACTTGACAACTCCGTCCATTTCGCTATGACACACCACAATTTTGCCTCTAATTGGTTCATCTTTCTTTATCATAAAATTTAATCAAAGTGAAAACACAACCATAAAAATATTCCTATTATAATCTATAAACATAAACCCCTACATAATATACTCGCTTTGTTTATAGCCTTATGGTATATATATGGTATATAGTTTCATTTCATGTCTATTTATGTTGTTCTTATATACCACAGCTTGAGCCTTGAACACAGCAATTCTTGAGATTTAAGAGTGTCATTCAATCCAATGCTTTTATTCTTGATATCTTGTTTCTCTTTTATTCTTCTATCCAAGTCATTGTCTTTCAAGAACCAATATCCAAGAATGAAGGGCGAGTGGAGATTGTTGTCTCCATGGTTTTGGGAAGGATTCTCAAGCTTTATGGTGTCCTGGTTCCAAAAGGGTAGGCTTGGAATCTGTTTCTATCAGCTTCCTATGATCTTGACATTGAGAAAGAAGATGAGGCTTGGTCCCAAGGTGGATAATGTGGAGGAAGAAAGGATTTCTCTGCTGGATTTGCCTGAACTCACTCTAGAATGCATTCTAGAGCGCCTTTCACCAGCTGGACTGTGTAGCATGGCAGGTGTCTGCTCTTCCTTTAGGGAGAGATGTACAAGCGATCATCTGTGGGAGAAACACATGAAGCAGAAATGGGGTAAAGTGATTGGCGATGCTGCTCATAGGGAATGGCAATGGCATATTGCTTCAAGAAAGAGACCGAACCTATTAGGTCCAAGTAAGCAAAAGGGGTTTCTGGGATCTCTTACAAACATGTGGCCTTTCTCTTGGTTTACACCAAATTTAGAAGGCAGTAGTAGCCAGCGGAAAACTGATTTGCCAAATGATTCAATGATGTCCTGGTATCTATCTCTGGAAACTGGAAAATTCTGGTTCCCGGCACAGGTCTATAATCGTGAGGTAATTGGCCTGCAGATAATTATTTCAGTTCTAAATCATATGTTTTTCACATTGATTCTTCACCACATATATGTTGCTGGTTATAAAATTCATCAGAACTGCTATTTTTGCTGTAGAAAAAGTTGAGTGAAAAATTCTTTTTTTGTGATGGGTTGTAGAATGGACATGCTGGGTTTATGCTATCATGTTATGATGCCAAACTTTGCTATGATTCCAAGACAGACACCTTCCAGGCAAGGTATAGTGTGATTTCTCTTTTAATCCACAGTTTCAAGCATCTGAATTTGAACATTTGACTTGCGAGCACTCAACTTTCAAACTTTCATCAAATTCAATCCGCTTTCTCTATTGATCTTGTTTTGCTAAAATCAAAGGAATTTCAAACCCAATCTAAGAGTTAAAACAAGTGAGTTAAAAAGTGATTTTATATGCTTCTATGTGGCTCCTTACTCAAGCTGTATTTTGAAGTTTAGGTACTCACCTCACGGGCAGCGAACAACAGAGGAGTATATATCCTGGGATAGGTTAAGAGTACCACCAGTTGATACACCTTCACATGTTCTTCACATTTCTGATTGCATACCTGACTTAAAACCGGGTGATCATATTGAGATCCAGTGGAGAAGAAATAAAGAATTCCCCTATGGTGAGTTTCCACACATTAGGTCTGACCTTTGAGAAAAACAATAAATGTTATTTTCCTATGTGAACTCAATCCACAGTTTAAATCCTTGATTGCTCTGAATGCTTGGTGCTTAACATTAAATTTTTACTCAGTTGGAGCTTAATTTCTTGCAGGGTGGTGGTATGGTGTCGTCGGCCACTTGGAATCATGTGATGGAGCTGAAAATCACTGCCGTTGCCAATATACAGGTGAGAAAACAATTTAAGCCTTTCAAATTACTTTCTATTTTTCCTGAAAAAAGTTTACAGCAAAGTAAGCCAGCTTAAAAATTTTCTTATAAAACCAAAATATGCAGGGCAGTTCTGCCTTGCATTGCCTGGATGAAAAATTCTCAGAACTAGGGTCGTCTTGATTGCAGCATTCTAGGCCAATTAAAAAGAACTACATTTCAAAAACTTGAAAGATAATGCAGTGCAGGCCTCCATAGATATATCAAAGTTGCTAACTTATAGTAGTACGGCTCATTGGACCATAGTTTATTGTTGTGATTGTGATTTCAATGTGTATGTTTTCTGTCCTTGTAGATGTAAGATGTCAGTGGCCCTGAAACTACGGATCATAGCTAACAAATACGATTTTTCATTATTTTCGTCTAACAAGAAATGAGGAGTTTTCTCCAATAAACTACAGTATAAATTAAGTTCAATCATAATCTTAGATTAAAAAAAAAAAAAACTACAGTATAAATTAAATTACACTATGCCATGTTCTTCAAACTTCAAACCAGCCATTTATTCATTTCTTCAGATGGATATCATCAGTTTTCATCTTGAGTAGGAATGGAGTTTTCTCACCTCTTAGCATTTTATTCTCCACTGAGAGAAGGGAAATGCCAGAGTGCTAACATGCATAACAGGCTATTGGCAGGGAACTATGGTGCTAATAAATTTCATCTTGCTTGAATGGTGACAATAAAACAAAAAAGCATCCTGCTTCTGTAGTAACACCTGTTTTTTTTTTCAGTCTCGATTCCTTAAGAGGTCATAACCCTCAAAATCCCTTGTAACTGGATCCTTGTGAGAAAAGGAACATTCTTGACACTTTTAAGATAAAAATAACACCTGTAGTTACTGCAGGAACATAATATGTGCTTCCCTGAGTTCAGAATTTCATGAAGCACTTGGTTAACTAAGTTGCAAAATAGTTCACCCATGAAACATCTGCCATCAATTATGTAAACTTTGTTGTAAAATTTGCAAATGCCTCTGCTCTCAACTACCCTTTTAGTATGCATAAATCCTCAAACCTTTCTTTCGACTCTTTCTTTAAGAAGTTTTTTCTAGAAACAATGTGTTGATTTGACCATTATCTTTGTTGACAGATGCAGTGATACTAGAGTTCAACCAGTACCCTGCTAGCTCGAGATGGAGAAAAACAATAATCAACAGAAAAGACCATAGAGAAGTAGGCAATGAAGCTGATGGATTTTATGGTGGAATAAGAAAGCTTTGCAAGGAAGAAGAGATCTTAATGTGGAAACGTCTGTGGCCGAATCAAGTCTTAGAATAGTCCCAAGTATCTGCTTTTTTCCCCTCATGCTTTGTACATATATATATATGCCACCCTTATTTTTCTTGCTCCTTGAATTGTGAATGGAAAAAAAGTTTAAAATCCATATACAGAAACTATTCTATAACATTTACATTAGGCTTCTATATATACTTTTTGACCTCACCACATCAATTGTACCTTGAGCACCAAGCTACATAATTTTTGCTCATAAATCTTCAAAGCCGTGCATGGTAAGAAATTAGACGTCTGAACTCTCAAATGGCAATGAGGTTCCAACTAATATAGCATATGGATTCTATCAAATATTCTAGCTTTCAAGTAGCTTGTCTTCATTGACTCTCGAACATTTGATTCATTGGTTGGTGCATGATTTTTTATCTAAAGAGTAAGATTCGAATTTTTTTTTTAATTAAAAAAAAAAGGAGCATGTTTTTATTGAGAGTGAGAGGGACAATTCTGTTCTAACTCTTCCCTCTTGTCATTTTTACTTTGGAACACTATTGAGCTAAGCCTGGCTGGGATTTTGGAGTTGGACTTGGAGGACTACTGGAAGGCCAACCTGGAAGACGTTTCATGGTCAACCAGCCTCCACAGGTTACCTACTTAAGTTTGAGCTGTGGTCCAGGGCTCTTGCTCTCTATTTTCTTACACAATTATCCGAGTATTTATTTTTTTTTATGAGTAGTTAGATCTTCGAATATTTTAATATTTTTAACTTGATTACTAAGTCTTTTGATTCTTACATTGTAATAGTTAATTTTTCAACGTATTGGCTCTTCGTATAATATTTTATTTAATTATAAATTATCACATGTTTTTTGAAATTAATAAATTAAAAAAATTTCTTGAAAATAAATCATGTATTGTCATATGAACTTAATGACACCATTTAAGCTAGCCGTATAATTAATTGTAAAATAATTAATTTCTTGATTAATTATCTCAAAGATACAAGGTTGAATCAATTAAAATTCATTTGTCATTTATTTTATTTTTAAATAAATCGATATAATTTAAAGATAAATTCAAGTTTGGCCGTCTAATTTATTTTTAAATAAAGTAAGATAGTTCAGAGATTGAATTAAAATTTGGTCAACTAAATTTCAAACACTTGAGTTTGGCCAATCAAAAGATTATTTGAGTCACATCACATTTTATGTCTAATTAAATTAAAATAATTTTAAAATTAAAAACATAAAACACTAAATTCACATGGAAGCCTCTAAGCTAGCATTTTGACACAAATTTGGGGAAGAAAATGATTTTGAATAACAAAGTCTTCAAAACTCTCACAAATCTACAAGTCCAAAGAAGAAGATAATAAAGTTTTCATAGTTCCAACAAACAAATCCAAGGAGAAAGATTCTGAAAAACCAAACCTCTCCATAGGAAAACCTGAAGAAAAACAAAATTTAAAAAATTCCAAAACACACTAATCAAAAAAGAAGATTTTGAAAACTTAAATCTTCTTCAAAACACACTAATCGTTTTTGGCTACGACAATGTATAATAAATAAGAGAAAATCATTATCATATCCTGCAACAAGAGGAAAGTTTTACTTTTAATAAATTGTCTTTCATCAAATTCTGATCATATCTAATTTTTTTCACTTATCTGCACGTGTATGAAATGCGCATAATTGAGAAAGTTTCATTTAAGAGTATTTTTATCAAAAAATTTTATCCTTTGACTAAAAACAATCAAAATTATACAGAGAACTATTTTCAAAAACACCTTATATTTGAAGAATGAAAACAATTCTCTTAAAAAAATCATGTATCTTGTAAATAAGATGAGAATGGACGTATAGAATGATAAATAGTGATATTATTACCCTTCATTTTGTTGAACACCGGATATGAATGCAAGATCATTGGATTCGATCTAATTGCTAGCGATATTTCATGATTGCATCTTTCTTCTTTACTGTTTGATTCTCTTGTTTGGTCTGTTTTTGGGACTTCTTTCAGTATAGCTGACTGAATTTTCATTTTGTATGTGAGCATTTTGGAGCAATATTGTAACAATTTTTAGACATTTCTTTTAGTTAAAAAAACAAGCTCCATATCCGCAACTGTGCCGCCCGAGCACAACGCGCGGAGCTCTTTCTAGTAATCCTTAAAAAGTGAGATGGTCTAACAATTCTTTCCTTCTGTTTTCCTCCCAAGATATTTTTTAAAGGGAAATTCTCCCGCACTGCCACCACCACACACCAGAACAAAATAAAACATAAAAATCATTCTACCCAGAGGGCAGAGCCCAGAAGGGAAAGGCTCTCATTCAATCTCCTCTTCACCAGGAGAAAATGGCACTTGCCTTCAAACTGCCATACTGCTCCCCATTGTATTCTCCTCGACACTCAACTCCTCCTTGCCCCCTTCATTTCCATAACTATAACCCCAAATTCTTTCCTTCTCTTCCCCTATCTCCATCTCCGATTCGAACCTGTGCTCATTCCAAAGGCCACAGGAGGTCAGAGTCTTTGGGCGTCTCGTATCGATACTCCAGCAGCGCAGATAGCAAAGACGACGAGAATTGTAGCTTTGACGAGGCAGTTTCCCTTTTCAACCAAAGGGAATACTATAAGTGCCATGACCTGCTTGAGGACTTGTGGAACAATGCCGAGGATCCCACCAGAACCCTCATTCATGGCATTCTACAATGTGCTGTCGGATTCCACCACCTTTTTAACCAGGTTGAGACTGAAATAACGTTGCTGTCTTGATTCATATATACATATATTCTAATGAAAATCTTATGCAGAACCACAGGGGAGCGATGATGGAGTTGGGAGAAGGACTGTGTAAACTTAGGAAGATGAATTTCGAGAGTGGACCATTCTATGACTTTGAGCAAGACATTGCTGCGGTTCTCGACTTCATTTATAACACTCAAATTGAGCTGGCTGCCTGTAAGTTCTCTTGTTTTCATCTTTTCCTTACTTTCTTGTTTCCTTGAGATGAAAATGACAACACTTCGTTTCAAATAATAATAATCAAGTACATCACGAAAGACGCCCTCAGGCAGAAGAATCAACCCATACTACCTCAGATTGAAGTCAGAACTTATCCTAGCTATGTTATGAGCTACAAAATTAGCATGACAATAAGCATGTGAGACGGAAGCAACTTTACATAATGATGCCAACCGATTCTACATCGTCAACCACCATAGCAGAGTCTAGCCAGTCTGGGTTTGTTTTGTTTGAACCTAAATGATTGCTTGGACTCTGCACCAGCAGCTTCATCTTACCATACCTTATTGCAACTTGAAAGCCAGCATTCACACCACCCAAATATTTACAAGTCACCGCATTTAACAGAACCTCGTCCCAATGATAGTCATTTACTTAATTTGACACAATAAATTCCTAATAATACTTAGCAAACCAGGTGGTGATGATCTATGTGTGACAATGGAGCAGTCAGAGAGGTCATACCTTCTCCTTGGAGGCTATGCGGCCGGGCAGCATCTTTATCATCTACAAGCTGATCCTAATCAAGTTATGTACATTGTATTTTGCCCTCAGCGATCTTATGGATCTGCTCAGGCTTCAGCTCCATCTCCAAGGGTAAGGCTTCCAATTCTTCAAGCAGCTGAGAGGCATCTTTCGGTGTAGTCACTAGCCTTTTGTACAGTATATTGTAAATATACCATTTCTGATCCTTTCAAATGGCTGTGGTCTAAAGCATGTGATATAATGTACAATATCTGATTGTTCGATCAAATTGAAGTTTGTTTCATCTTTTGAGCTAGATGAGATTGAGACAGGCCAAAATATTCATTAGCCAGTTTTTGTGATAAGAAAACAACAGACTCCCTATGTGCTACAAAACCAGAAAGGAGCAATGTAATGGTTAGGCATCAATTATTTTGTTCCGGTTTCAAAAACCGAAAGAGAAGCTTAAACAGAATCTGAATTGCCATCTCTCCTTTCTCAGTTTCATTTGGAGTCTTTGCAGGCTTTTAGACTTGAAAGTTTAAATTGCACAGGATTACTATAAAAGGTATTTAAAGCTACTGCCTTGAGGAATAGAGAGTAGATGTGAAAGATAAGTTGGACTCTTTGATCAACTAGGAGAGAGTTAAAAGCAAAATTATGACTGGGTAAAGGAAGGCAAAAATGCAGTAACAGAGGTTACAGAAATTTTGCCAAGATACATCAAACCATCAAAAGCAACTATCATCCCTCTCCACTGACTGAACAAATCCAAGATTTAGCACTGTTTAATCAGGTAAGGCTGGGCATTAGTTTGGTTGATCTTTGGAAAAGGCTGCTACTAAGAAGACTTATCACCCATATAAAAGAAATAACACACGTCATCTACATATCCTCCAGCTCCGCGAAAGCATCTTCAAACCTTTATTCCAATTGGAAAAGAATCCCTGGCAAGCAATGATCAATAAAAGTAAACTCGAGCAGATAACAAGGAGACGAGCAATCTGGATAAACAAATTTGTGCATAACCTTGAAATTATGAAAAAATCAGCTGCCTTTCCTAGCAAATTATTAGTCCCTACTTGTTCACAGTATTCAGGATACATTGCGAAACTAGTGGGCACAGTACAAAATATCAGGACACATACTTCTCAATGTGTACATGTACCACAAAGATTATCTCAAACAGTTTTTGTAAAATGTCAAGACACGTATATAAAGCAACACAATGAATGTACACCTAGCACAATTACTATCAATATGGCAGACTTAAGAGTTTAGACGCAACCAAAAGTAGTCATAGTAACTATGATGATAAGCTCTCATGTTTGGGTTTTACATGGTACAATGGCTCTAATTGAATGCCCACTTAATGCCAAAACTTGAATAAATGAATGAAAAAAAATCTTCCAAAAAGACAAAGAAAGAAAGCCTAATCTGCCATCCTCACCTCTAGCCGTCATAAAATATGTGAATGGCATCTAGACTAAAGGAACTCATCATATTACCAGTACCAACTTATTCCAACCACTAGTATGATGCCAACAAAATAGTTTATCCCGCATTTGCATTTCAAATTACTTTTCAAGGTGATAGATTCATATGATGTAAACGCCAACACGAAACTATAAAATGCAAAGATGTAGCGAAGACCTTTTGAATATTGATTTTCATAGATTTGTTTTTATCAAAACTTGTGGATACAGGAATATTGCAAACCATTCTAAGATTGGCATCTATTTGCTACCAAATGGTTTAAATCAGTGATTTCATAGCATAAAGCAAACCATTCTAAGCTAACACGATTATGTGTTTTCTACTTGACGGTTTATATCTGTATTTAGTCTAACAGAGCAAATTATTTTAAGATAACACATTATGGTAACGTTTAGAACTTGAATTTCAAAGGAGGGATTTTTATTTCAAATATGGTTTAAATTACACAATTAGAAGTTAGAACTTATAAAACATGACTATTGTGATTAAATTAAAATGCATGAATTTATTAGGTTTCTACTTAGTAGTGAATTTCAAATCCCTAAATGAAATTAGTGAATTTTAAATTCATCTTGCTATGCTTTCTCAAATTTATGTCTATGTTGAATGTTTTCTACTTTTACATATATCATGCCCACATCTTACTATAAGTAACCAAATCCAATTTAATCCTAAATATATGTTCCCCAATATAGCATACATGTATTTGCTACTTGATAGCTTAAATCTGTGATATAATCCTGCAAATTGGTATCAGGCTATGCCTTTAGTTAAGAAGCAAGCAGCAAATGATCATGACACCAATGTGTTAGAAGGCAAAAGATTGTTAGACAAGATCAGGGAAGGTAAAAGAATCTGTGGTCTAGCAGATGTGTCATTAGACATTGCTAGAGAAACTGAAGAGATTTTCATCATGGAGAGAAAACAACAGAAGTTCCATATATAAAACCTATAACTGCACTTAAATACAGTCTAAAATACGATTTGGTATTTGTCTGCTTCCTAAACATAATGTGGAATTGGGATAATAACAAATTCCTTTCCTCTTGACCTTCACCAATAAAAAAATAAATAGCTTTCATTCTTCGTACAGCAAAAGAACTAGTATGGGCAATCAGTACACATAATGTGGCGTTGAAACTTCTATGGTCTGTGTCTGCCACTTGTCACCTTAAAATTGTAACACAGTTAAAGCTTGCAAGCTTGCTCAATCACACAGACCATAGAAGTTTACTTCTCTGAGGCCCATTCTCTTCTCATGTAGACATTTTCATAGATATCTGACTAGGATCAGATTATATACAAATATGTATATGTACAAACTACCTACTATTAATGAGTTAAAAAATGCAAGTTGTCTGTGATCTTGACAAGAATGACCAAAGAATAAAAGACTCCTTTTTTTATTTCCCCAAGAACATAGAAGAAACTAGTAAGTATATATAACTAAAGAAAGGAAATAAAAGTAAGTTAATAAATAAATAAATTTCTCCAGCATTTTCTCCTATCTGAGGGAATAAAAACACCTTTGTGGCTGAGGCAATAGCCTAATAATAACCACATTTTATCTCCCAAACTATAATTTCAGTTAAAATCACCTCTTATTCCTAATTAGAAAAAGAAAAAAAAAAAAGGTAAAACCATTGTTCATGTAGGATAACTGTGTAAGCAAATTGAGAATTCAACATTATGGCATGAAGAGCATCAAGGAAGTTACTAGTAAAGCCCACTAATCATCTAAAGCATTCAAATTTATATTAACTATAAATACTACCTAGACCCTTAAACAGACGCATGCACACATATGAACAAAAACTGACACGAGAGAGAGAGAAAGAGAGAACCTTCAACAAAAGGCTATTTTGCCATCATTTACGATGCATTCAAGTTTTCATGCTTATTCTCTGCATCTTGAGGTGCCCAATAGCAGAAGTATATGAACTGAATCAGTATCTGCAAAATGCACTAAGGTTCTACAAAGAATATGAAATTTTTTCAGGTGACTGTAGCAACTCAATTAATGATAATAAGGAGAAACAGTGGGCAACATAAGGGACACCATAAAAATAAAAAAGTGCTACTGAACATAAAAAAAAAAACATCCCAGGGTTTGTGATTCTAAATAACACTTCCATTATTAAAATTAAAAAGTATCATATCAGAACCATCCTTAATAAGGATACAAAAGTATCAAGCAGCACGCATCCTGCTGCATCCACCAGCCACGGTAAATTTGGTCTGATTCTTGACCAATCCGTGCTCTCGACAAGTATGCTACAGGGAAACAAATAAAGGAAAGGTAACAAAAACAGTGGAACCAAAATGCACCATTCGGTAGCTGAGAAATGGTTCAAGTACAAACCACACTCAATAAAGTGATAAATATGACTCAAAGTGAAGCCAAATATCAATGATGAGTTGACCAAATTTACCTAGCAACATATGTGGAGTTTCCAACCAAAGCAAACATAAACATAAAAGGGTTCAGACCCTGCATACACGGACAAGCCATACAAGATTCAGCCCCTGCATATAAATTGATATAAATACAACATGTCCCCTCCCAGCCTTCCTCCCTCTCTTTCTCATTTCTCTCATTTTGGTGTCAATGATAAAGACCTATATATTAAGTGTCATGCCTATATGACTAGCTACAAAAGCATTTTTCTGTTTTATTTCGTATAGTTAAGCAGCATTTGACAAAAGTCTTTTAACTTTTCTAAAAGCTGAAAATAAGCTCTCAAGACTAAATGTTCAAGCTCCAATTTGCAGTTTTACGGGAAGAAAAGGCTGCATTAACAATTGACAGAGGTATTAAACGAAGTTTTTGAGCTCAAAAAGATATTATTAATTCTTTCAAATAATTATAATTCCAAAGCACTTTTCAATAAGCTCCACTTCAGAGAATACTTTTTCCTCTAATCCCAATCAGAAAAAACAAGCTCTAAATATGCTACATGCTTATTCCAGTGATTCAAAAAGTTTTATAAACAAAAAGGAGCAGCACACGGCACCAAATTTTGTGTGTGTGTCCTTGCTTGCATGTGGGTATTGAGAACTAAAATATTAATGAATGTGCTTACCTCTACATTGCCTCTTCTAATCTGCAAAGTTGAACAGGAAAACTACATTAAGTTCAACTCAAATACTTGATATTCAAGTTGTCAGCTTAAAACTAAATGTTGCCAAAGAATTTCATGATTTTGGACATATAAAGAATAGATACCAAGGCAATCCTTCCTTCACCAGTCAAAAGTATAATAATTCTTTTGTTAAACACATGCTTTGTGAAAAAATCACATTGTATCACAAAACTTGTGACAACTAGAAAGAGAGTTTAATACTATAACAGACATAATATTAGTTTGGCCCCAATCTACTAGCTTAAGCATTTAGGTCTAATGGTTGAGTATCATGCTATTAGATCCTGTTTTATCTAAAGCCCTAGAATTCTAATCCTGATATCCTTTGCTATATTTCATTTTAGGATCAGCAGGTAGTAAGTGGAGGAACTGTGCTTATTCTACTTGGTCTGGCAAGGAGGGGAAGTCTTACATATGATGCTAGCTTGCCCCAAGTTACCAATGTATAAGAACCATACTTATACACATCTAATAGAAGTTCAGTCTAACACTATAGTTACTAAGAAGTTGAAGGATTAGAAATTTAAAATTGAAAGTTCAAGGGGACATGAGCAATCAAGTCAAAATAGAAGAACATATAGCATTTAAACACTTTCATCTTTTTATGTGAAACAGTTAAAACACACTACTCATTTGGTTCCTGCAAAACTTACATTTAAGCAAATTTGGGGAAGGCGTCCACCCATGTAAATAGTTGCCATTGCCCAACCAAGAAAAGTTCCAACCCTGCTGCCTCCTCCAATACCACTTTCTCCTAATGACGCAGCATTTACCTGAAATCCCAGTAAATGGTTAGTGACACCTATTCCTCTTGAGCAAAGTTTGATTTAAAATATCACAATGAGTTCAATCTAGTTGAACAAAAGGGCATAAAGAATAAGAGCTATGGAGCCAATAGGCATGCAAGAGCTTTCGCATTCCCTAAAACATGGTGGCATCCAATTTACATGCTTATCCACAACAGAGATGAATTCCAAATTTTTGACATGCTACAACAGGAAGTCAAATAAAATAGGTAATGCCAATAAAAAAATAAATAACTTAGGGTTAACAAACATGTTGGATAGAGGAGGCCTAGGAGAAACTCTATAATGCTTTAATATCAGGCTATACATATAAATGTGCTGTTCCAGCAAATGATTATGCGAGTATAGAGGAAACTAATTGCAGGTTGAACTACCTGGAGAAGCTTTCTTCCAATTTGTATCACGAATCCTTGATTTACTATCTTATGCTCTATGTGAAGTTTATTAAATGCTGAGAGCTGGGAATTAAATGTGGCAATGAACATTAATACAGATACCTGAAACAGAGAAAAGTTAATTCATATAGTACATTCTTTTTAGACTAGAATAGGACGCTAGTTCTTCAAGTTAATTAATAGTCACCAAGCATAACAATGATTTGGAGCTTGGAGGAGAGGCAGACTGGGCAGAAACATGTGCACTGAGCAATGGCTCTTCAACTGAACTTCTTGTATGAGAAGGAGGAGTCATTCTTTGTACGAGGAAGGATCCTGCTGTGGGAGTATGACTTCTTGATAGAGATCTAGCTGACCTAACATAATATATATATAAAAACAAACTGAAACTATTAGATCATCACTATATGCATCATTGGGCATATCAAAATATGCAGAAGGTTTTCTGTGACCTCTATCTTTCAATGTGACATATACCTTGAAGTAGTTTGATTCATTACATGTCGTACTAGTCACAGAAAACTAGGTTTCTAACCTTCTTTCAGGATCTGAAAAAGTATGAGAAAACTCGCTCTAAGTTTATCTTTGTGTCTGCATCATGCCTCTATCAGTTACTTTTTCTTCCTAAATGTCCCAAAATTTTGTTGAACATCCAAAAAGTGACATACAGTCAAATATAATGGAATGAAGAGAATTTAAATAGTATATGTATTTGCAAGTGTACACGTAGGCTGGGAAATGGGTAAACCAATTCTAAGTCTGTTACATATGCTTAACTAAATGACAATCCAGGAGGCATATATTGAAATTTGATCTTTTAACTTGGATGGCAGAACCAATTCTAAGTTCAGTGAACCTAAATATTCCAAAAAAATAACAGAATCCAGATGCAAACTAAAAAAAAAAAGGAAAATGAATCATATTGTCTGCGTTTCTCATGTACAAAGGTTGTTGAGGTATTAAGTCCAAAAATTCAAGCAAAATAGTGCAAATGTGAGAACTTTAAGGTGAATATTGAATTACATGTAGTATAATTCTCTGCCCGGAGAACTCTTTACATTAATTGCTGGAAGAGGAATAGGAGAACTTAATCTGTCAGCATCAATAACTTTTTCCACAGCCTCAGGTTGGTGCTCTTTGGAGTCCTATATATGAAACACAGTGAATTGTGGAATTTTGAAGCATAATACATCTATGAAAACAAAATAAAAACCTTCATAGAAAAAAATGCAACCATCAAAAACCAATGAAGATGTTTAATACTCCTGCAATGCTTTCAGAATGTTATACTTATGTTTCCTTCCACTACTGGGAAACTAAATACAAGTATGGAGAAAAGAACAGAGCGAAGATCACGAAGATTCCATAGCATATCATCGTTAGATTCTTTGAGATTGTTCCATGATCACATATCAGGTACATAAAAAGTTACATAGACTTGATCTCTCAACTTAAGACCTCCTACCACAATAATTTGAAAGTTTTTTCCTGGTATGCTTAGAATTTATTAACAGAAAAATGGAACATACTAAATGCAAAAGCAGCAACAATCAAACAAGAAATTAGAAAGAAAGATTAAATACATCTTGAATGTCCAAATAGAATGTCAGTGAAAATAAGTTAATATCCTAGAAATGCAATTCCAACTTCTGCATTTCAAGCTTTATTTCTTCACATCAGAGCTAATGACACTAAAATCTCCAGCCTTCCCAATATGTGCGTTTTCCGAAACTCATTTTCCAAGCATGCAATAAATCAACCACTATATCTGGAATCGCCCAAGTGGCAAGCCACTATGAATAAAGCAAAAACTGGAGACTATAATTTTTAAGCTATTGTACAATTAGGTAAAAGATGATCTATTGATTCAATGTTGTTCTTACACATGAAACAACTGTTAGCAATGATCAACTTCTTAATAAGATTATTGCAAATCAGGAGTTCTTTTAAACTCATGCAAAAACACCTCAAACACTGAAAATTCATATCTATTGCAGTAATACGTTTTCCAAAAGTAAAGCTGAACAAGCTACAAACTAAAATATTTGGACCAGTTAAAAATTGACCACCAAACCATGCATAAAGTTTATTCTAATACAAAAGGTTAAGTAGATTATTTACATTTATTCCCTTTACACTTCCTTGAGCATGGGCTTCCATGCACTTGGTAAAGCAATCAAATCTATTTTATTAAGACCAGACAGAACCAATTCTACATCTAATTGTTCAAACTACAGCTCAACTGAAATCAAATTTTTGAGAAATCAAGTTTGCAAAATCCTTATGAAGACAACCAAGTATCTTTTCATGTACTTGCATGATCATAACAATACACATAAGTCCATAAGATACCATATGCTCTTCTGAAGTTACATGAAAAACACAATTGATTAGCATCTTCTTCCCCAATTCTTTTTTTTTGTTTTTGACCTTTTAGTTAAATCCAATAAAAAGATTTATATCATTTAAATATACAACAAAAAATACCATACAAGCTAGTTTTGGTTTAATGAAAAACTAAACATTTTTCTCTGCTGCTCACGTTTTAACAAAATAGTCTGTTTTTTTATTCCATTAGGTTCAGCAGTTTCGGGAGTGCAGAGCTTTAACTTGACCATTGTGTTATGTAATTTGACTCTGAGGAGAGACGAATTTGTAATGTGCAAAATTGTTTCATAAACTTTGCCAAGAGAAATGTAGTTTAAGTTCTTACCTTGTGGCACACTCTTTTGTACTTTAATCGAGGATAAATGTGACCATAGTATACAGTCTGTGCCGCAAGAATTGATGTAGTCATTGTATACAACTGTGCTTTGACATCATAGCAAGAAGGTCATGTAAATCAATAGTTGAGAATTAGAACAATATAGTTAATTAAGAATTGACTAGACTAACAACATTTTGGGTTTAGCATATTCTTACTACTGCCATATAGAATTGTGTCGGAAGCTGCAAAGAAAAGCAACAAAGTTTCAGTACACTGGCTGCAACAATACTCCCTATAGAAAATCAAAATAATTTTTTCTTTCAAACTAGACTAGAGCTCCACGAGAATTTATTCTTAATATTTTTTAAAGCAAGAGGATAAAGTGTCCCTAACAAAAAAATCATGCTCTCCGAATGTGAAATGTCTTTTAGCAATGAATAGATGCATGTTTTTACACTGGAAAGCAAAAAAGTTGCACCTGTCTGATATGGAAACAAGTTTAAAACTTTTAAAATAAGAAAAATAAACCATATAAGGACATGAGTAAAAGAATGAGTAGGTATATTATCAATGTCAAATGTGTCAAGAAACTCAGATGACTATAGTTATCTCAAACAACCTCTGAGACAAAGCAAGGAAATAAGAAAAGAAAAAAAAAAGTTACAAGTGCTTTTAATTTATTAGTGCATTTTTGGTTCAGTTGTTCACTACCTTCAGCATAAACCAAACAGTTAAAAGTGTTTTCATCCATCATCTACAACAAAAATGAAATAAGCTTATGATTACAAAATGAACTGAAAGATCTCCTTATGTATTTGAAACTTAGGTTGAATGCAGCAAAAGGCCCAAGCCAAAAAAGTTAGGCTGCATAGGTATTGTTGTTGCTTGATTTTCACTTTTGAGAGCCAGCAAGAAATAAGTACGAATATCAATTAATTTTGTTATATGAAATATTACATCTCAACCATTGTTCATTCATAATTAAATATAAGCTTTTACTTTTCAGGAAGCGAAAAAGCAAATCGCAAAAAGTAAGATTCAATTGGATGACAATAACAATAATGTGAAGAAAAAGGAGACCGTCATTGAACCTGCTTATAGGCACATTATACCATAACAATAATGCAAAAGAAAGGAAGTGACATAACAGAAAGTAACAATGCAATTTGACTGAGCAGCACAATGAAAAGGATAACAAATTAGATTCAGCTATCAAACTAACACAAGGAACAAAAACAAACCCAAAACAGGTAAAAATCACCATATATATATATATACGGGAAACAAGCCAAACACTTACAGTAGCCGGTTCAAGAATACAACCGAAAAGATTGAAAAGATCCCTGCAAGTAGAATGGTGATAAAGTCCTTTTGGTAAACAATATGGAAGTAAGAAAAGGTGGTGATAGAATAGAAGAAATACTCACCCAACAATCCAAGTGATCAAAAAACCGAGAGAGAGGCCCTCAATGGATTTCTCCTTATAGTTGGTGATAATCTGAGGGATTTCAGCAACGCTCCAACTTATGACACTGATCAAACCCAAAGCAAAAGACCCTTCATCTCTTGCGCTGCAAATACAGTAGTTTATGTACACTCTCGCCCACTCCCAGCAGTCCCTACGTCTTGGGCACGTAATTGCCATTATCTCTGCCTCTGCCTAATTTGCCTTTGCTTCCCCTGCTACCACCTCGTCAACCTATATATATTTGAATACGTATGTGTTTCCTTATCAAATCGTGTCATAATAGGAAATGAAATAATAATTACAAATTAAAATGCTCCATACTAAATGAAAGGATTCGGTTGGTCCCTTGTTTGAAACGAATTATCTCATGAGAAAAACATTGTTATGGAAATAGTAAACAAACAAGAAAAGAAGAGTAGTAGTTTTGGATGAGAAACTCACGGATGCTGAGAGAGAATAGATCAAATACCGAAACAAAAGCATTTATGTCTCTTAGGGCAAATATGGTCAATCTATTGTTGTATGTATAGAAGGGTTGGGAGGTTTTTGTTTTGCTATAAACAATAATAATAATAATAATAATAATTAATGAGATTTGATGGGACAGCAGGCATGTTCTTTTCCACCGCCTACTTGTGCTCTGCAATACTTACTCCTCTCCAATTCAACCATATTAAGCATCACTGCTTGCACGTTGGATAACTTCTGTTATAAACACATTTCTAAGGTTGTTATTTATGTCTGCATAAAATTACTATAATATAAATTTTTGTGTTGTGAAAATATAACTTTCAAACGGATTATTTAGAAAGAAAATGCAAGAAGATCTTCTATTTCGGTATATAAATATGTATATTGAATATGGAGAAATACAATATATATATATATATATATATATATATAATGAATATTCATATATATGAAAGTTATAAAAATATATAATAATTTTGAAAGAAATAAAATGTTGATATTAAAATTTAATGTCACGAGATCACGTTCTTAACTTAAAACACTAGTGAAAGATTCATATTTATATATTCAAAATCCATCTCATTCCTTACTAATGTAAAATCGATGACATTCGTATATAGATATAAAAAGCTATTATTTTATTCATAATCTAACTCTAAGTAATTAACAGTATAACTCTTAACCAAATAATAGTATTGTATAATAATAATTATCTTAACAGATGGAAAGAGCAAGGTTAATATAATATTATGATGAATTTTTAAGATTGAGTGTCCAATTTTATTTTATTTTTTGAAAAGTGATTGAGTGTCCAATTTATACCAATAAGTATAGTGATTTTACTATACTTATATGTTTAAAACAATGTCTCAACTTAAGAAATATGAAATTTCTTTGTGATTTAACTGCAACCATTTCTCATACATGATATAGTCTGCTCGAGGATAAGGCCAAAAGTTAATTAGCTGTTAAATATAACCTCTAATTTTGTCATATTCTGGGAATTTTCAAATCAAAATCCACATGCATGCAGGGCATAGATATAAGTATGTTTTACTGAAATTTTGGACTCCACAATCCTGTTTTCGAAATTTAAGAATTTTCCTTTCTCTATTAGTGGTAATGTAAGGTGGAATCAGATAGATATATTGTAAACAAATGGAAACCACTAGATGCTGGTTTTCACTGTATAAAATATTGTCCCTTGTTTGTTTTGGGTTTATGGCTGCAATGCCTAGAAGACAGAAGCCTCGTGCATGGGGAAAGGCACGTGGATGGCCACTGGCCAAGAAGGTAAGGAAAGGAAATTTATTAACCCCATTGTAGTTTGTAGATGAGATTCGGATGTCTCCATTCGCACTTGGAAAATGGTATCTCACATTGTTGATCAAATTCAATGGCCACAAGCAAACAACTTCACCTCTCAATGCAATTTGTCTTTTGCCCTCCATTTTTCACAGCCAGAAAGATCTTGCCATAAATCTCAATCAGTAGTTTTCATGTCTTTTTCTCCATTTTATCTTTACCCATAGAAAAAACTTGAAGATTTTAGATCAACCTAATTCATAGATAAATTGAGAGCTCTGCAACTTGAAACAAACTTTCTTCTTTATCAGGTTGCGGAGGGACTTATTTTAACAAAATTAGAGTAAGAACTTGGGTTTTAAAACAAATCTTAAAAGAGATGTTTTAATTTTCACTTGCAGCCATAAACATGTATTAATATTGTTCTTTTATCAAAATAATTAAACATGCATTAATATCCTTTGTTGCAGTCAAACAAGGGTTCAATATGTATATGAAGGTGATGTAGAATATGTCAATAAGCATATTGATAAATAGTAATTAAGCAAGTTTTAAATGTGGGTAGAAAGAATGCCTAAAGCATGTAAAAAAAAACCAATGATGAATGTGTTCATGGTTGTAGTTGCTTGAGTTATAATTTGTATTCTTAAATTGTATTTTTGTATGGACCAAATACTTTGGAAGTTGGCTTAGAAAAGGAAATCAATCTAAGCATGCTATACTATTTACGTTGAAGTCATAAAAAGAGTTTTGATTGCGTGTTAGAGTAAATAGGAAGGAAAGTATTAAGATATCTCTTCAAACTTGTTTAAGAGTAGAACTTCCTCAAGTGAGTATTAAAATGATTTTTTTTTTATAATAAGTAACATCAGAATATTAGAATTGAAATGAGAAAATGAAAAGAAAAAAACATGGAACAAATCGGATAAAGCAATTGTAGCAAAGATTAATAAACCAATAAATGTTACTTTACACTCAATTTTTCCTCCTGATGTTCAGTGGAGGACACAGTATAATGTTGTTGAAAAGGGCAGCGATATTTTACATAATGACAAATAAATAAGTACGAAGAAAAATCATACCAAGAAATCTAAATATATACTATCTTTAGGTTTTAAATATAAACCTTATAGGATCAGTAATAATAAAATAACAATAAATTTGCAAAATAATTATATCATAAATAAGTTGCTGGTGTGTATAAAGTGCTGAAAAATAAATTCTAAACCCTCAAGAATCATAAACAGCAAAGTATATTTTGTGATTGTTTGATAATGTGTTTTTTTTATTTTGAATTTATTCGGTAAATGAACGCCTAATTCTCATCTATGATCCAATCATTCAAGCTATCAAGAGAAAAAAAAAAAAACTAACTAATAAACCATCAAACGAAGTAAACCAAAATTGAGCCAAATCAATATGTGAACTTCATAACAGCATTGACTATTTATCATAAAAGACTTCAATTGCATAAAAAGACAATATGGTAATAGAAACAAACACAATAATTTTACATCATTTCAATAAAAACTTAAAAGAAAGTACAATAAAAATAAAAGTTTGAATTTTGATGCAATAATAGTCAAATTTATTAATAGTTAACATCAAATGAAGTGAACTAATAACAAAACTAAAAAGGATAAACAATACATAATTTTTTTCATAACATGCTACCAAATAAATAAATGAAGGGAAAAATAATCATACCTGATTTGATATAAAGCGAAAAACTCGCAAAAAGAAGAATGGAATTACACCGCAAGAACAAAAGAAAAAAAATCATACCAATCGCCATGTTAAGATCTACCAAATATAAAAAATTACACATTTTATTCAAAAAAAAGTTTAAACAAATAGCACCATGTTCTATTTAAGGAGTAAATAAATGAAAACAAAAACATAGACATAAACATGGAAAACAATTTAAAAAAAGTAATAATAATAATAGAAAAGCAATGCACATTTGAAATCTACGATGACCATTGAACAAAAGTAAAAAATGATCCATAATGCCTCATGCACATGAAAAATCTGAGAGAACATAAACATTCTGAAATAATATGAAGAAAGAAATAAAATGCAAAGACAACTACATATTTGCGACACCAAAATTACCCCTGATTTCCTCAAAAAAGTTGCATTCACAACTATTATCAATTAAAAAGGTTAGCAAAAGTTTATCTTAATGATAAGAAGTTACCAAGATATTTATATATATAGGAGAGAGAGAAAGTGCAGAGAAATCCAAGGGAGAAAGAGAGAGAATCTAGAAAAAAAGGTAAGAGGAAAAGACTAAAAAGGCAAAAGCATTTATAATGTCAACAAATATATTGTTAGGTGCTTCGATTGAACGGACTAACGCCACAATTGACATTTGCACAAGCCACATGCCACTCAAGAATCACGACGCATAATAAAAAATTTATATACATTCGCCTACACATCAATGGTCAATAATTAGTAGCATTCCTACATTAATAGCAATTGAAGATGGAGCAATACAATGAACTTTGTTAATTAAGAAGATATTACACTGAACTTTGTGAATTAAGAAATATAATCAATGTAGTGTAAAGATAAGGCAAAAAGTAAAAAATAATGATCTATATGGAAAAGAGTGCCCCAATTCATATCCAATAACATATCACATCGCTAAATTTTATCCTCATAAATAATAATTAATAATGCTAAACTATGGAAAAGATCACGCATAAACTATGGAACCAAATGCTCTAAATATTCATGCAGAATTCTGATCCATCACAGTATATATATATATATATATATATATTTCATTAAACGGAATCCATGTCTCGCATGACAATCTAATGCACAACCGTGTGCTCAAAGTATCCATATATATCACTACATATATCTATTGACCGAGACTACCTAAAGAACAGATGGTGACCTCTCCAAAGATGACGACCCAAAAAGAGAATTGAGCCATAAAAAAAACTAGAGAAAGAAAACCCCAGATTGAGTCTTGAAAATATTAGGCTTTTAGTTTGGCTGATTTGGGGTTTTAAGGGTGAGTTAGGATTCGGGATTGGCATTCAAGTGAGAAGGGAAGGAAGTAGTCTCCATATGCGGTGATAGAGGTTGGCCGTGAGAGCAGGTCCGAGGCGGCTCACTGTGGTAGAAAGGGGTGTTTAGGCTTTCGTTATTGGCTGAGAGCTTCTGGAGAGAGAGGAAAGAGCAGCTGCGAGTTAGAGAAAGAAAGAGCAAAAAATATATATTAAAAAATGTTAATTAAATGTTCATTTTTTATATTACAAAAACTGTAAAAAAAATATTATATAAATTTTGGTTTTTTAATTTGGGAAGGGTAGATCTTAAAATTTTGAAGAACAAAATAAAAAGGAGAATTTTAAAATTTTCATTTTTTTTCGAAAATTAGGAATTTATTTTTTAATAAAATTTTCAATTCTTTATTTCAAAAATAGAACTATTATTTTGTTTGTTTTCAAAATAAAAAAATTAAATAGTTTTTTAACAAATGGAGTCATGCCACGTGTCTATCCTGGACACTGATTTGAAAAGTGAGGGGGTGTTTATTTAATCATATGGTATGATCTTATTAGTCAATTGACATGACACTAGATTTTGTTAATGTTGTTAGCAGCTGAAACACATTAGTAGATGGAATGGTAGTTCCAGTGCATTGAACATTATTTTAATTTAAGATGTTTTAGTATACTAAAAAATTGTTATAAAGCAACTTTCGGAATCCTAGGAATAATGCCTCCATCTCTCCTATTCTTTTCTTTTCCTTTCTTTTTTTTTTGTATTTTCTTATTTTTATAAGCAAAATTTATTTTTTTTATAATTCTTTTTAATTTTTGGTGGCACAAGTCATGGAACATCAATTTCTTTTAAAAAATTCTAATGAAAAATACACTAAAGTTATAGATTTTTTTGTTCTTTTAAGAAATAGGGAAAGAATTGGACAGAGAAACTATATAATATAATAATTAAAACCTAAAACCAATAACCAGATAAATCATAGGAAACAAATTATAACTGATAAATAAACAAAGCAAGTAAATTCAGAATGACTCAAACCTAAATTTAGTTACTCTTTTAAATATGAAGGAAGTTGATTAAACTATAAATGTAGCATAAATGATTACTGTATTAGTAACTTTAAAAGATAATAAAAATATAAAATCCCTGTATGTTTTATTTTTAAAATATTAATTTAATAAAAATAATAAATATAAGGAGGAGAGAATTCAAAGCAGAATAAAGAGTGGGTAGAGGTAGGCAAAAATGCAGTAACAGAGGCTACACAAATTTTGCCAAGATCAAAAGCAGCTGTCATCTTCTGCACTGACTGAACAAATCCGAAAGAAGAGTTATCATCACGCATCCAAAGCACATGGCATCGACATGTCCCCCAGCTCCGCCAACTTCATTCCAATTGGAAAAGAATCCCTGGCAAGCAAGGATCAATAAAAGTAAACTCAAGCAGATAACCTTGAAATTATGAATGCTCACCTAGCACAATTACCATCAATATTGCATAAAACCACCTTTGAGGCTGAGGCAATAGCCCCATAATAACCACATTTTATCTCCCAAACTAGATTTTCAGTTAAAATCACCTCTTATTCCTAATTAGAAAAATTAAAAAAAATTAAAACCATTGTTCAAATTTATATTAATTATAAATACTGCCTAGACCCTTAAACAGATGCATGCACATGTATGCACAAAAACTCACATGAGAGAGAGACCCTTCAACAAAGGGCTATTTTGCCATCATTTAAGATGCATTCAAGTTTTCATGCTTATACTCTGCATCTTGAGGTGCCCAATAGCAGAAGTATAAGAACTGAATCAGTATCTGCAAAATGCAATAAGGTTCTACAAAGAATATGAAATTTTTTCAGGGTGACTGTAGCAACTCAATTAATGATAATAAGGAGAAACAGTGGGCAACATAAGCGACACCATAAAAATCAAAAAGTATTACTCAACAAAATAAAAAATTCCCAGGGTTTGTGACTCTAAATAACACATCCATTACAAAATTTAAAAAGCATTATATCAGAACCATCGTTAATAAGGATACAAAAATATCAAGCAGCACGCATCCTCCTGCATCCACCAGCCATGGTAAATTTGGTCTGATTCTTGACCAATCCGTGCTCTTGACAAGTATGCTACAGGGAAACAAAAAAAAAGGAAAGGTAACAACAACAGTGGAACAAATATGCACCATTAGGTAGCTGAGAAATGGTTCAAGTACAAACCACACTCAATACAATGATGAACAGGACTCGAAGTGAAGCCAAACATCAATGATGAGTTGACCAAATTTACCTTGCAACATATGTGGAGTTTCCAACCAAAGCGAAGACAAACATAAAAGGGTTCAGACCCTGCACACGTGGACAAGCCATACAAGATTCAGACCCTGCATACAAATTGATATAAATACAACATGTCCCCTCCCAGCCTTCCTCCCTCTTTTTCTCAGTTCTCTCATTTCGGTGACAATGATAAAGAACTATATATTAAGTGCCATGCTTATATGACTGGCTTCAAAAGCATTGTTCTTTTATTTCATATAGCTAAGCAGCATTTGACAATTGACAGAGGTATTGAATGAAGATTTTGAGCTGAAAAAGATATTATTAATTCTTTCATATAATTTTAATTCCAAAGCACTTCCCAAAAAGCTCCAATTCACAGAATACTTTTTCCTCTAATCCCAAGTAGAAAAAACAAGCTCTAAATATGCTGCATGCTTATTCCAGTGATTCAAAACGTTTTATAAACAAAAAGGAGCAGCACATGCCACCAAAATTTTTTGTGTGTTCTTGCTTTCATGTGGGTATTGAGAACTAAAATATTAATGAATATGCTTACCTCTACATTGCCTCTTCTAATCTGCAAAGTTGAACGGGAAAACTACATTAAGTTCAACTCAAATACATGATATTCAAGTTGTCAGCTTAAAACAAAATGTTGCCAAAAAATTTCATGATTTTGGACATACAAAGCATAGATACCAAGGCAATCCTTCCTCCACTAGTCAAAAGTGTAATAATTCTTTTATTAAACACATGCTTTGTGAAAAAATAACATTGTATCACAAAACTTGTGACAACTAGAAAGAGAATTTAATACTATAACAGACATAATATTAATTTGGCCCCAATCTACTAGCTTAAGTATTTAGGTCTAATGGTTTAGTATCATGGTATTAGATCCTGTTTTATCTAAAGCCCTAGAATTCTAATCCTGATATCCTTTGCTATATTTCATTTAAGGATCAGCAGGCAGTAAGAGGAGGCACTGTTCTTATTCTACTTGGCCTGGCAAGGAGGGGAAGTCTTACATATAATGCTAGCTTGCCCCAAGTTACCAATGTATAAGAACCATACTTATACACATCTGATAGAAGTTCAGTCTAACACTATAGTTACTAAGAAGTTGAAGGATTAGAAATTTAAAATTGAAAGTTCAAGGGGACGTGAGCAATCAAGTCAAAATAGAAGAACATATAGCATTTAAACACTTTCATCTTTTTATGAGAAACAGTTAAAACACACTACTCATTTGGTTCCTGCAAAACTTACATTTAAGCAAATTTGGGGAAGGCGTCCACCCATGTAAATAGCTGCCATTGCCCAACCAAGAAAAGTTCCAACCCTGCTGCCTCCTCCAATGCCACTTTCTCCTAATGACGCAGCATTTACCTGAAATCCCAGTAAATGGTTGGTGATGCCTATTCCTCTTCAGCAAAGTTTAATTTAAAATATCACAATGAATTCAATCTAGTTGAAGCAAAAGGGCATAAAAAATAAGAGCTATGAAGCCAATAGGCATTCAAGAGCTTTCCAATTCCCTAAAACATGGTGGCATCCAATTTACATGCTTGTCTACAACAAAGATGAATTCCCAATTTTTGACACACTACAACTGGAAGTCAAATAAAATAGGTAATGCCCATAAAAAAGTAAATAAATTAGGGTTAACAAACATGTTGGATAGAGGAGGCCTAGGAGAAACTCTAGAATGCTTTAATATCAGGCTATACATATAAGTGTGCTGTTCCAGCAACTGATTATGCACATATGGAGGAAACTAATAGCAGGTTGAACTACCTGGAGAAGCTTTCTTCCTATTTGTATCGCGAATCCTTGATTTATTATCTCAGGCTTTAAGTGAAGTTTATTAAATGCTGAGAGCTGGAAATTAAATGTGGCAATGAACATTAATGCAGATACCTGAAACAGAGAAAAGTTAATTCATATATTACATTCTTTTTAGAATAGAATAGAATGTAGTTCTTCAAGTTAATTAATAGTCACCAAGCATAACAATGATTTGGTGCTTGGAGGGGAGGCAGTCTGGGTAGAAACATGTGCACTGAGCAATGGCTCTTCAACTGAATTTCTTGTATGAAAAGGAGTCGTCATTCTTCGTGCAAGGAAGGATCCTTCTGTGGGAGTATGACTTGTTGATAGAGATCTTGCTGACCTAACATAATATAAAAAAAACAAACTGAAACTATTAGATCATCACTATATGCATCATTCAGAAGGGCATATCAAAATATGCATATGGTTTTCTGTGATCTCCATCTTTCGGTATGACATATGTCTTGAAGTAGTTTGACTCATTAGATGTCCTACTGGTCACTGAAAACTTGGTTTCTAACCTTCTTTCAGGATCCCAAAAAGTATGAGAAAACTCGCTCTAAGTCTATCTTCTTAGTGTCTGCATCAGCATCTATCAGTTACTTTTTCTTCCTAAATGTCCCAAAATTTTGTTGAACAAACAGAAAGTGACATACAGTAAAATATATGTATTTGCAAGTGCACATGTAGGCAGGGAAGTGGGTAAACCAATTCTAAGTCTATGACATATGCTTAACTAAATGACAATCCAGGAGGTATATAAGGAAATTTGATCTTTTAACTTGGATGGCAGAACCAATTCTAAGTTCAGTGAAACCAAATATTCCAAAAAATAACAGAATCCAGATGCAAACTTCAAAAAAAGAAAAGAAAAGAAAATGAATCATATTGTTTGTGTTTCTCATGTACAAAGGTTGTTGAGGTGTTAGGTCCAAAAAGTAAAGCAAAATAGTGAAAGTGTGAGAACTTAAAGGTGAATATTGAATTACATGTAGTAAAATTCTCTGCCCGGAGAACTCTTTACATTAATTGCTGGTAGAGGAATAGGAGAACTTAATCTGTCAGCATCAATAACTTGTTTCACATCAAGATTGTTAATCTGTTCCCCAACTTTTTCCACCGCCTCAGGTTGGTGCTCTTTGGAGCCCTACATATGAAACACAGTGAATTGTGGAATTTTGTTGCGTGATACATCTATGAAAACAAAATAAAAACCTTCATAGAAAACAATGCGACCATCAAAAACCAATGAAGATGTTTAATACTCCTGCAATGCTTTCAGAAGGTTATATTTATGTTGATCTCCACTGCGGGGAAACTAAATACAAGTATGGAGAAAACAACTGAGCGAATATCATGAAGATTCCATAGCATATCATGGTTAGATACTTTGAGATTGTTCCATGGCCACATATCAGGAACATAAAAAGTTACATAGACTTGATCTCTCAACTTAAGACCTCCTACCACAATAATTTGAAAGTTTTTTTCCTCGTATGCTTAAAATTTATTAACAGCAAAATGGAACATACTAAGTGAAAAAGCAGCACATAATCAAACAAGAAATTAGAAAGAAATATTAAATACATCTTGAATGTCCAAATAGAATGTCGGTGAAAATAAGTTAATATCCTACAAATGCAATTCCAACTTCTGCATATCAAGCTTTTATTTCTTCGCATTAGAGCTAAGGACACTAAAATCTACAGCCCTCCCAATATGTGTGTTTTCTGAAACTCATTTTCCAAGCATGTAATAAATCAACCACTATATCTGGAATCACCCAAGTGGCCAAGCCACTATGAACAAAGCAAAAACTGGAGACCATAACTTTTAAGCTGTTGGACAATTAGGTAAAAGATGGTTTATTGATTCATTGTTATTCTGATACAAATGGTTAAGTAGATTATTTACATTTATTCCCTTTTCACTTCCTTGTGTATGGGCTTCCAACAATTAATTTCCATCCATATTGATTATTAAACATAAAATTGAGAACAATTAGCACCCTAGTGATTCATCCCTTGGTAAAGCAATCAAATCTATTTTATTAAGACCTGACAGAACCAATTATACATAATTGTTTAAACTACAAGTCAGCTGAAATCGAATTTTCGAGAAATCAAGTTTACAAAATCCATATCAAGATGACCAAGAATCTGTTTCATGTATTTGCATGATCATAACAATACACTAATTCCATAAGATACCATATACTCTTCTGAAGTAACATGAAAAACACAATTGATTTGTGTATTCGTTCCCAATTCTTTTTTTTTTTTTGACCTTTTAGTTAAATGCAATCAAAAGATTGATATCATTTAAATATACAACATAAAATACCATACAAGCTAGTCTTGGTTTAATGAAAAACTAAACATTTTTCTCTCCTGCTCACCATTTAACAAAATAGTCTATTTCCTTTCTCTACTAGGTTCACTAGTTTCGGGAGTGCAGAGCTTTAACTTGTTGCCTAAACTTTTCTAAGAGAAATGTAGTTTAACTTCTTACCTTGTGGCACACTCCTTTGAACTTTAATCGAGGATAAATGTGACCATAGTACACAGTCTGGGCCGCAAGAATTGAGCTAGTCATTGTATACAACTGTGCTTTGACGAAGGTCATGTAAATCAATAACTGAGAATTAGAACAATATACTTATTAAGAATTGACTACACTAACAACATTTTGGGTTAGTACATTCTTACAACTGCCATATGGTATTGCGTCGGAAGCTGCAAAGAGAAGCAATAAAGTTTCAGTATACTGGCTGCAGTAATAATCCCCATAGAAAATCAAAATAATTATTTCTTTCAAACTAGACTAGAGCTCAACATGCTGTAAAGCAAGTTTTTTTTTAAAAAAAAAAAAAAAAAAAAAAAAAAAAACTAGACTAGAGCTCCATGAAGATTTATTCTTAATATTTCAGAAAGCAAGAGGATAAAGTGTCGCTAGTAAAAAAAGTCATTCTGTGCTAATGTGAAATGTCTTTTAGCAATGAATAGATGCATGTTTTTACACTGGACAGCAAAAAAGTTGCACCTGTTTGACAGTGGTAGCCCAATAAATTTAAAAGTTTAAAACGAAATATTCAAATGAAGTTTTTTTTTAATTGAAATGAAAAAAATTATTAAAATTTTATTTTTTTACCTTTTTGAGATGTAAAATTTTTAATTAAACTTTTATAATTAAGTTTTTTTAATATTTTTTTTCAATTGATAATATAACCAATCCATTTAATCTTTCTTGAAACATTGTTGATCTTAAATAAGATTTTTTTAATTTTAATTTTGAAAAAACCTTTTTTTTTCTGAAGCAACACTTACTAGAATTGTTAATATTTTTCTAAAAACAATATATACATTCGGAAAAGAATCTAGTCTTTTTATGTGATTAAGTATGTCAATTGGACTGTTTTCTTTGTGCATAATTTTTTTAAAAATTTTTAACTCTGAAAATAAACCGAAACCATCAATGTTAGAATAGTTGCTATATTTTTAGGAACATTCAAGATTAAGGCAATAATCTTTCAAATGAGGTTCACAGTTTTATGAAGATAATAAAAGAACAGACTTGTTGTGTATTTTTTGGAAAAAAATTAAAATTAAAGGAAGAAAGAACAAATGAGAAAAGAAGATTTCAAAAGTAGATATTATACGTTTAAAAATATAATTGGTTTTATATATAGAAAAAAAAATAGTTGTTGAAAATCATTAAAAGCGTTGATTGAAAATAAGAGAAATAAGTGAGAAAAAAATAGTTGTCGAAGATGATTAAATACATATGGCTGTTAGTTTATTGAAAATGAGAGAATATAGTTGAGAATTAATAACATTTTAAAAATAAATAAGTAATAGAAAATTGAGATTTATTAAACACATAATTAAAAAAGTGAAAGAACAAATAATTTTATTAATTATTTTTTAAATTTTTATATATTTTTAATATAATTAATTATATTATAATTATTATAAAATTATAAATTTTCTCTAAAATTGAGATCTCTTCCAATTGGGGGCCTAAAGCCCTTGGGTGGCTTCACCCGAGGGCCGGCCCTGCTGTCTGATATGGAAACAGTACCAAACACCCAAAACAGGTAACAATCACCATGTATATACAGGAATCGAGCAAATCACTGACCGTAGCCGGTTCAAGAATACAACCGAAAAGATTAAAAAGATCCCTGCAAGTGCATAAGCAAGAAACAAAAGTGAAACAGAATGGTCCGGTAAATAATATGGAAGTAGGAAAAGAAAAAATAGTCACCCAACAATCCAAGTGATCAAGAAACCGAGGGAGAAGCCCTCAACCGACTTCTCCTTATAGTTGGTGATAATCTGAGGGATTTCAGCGACGCTCCAACTTATGATACTGATCAAACCCAAAGCAAACGAGCCTTCATCTCTTGCGCTGCAAATACAGTAGTTTATGTACACCCTCGCCCACTCCCAGCATTCCCCACGTCTTGGACATGTAATTGCCATTATCTCGAGGAAATGTAAGATTCGTATTCTGCAAGTTTTCTTTATTAACAGAGAATGAATAAAGAATTACTAGCCAAAGCTAAAATAGTAATGTATGTGTACACTAATTGAGTAAGATTTAGAATTTTAGTAAACTTCAAGCTCAGCAATAAAGGAACGAAATTTAATCTTATTGTAGTTTGTAGATAAATACTTATAACATAAATGTTATTGTTATATGAACATATATGCTATATTTATAACTCATAAATATTTTATATAAAAAAAAATCAGTTACTTTGATTGGTCAGAATTAAAATTTTAAAATCAAAATCAATTATATTTTAAATCAATCATACTTTATATAAAGATCACTTCTAGTTGATTTTCATGAGAATGTTTAATTCACGTATGTTTCAAAATTTAATCAATTATATTTCATTATTTTTTTAAAAGAAAATTAGAGAAAAAGAGAAATTCGAACTTTGTTATTTGAGTAAAGAAATCATGTATCAACTATTAAACCAAACACTATATGGTTGCAAAGAGATTAAATTCAAGAAAAAGGCTCTGAAATATTTCAAATTAAAACAATTAAGCATTTTTTGGATTATTGAATTCAATTAAATCCTTAATCAACAATATATCTGCAAATTTTTACCAGTTAAGAATTTGGAAAAGGTTTTTAATCAGTGGTTGAAGCTGTGGCATGAATGGAATTTTACACTTGTTGAAATATAAATGTATATGCCCCATGATTATGGCACCAATTGCTGCAATCTGCAAGACTTGAATGACTGCAGAAGAAAATTGCTAGGCTATCTATAGAATAGATTCCATAGAAGCACATTGATATTAGGGCATGACATTGCTTTTTATCATATCAGGAAAGATGCATTCGTGCATTCCTTACATTGAAACAAGCAAAGCTGCCTTAAACAAAATTAGTCAGGATGCTTTACTCTTGCACTGCATCATGTGCAGATGAATCCTATATCTTGGACTCAACTCTAAATGCTAGTACCAATTTATATTATGCCATGACTCAACTTTTTCATCAGTAGAAATGCTTTCCTGCATTTGCTTTTCTTCTCATTGATGCAAGTAGAACCAAGTAATATAATCACTTCAGAAGAATTACTCTAGTTTCCCTTGTGAACTCCATTAGCCCTTCTTCCCATATCAAGTTGAGGAAAAATCTTTATTCTGAATTACTGATAAAATGTTTTAAGCAAAAGTTTCATCTTCAAATTCTAGGCGCTACGAATACAATTTATGTTGGATTTGACATAAGGCAAAACGATCTCAATTTTCATAAGAGGGAGCTGAGATTCTGGTGCAGGGTCCAATCTAAGTGGTTGGAGTCAGCAATCATTTTTATTATTTGGTAAACCTCCAACCAAGATAGGAACAAGTGAAATTGAATTGAATTATGATCAGGTATGTGTTAGATTAATGTTTTGTTTCTATCACAGGTATCATTCTGGATAAGTTGTCCTGATGAGCCTTTTGATATTAATGTGTTATCAAGCAAGGATGATCAGCTAGAGAAGTGAAAACGTTTTCTATTTGCATAAAACTGAAAGAATGCTAACTTGAGAAGAGAATGTTCGTTTTCATTTTCTATTTTTAGGATAATTTAATTTGTTTTTCTTCAAAAGAATTTATGAAAAAAAAAAAAACCAAAAACAGGAAAAGACAACAAAGGAACTAGCTAAAAATCTTTTCATTGATTCCCTGCTCCTTTCCATCGTTGCTTGAGCCTCTTCCTCTGACTCCGGTGAGCTCTCCAGCCGAGGGAAAAGACTGAAAAGAGCACGATCAATGTGCTTATAATACCATATCCTCCATCTCTTCCAAAAGATAAGGGGTGCAATGACAATTCCTAACCCAAAGAAAAAACCTATATCAGCACTTATAAAATTCCAATGAATATCGCTCCCTGCCTCAGCTCTGGTCGATCTGCTTCCCAGTTTCAGAATCTCAAGGGAAGGGCTGTCTGGGGATTGACATTTTGCCTCTAAAGGAGGTCCACATAATCCCCCATTGTTATCAAATGAATCATCTGAAAGCCACCGGAACTGATTACCTTTTGGGATCCTTCCCCCCAGTTGGTTGTGTCAGAGGTCAAGGAATGCAAGGAAATTTAGTTTTGCCAGCTGTTGAGGAATACTGCCACACAGGTTATTACTTGAGAGGTCCACGGATTCCAGCTGTTGCAACTTTCTTAAAGATGGTGGGATTGCGCCTGTGAAAGCATTGTGTGACAAGTTCAGAGCATAGAGTGCTTTGAATTCACCGATCACATTTGGTATTAGCCCTTCAAATTTGTTGCATAAAAAGTCAATGGAGGAGAAAACAGTTAGGATCTTTACCAGCTCCATTGTTAGACCTTTCATGGTAACTGTTATGCCGTGCAGATAATAAATTCCACTGAGTTAATTTCAGAACCTCAAATTGGAGGTGTTTAACACTTAATTGGGCTTCATCGTCATCAACCATCATTGCCTCCCATGTTGTTAACCATTTCTCTGGTAGTCTTCCTTTAAAACTATGGTGAGCAATGTCGACAATTTGATGTTTTGGCCGGGGGGCCATAATTGCTGGACAACCAATTTTCCCATGAAATTCATTTGCTCTCAAAACCAGAATCCGCAAGGTGGATATGTTCTTCAAATGGCAAGGGAAGGAATCACTGATCCGATTGTTACCAAGGTCTAACACCTCCAGCATTTTGCACCTAGCGAGGGATCTTGGAATCTTCCCTTCAAGCTCATAGCCATTGACATTTAGTGTTTGTATGGAACAATGACTTAAAAATGCATCAGGAATATTGCCACTGAGACTGTTGCCCCTAAGATTCGGTACCCCTAGAGATACTATCCTTTCAATTAAACATTTTGGTACTGCACCAGTCAGACTGCTGTTGGACAAGTCAAGAACTTGCAGATAACCAGCATCACATATTGAATTAGGAATGAAACCCTTAAGGCCATTGCTTGAGAGAGAAAAGAAAATAGTACACGAGAGGCAGCTACTAATGTTAGGCGGTAAAGAAGAAGTAAAGTTATTTCTGGAATAATCCAGATAGCTCGCAGATGGAGGAAGAGTTGGGATATTACCACTAAGTTTGTTAGAATGCAGGTCAAGGACTGAGAGACCAGGTATTTGATAAGGTTTTTGCAGACTAACTAGCTGATCAAATGAAAGGTTCAAATGCTGGAGAAGGCCATTACCGACATTCCAAATCCAGTTGGGTACTTCACCTGAAATTTGGTTGTCTGAAAGATCCAGATAGGTAAGTCTTGCTTGGTTCTTTAGATCAGGAAAGACTTTCAGTCCGCAAGAAGCCAGTTCCAGTCTAGTAATCTTGGGGAAGGATGCCAAGGTAGAATAGCTGCCAGTTGCATTGACAGACAGATTGTTATGCCAAGGTCAAGACATGTGAGGTTGAGAAGCTTCTGAATGTCTCCTAGCCGTATAGTACCGTTGAACTTGTTGGAAGAAAGCGAAAGGATGAAAATTCTACTGAGCTCAAAAACAAACTTGGGTATAGGACCTTGCAGTTGGTTGCTACTGAGATCAAGAGTATCCAATAAAGATTGTGGTGCATTTGGAACGTCAATAACTTTTCCGTTAAATTGATTGTTGGAAAGCTTAACCTTCTTCAGTAACTGGAGTGCCAAAAGAGAGGAGGGAATATTCCCATAAAGTGAATTATGACTTAAATCAATATGAGTAAGATTTTGAAGGCCTTTCCAGTCATATGATTGGACCTCACCAGTCAGTTTATTATGAGAGAGGTCTATATAGGCAAGATTTTTGGACATATCAAATGATGGATTTTGACCAGTCCAAATAAACAAGCTGTTGGAGATATGGGATTGAATTCAGAATTGCTCCACTGAAATTGCAATAGGAAAGGTCTAATCTTGTCAAGTTCAGAAGGTTGCTTGTGGAATGTTAATGACTCAGAAAACTTTGTTTTGCTAATCACTAGGATACGAAGAGAACCATTATGAGAGAATTCTGGCAAGGAACCTTGAACTTTTTCATTTTATTTCAAGAGACTGTAGCTTGTTTACCTGGAGTATCTCTTTTGGAAATAGTCCATGCAAGCCACACGAACTGAGCCGCAAGGAAGTCAAATTTGAAAGTTTAGCAAGGAATTTTGGCATCGTAGAAGACAAATTGTTCTTATCCAAATGTATAACAGAGAGATCCTTCAAGTTTTAAAGGTGAGGTTCAATTGGTCCAGAAGAAAACAGCTGGACATGCTTAACACTTGCAATTCACTTAATGAAGCAGATATGGCCTGGCACAACTCTTTTCCCTACGCTGATACGTTCACGCCATCAAGGTAAAGCTCTTGTAGCTTACTCAGATTTTGAGCAAGCATTCGTAGATTTGGGTTTTCAAGCTTCAATGGAACGTCTCCAGGGAAGTTTAGCGTAGATAAATCAAGAGTAACCAACCTTGTCATTCCTGACATTGCTACAGGTATTTGACAACTGAAGCCAGCATTTGACAAATATGTTCTTGTTAATACAGAAAAGAGGCAGCAGGCATGCAAAGGAGAAAGTAAAAGCAATAGACAAAACAGAGAGCAGAACTTGGTTAATATCGATCCCCTGCATTAACTGAGGAGAAATGCATAAATATATACAAGAGCTATTTAACTAACACTTGTACAAAAAAAATCCAAGTGTTTGACACAGCATTAGAGCAAACATGCAGTGCTTACACGTCCTAGGACAAATGTGCAGCAGCATGCATTGTGAATTACCAAACCAGCACAACAAAACAAAGTGGACACTTGTCCTGTACATAATTAGACAAAATGACATTCAAGCTAGTTTGTATCTCAACACTCCTCCTAAATACTAGCTTGCTGAATATTTGATTTGCTTCTCAGTTCTTCAAACGTGGACAAGTGAAGAGGTTTGGTTAAAATGTTTGCAAGCTGATCACTGGAGCTACAATGCCGAATGGATATCTCTTGATTCTTCTCAGCTTCTCTCAAGGCATGGTATTTGACCTTGATATGTTTTGTTCTGCTATGAAAAACAGGATTTTTCACCATGGCAATAGCAGATTTGTTGTCCACATACAGCTTGACTAGAGGCACATGAAGAAAGCCAAGATCAGTTAAGATCTTTTTCACCCAAATGGCTTGATTTGCAGCTGTAGCTGCTGCTATATACTCTGCTTCTGTAGATGATTGAGCACTGGTTTCTTGCTTCTTTGAATTCCAACAAAAAACACCATTTCCTAATGTAAACACATATCCAGAAGTGCTTTTACAATCATCCACACAGCCTGCCCAGTCACTATCCGAGAATCCAACCAACTCAACTAAACTTTCATCTGTATAAGTGAATTGAAGACCAAAATTTGCAGTGCCTTATAAATATCTAAGCACTCTTTTTGCTGCTGAGAAATGCTGAGTTGTTGGAACCTGCATGAACCTAGACAGATAACTTGCAGCAAACATCAGGTCAGGTCTTGATGCACAAATATAAAGCAATGATCCTATCAAGCTTCTAAAGGCTGAAGGATTTTCGAGTGCAGACCCTTTGTCAACTGACAGATTCTCATGAGGAATAAGTGGAGTGGCTACTGTCTTGCAATCTGTCATTTTAAACTTGTCCAGAATCTCACCAATGTAATTTAATTGGCATATGAAAATTCCAGTATTACTTTGAAGGATTTGTAACCCCAGAAAATAACTCATCTGTCCAAGATCTGTCATTCTAAATCTGCTTTGCATTCCAAGCTTGAGTTTTGCAATTCTTTGATCATCTCCTCCTGTAACTAACATGTCATCAACATACAATGAAATAATCAAAGGATTTTGATAATCAGTTTTCTGTATATATAAAGCAGCTTCATTACTGATCTTTTGAAAACCTTGACCCTTCAAATAGTCATCAAATTTGCAGTACTAGGCACGTGGTGCCTGCTTCAAGCCATAGAGTGCCTTATGAAGTTTATACACTTTGTCTCGGTTAGGCTCACTTTCAAAACCATAAGGCTGCTCAATGAAAATTTCTTCCTGCAAATCACCATTTAAGAAAGCAGATTTGATATCCAAATGGAATATTTTCCATTTAAACTTAGCTGCCAATGCTAGCAGCAGTCGAATGGTATCCATTCTTGCAACTGGTGCAAATGTTTCAAGATAGTCTACTCCAGGCAATTGAGCAAAGCCTTTAACAACAAGCCTTGCTTTATGCTTGCTCAAAGAGCCATCTAAGTTCAGCTTCATTCTAAACACCCATTTCACTCCAACAACATGATGATGCTTAGGTCGTCTACCAAGCTCCATGTCTTGTTGAGATTTATCATCTTCATTTCTTCTTCCATTGCTTCTTTCCATCCTGGTAATACAATAGCTTCTTCAGGTGTAGCAGGTTCAAATACAGCTACATTGCAGCTTCCATAAATTTCTTGTAATGATCGAGTATCTCTCACAGGAGGTTCATCTACAATCTGTTCTGCATCAAGTATCTCTTCACTGTTTGCAAGTTGAAGATTAACATCTTCATCTAGAAATTTAGTATGCTGCATTTGATTCTTTTCCCAGTTCCAATATGCACCTTCATCAAATGTTACATGTATGCTAACAGAGACTATGCCAGATTCAATTTGATAAATCCTGTAAGCTTTTGACTACTGACTGTAACCTATAAAAACTCCCAACTTTGCCTTGGGTTGCAGCTTGTCTCTAAGTTCGTCAGGAACATGGAGATAGCAAATGGATCCAAAGATCCTCAAGTGATCCACAAATGGTCTGATGCTGTACCAAACTTCATAAGGAGTTTCATTATTCACAGCTTGAGTGATCAGGATATTTTGCAGATAAACTGCAGTGTTAGTTGCCTCAGCCCAAAAGCTTTTAGGAAGCTTCTTCTCAAACAGGAGACACCTGGACATCTCAATAATTGTTCTGTTCTTCCTCTCACTAACACCATTCTGCTCAGGACAATATGGAGCTGTTAGTTGGTGATGAATGCCCTCCTTCTCCAGATAGCTTGTGAATTCTGAAGAAGTGTACTCACCTCCATTGTTTGTCCTTAGTATCTTAATTCTGCAGCCAGATTCATTCTCAACTTTTGCTTTGAATTTCTGAAATACTGAGAACACTTCTGACTTATGCTGTATGAAGTAAATCCAAGTCATTCTAGACATATCATCAATAAAGATAACAAAATATTTGCTTCCATTTAAAGAAGGCTCACTCATAAGTCCAGCAACATCTGAATGAACTAACTCTAATCTATGTTCGACTCTATTCAAACTTGCTTTAGGAAAAGACCTTCTAGTCAGCTTACCATATTGACAGGAGCTGCATATAGGACCATCTTCATGCAGTTTAGGAAGATTCAACAACAAACCAGAGGCACTTACTTGCAACAAGGACTAATAATTGTAATGGCCTAGCCTCTTGTGCCACAGATAAATTTGTTTTGATGAAGATTCTGTTGCAGATAAGCACAAATTTCCCCATTTAACAGGGAAGCAATTTCTAACCATAGGAACAGACATCATATAGACAGCAGAGGGTTCATAAACTGTGCATGCATTGTTTTTGAATACCAACATGTAATCTTCATCAACTAACCGACCAACACTTAATAAATTTTGAGTTATTTTAGGAACCAGAAGCACATTCAAAACATACCTGGTGCCTGAAGTAGTTTGAATTGCAACTGTTCCTTTCCCCACAGCATTCAGTATAAAGCCATTTCCAATTTTAACTGAAAAGCAATGATCAGTATCCAGCTTTGAGAATAGCTCAGCCTTTGAAGTCATATGATTAGAGCATGCACTATCGAGAAGCCAGTGATTATAGTTTGATGAGTTAGAGTCTTCAATAGTCATGAACAACACTTCTTCTGCAACTTCAGCTTTCTCGACTTGCTTTGCAATCTGTTGCTTTTTGTCTGCAACCTCAGCTTTATTCTTGCAAACTTTCTCTACATGTGCCAACTGCTTACATGCATTGCATTTAACTCTAGGTCTGAACCAACAATAAGCTTCATAATGGCTTCTCTTTTTACAATGAGGGCAGATTGGAAACTTGCCTTTTTTGTTTCGAAATCTTCCAGCAGTTGTACCAGTTTTGTCTTTTTCTTTATTCTCATTTGAATTCTTTTTAAATGAAGAATCAGCAGGAGCTTTACCTTTTGCACGAGCTGCCAGTGCTTGATCTACCCTTTCATCTCTTCTTGCTGCCTTCCTCTGTTCATCAGCTTCCAAAGCACTAACCAAGTCTGATATTGAGAGCTCTGTAATATCCTTAACTTGCTCCAGAGAGGTGATTGTGGGATCGAACCTTTCTGGTAGGCTCAACATAATCTTTTCTACCACTTTCAAATCAATGAGGGAGTCTCCCATGAGTCTGATCTGATTTACAAGTTTCATCAGATCTTCAACAAACTCGCCTATTGTCTGATTCTCTTTCATTCTCAGAAGCTCATATTTCTTTCTGAGGTTTTGCAAACGCACTTGTTTGCTCCTTGCAGACCCCAAAAACTCCTTCTCAAGTTTACTCCAAGCCTCGTTTGCAGTCTCACATCCCATAATCCTGTTGAAAATCGATTCAGACACTGTTGAATGTATGAATGACAAGGCTCTATATCTCTTTGCAATATCTTCTACATATTGCTTCACTTGAGCCTGCGTAGCATTCTCCTTTAGCACTAGCAATTCAGTTTCAAACTCAACAACATTCCAGAGGTTAACACCTCTTAGAAATGCCTTCATTTTTATGGCCCAAACTGTATAATTGGAACCATAAAAAAAAGGAGGTGACTATTGTGTAATGGTTGAAGTTGAAGTTGACATGTTTGATAAAGAAGTTTGGTTATTGTAGATGAGACTTTCAAGGTAATTTGTAAGTGTTTAAAGGACTCAAAGGATCAATTCACAACTCTGATACCATGTTCTTGTTAATACAGAAAAGAGGCAGCAGGCATGTAAAGGAGAAAGTAAAAGCAATAGACAAAACAGAGAGCAGAACTTGGTTGATATCGATCCCTTGCATTAACTGAGGAGAAATGCATAAATATATACAAGATCTATTTAACTAACACTTGTACAAAAAAAATCCAAGTGTTTGACATAGCATTAGAGCAAACATGCAGTGCTTACACGTCCTAGGACAAATGTGCAGCAGCATGCACTGTGAATTACCAAACCAGCACAACAAAACAAAGTGGACACATGTCCTGTACATAATTAGACAAAATGACATTCAAGCTAGTTTTTATCTCAACAAAATTGAGGTAACTCAAATCCGCGAGCTCATCAAGCCTAGAAGCAATTGTGGAGTTGAATCTGTTATATGCCGAATTTAGACTCTGGAGATACAGAAGGCCGAAGAGGCTGCTTGAATTGTCAATCACACCGCTGATTGATTGGTTGCTCAAGTCTAGTTCGATAACACGACCCCCTGCATCGCAGCTTACATCATCCCAAGAACAACAATCCTTGCTTTGATTCCACTTCACCAGCTTCACAGATAAAGTAGAATCGAGGCCATTTTTCAATCTGAGCAGCAACTCTTGCTGATCGCTTTGACATTGGCCAGAAACCGAAACTGCGTTAATGATACAGAAAATTGCTATAAATGAATCGAAGAAGAGCCATGAAACAAGTGAAATCCTCATTTTGTGAGCCCAGCTGGACAGTTATAGATTGCTGCGCTACAGGAGTATGCTATCGTGTATACGGTAACGGGAGACCAAAAGATGTCGAAGGGGAAGCAACAGAGTAAGACGAACTTGCTCAGTCTCATATGAAGGAAGGAAAATTCTGGGTTGTTGTGGTGGAGAGCATAATGGATTGGATGTGTTACGACTTGCATATATGGTTGCACCAGAAAATTTCAGACTTCTATCCTTGACTTTGTTCTTTTTATTATTTAGATAAAAAAGTGAATTTTAATTTTATTATTTATGAATAGAAATTATGACTCGGTTAAGTATTATTGACTTTTTTTTTAATTTAAGCTCAATATTAAAATTTCACTTTTGAAAAATATTTTCAAAACTTAATTTAGTTTTAAATTTAACTGTTGATCTTAAATTGTTTTGTCAGCTTGGAAATTTTGATATAGTCAATGAAATCCAAGTATATCTACAAGTTTAATTCACCATTTATCTTACAATTGCATATAATAGACTTAAAAGTTTTTGAGTTTATGATAATAAACAGCTTCTTGGTCTAATTAATTTCAATAATATATAACTCAATATCTTTTCATATTTTTGTTAGAAGATATTTAAGATTTTAGGTTGATAACTTTTATAATCTCTTTAGTATTTATAATTTGAAAATTTTTGTCTATTTTTCCAAATTAATTCTTATCAATCCCAAAAACACACTCGGTTGCAGGCAGGGGACTTGGCCTTCCCTCTGCTTTCCAATTTTTGGACGTCATGCTTGATTTGTCTAGCATAACGTGGAGAATTTTCATTTTAGTCCCTTCCAAAAATTTATAACGTGACCTCTCTTTACAAATGCTTGGTAATTGATATAACTTCAGGGCAACGGATGGGAGAAGAGGGAGATGTACCAACAACACTAACCTAAATTGCATAAATTTATTCGACTAACAACTCAGCTTTAACCACAACAATGGAAAAATCTGTATGATTCAGTCATTAGCATCCCGAGTTGCTCTTTTCTCAAATTACCAACACGTCAATGGACATTGTCTTCTGACAGTAGCATTAACGGAAACCTAGTAAGCTTGTTTGGAATTGGAAGTACGAGTGTTCTGGTAAAACAAAGCAAGAAACACCAACCGCTACAAGTCCTCTGTTGCTTTCAGCAAACTATCGGATATTTGTACTTCCACTTGTCCTAATCCAAGGCAAAACAATAAATTGTGAAAATTGATTCCCACCAATCCCTGGAAATTGACTTCGAAAAGAGGAAACAGAGAGATGGGGAGCCGACTCATAGATGAACAAGGAAAGAGAGCGGAGAATATGGCGAAGAAGCAGCAGGTTATGGTTTTTGCAGAATGGGGTGTCAGGACCAGCTTCCAATCGCTTGTTGCCCTTCTCATTGCCATTGTAGTCATTGCCGCCATCTATCTGAGACAAAAGAAATGAACAACTCTTCGAGTACGGGGACTATATATGAAAGTTCTGGTGGCAGCTTGACCTCAAGATGCAATTGGTTTTCAGGACTATACGAAGAGAGAGAATGCACGTTTATGTCTAATCAGTTAGCTAGCTTGTGAAAAGTTCGGGAGAAAGGTCCCGAACTCTGAGTTCTGGAGATGGCAACCTCACCAGTGTGACCTCCCTAAGTTTCTTTTATTCTCTTTTGTTAATTTTCCATTCCAGATGCCTATGTTTATATCCATAAGAACCATACAAAAACAAGGATGATGATGGTTTTAAGATTGCATATGACAATGTTTCTGAGTTTTATGCAATGTTTCCTTGTTTTATGTTAATAAGGTCACATGTACAGGAAAAGTTCAATTCTTTGCAAGACAACAACTGAACTAGCTAAAAATAACATGATATGTCACTTCCTATGTCATGAAACAGGACGAACCCTAATATATATCTCTGATGTGGAAGCCATATCTCACGTTTCTCTTTGTAAAGACAGATACAGAAGTATGTCATTAGCTTACTTACACATTAAATTAAGGAAAATTATTTTTATAGTTATCCTTTTTAATTATCTTTTATTTTACTCTTATTTATTTTAGGCATAATATATAAAAAAATCGTTAAATTATTTAAGAAAATTCAAATAAGTTGTTATATTTTTATTACGTCAAATCAAGCTTTTTTATTTTTATTTTGAACCAAATAAGCCCTTATACTTTTATTCTGAATCAAATAAACTCTTATTACTAATTATTAATTTAATCAAAATATCATTTGTTATTGTATGTCGCATGACGTTGATGTGGTATGCTAAAATATCATAATTGATTATGATGTGACATACTAACGTATCATAATTAATAATGATACGATATACTAATTTGACATGATAACATGATCATGTGACATTTTTCACTCTCTACATCAATGTCATGTGTATATAAAAAGAAAGTGACATTTTTACTAATAGCAATTAGTCAATCATTAGTCATAAGGGCTTATTTGATGCAAAATAAAAGTATAGGGATTTAATTAACTGCAATAAAAAAATAAGAGTTTTTTTTTATTTATTTTTTCACTAGATTTTGACTTAATATAAAAGAATAAGAGTTTATATGCATATTCTTGAATAATATAAGAGCTTATTTGAGTATTATGTCTTTATTTTATTTAGGAATTAAAATAATCTCACATGGGTCTTTGCTTTAGGAATAGTTATATAAAGCCCTGTTAGGTTAATTGTTAGACACATTCAAATTGAGAATTAATAAAGATTTAAATAAGAAATGCTTATTTTTTCTAACCTTTTTTAAAAAGAGCAAGAGGTTCTAGTATTTCTTTAGACTCTTTAACCTCTAGACTATAAAAGAGTCTAGAGGTTCTAGTAATTCTTTATACAGAGATTCTAGTAGAAAAGTCTAGGGGTTCTAGTATTTCTTTATATATAGTCTAGAGGTTCAAGTATTTCTTTATTCATAATTTATATATATGTATATAGAAAGTAACAATGCAATTTGTATGAGTAGTGCAATGAAAAGGATAACAAAGTAGATTCAGTTATCAGACTAGGGTAAGGAACAAAAATAAAGTAAAAATCACCATATATATACAGGAAACGAGCATAACACTTACAGTAGCTGGTTCAAGAATACAACCAAAAACATTGAAAAGATACTTGCAAATAGAATGGTGATAAAATCCTTTTGGTAAATAATATTGAAGTAAGAAAAGGCGATGGTAGAATAGAAGAAATACCCACCCAACAATCCAAGTGATCAAGAAACTGAGGGAGAGGCCCTCAACGGATTTCTCTTTATAATTGGTGATAATCTGAGGGATTTTAGCGACGCTCCAACTTATGATATTGATCAAACCCAAAGTAAATGACCGTTCATCTCGTGCGCTGCAAATACAGTAGTTTAGGTAAACTCTCGGCCATTCCCAGCATTCCTTACATCTTGGGCACGTAATTACAATTATCTTGAGAAAATGCAAGAATCGTATTCTGCAAGTTTTCTTTATTAACAAAAAATGGAAAAAAGAAGTACTATTGATACTCAAGGCTATTAACAAACAGAACAACCAAAGGTAAAATAGTAATGTATCTGTACAGTAATTGAGTAACAGTACATTGTAAAGTAAAAACTAATATTTAGAATTTTAGTAAACTTCAAGCTCAACAATAAAGAAAGGAAATTTAATCCTATCGTAATTTGTAGATAAATACTTGTAACATAAATGTTATTGTTATATAAACATATATGCTATATTTATAACTTATAAATACTTTATATAAAAAAATTAGTTAATTTGATTAATCAGAAACAAATTTTTTAAATCAAAATCCATTATATTTTAAATCAATTATACTTTATACTTTATACTTTATATAAAGATCACTTCTCGTTGATTTTTATGAGAATGTTTAATCACGTTCGTTTTAAATTTAATCAATTATATTTCACTACTTCTTTTTTTAGAGAAAAAAAATTAGAGAAAAAGTGAAATTCGAACCTTGTTTTTTGAGTAAAGAGATCATGCATCAACTATTAAACCAAGCACTATATGGTTACAAAGAGATTAAATTGAAGAAAATGGCTTTGAAATATTTCAAATTAAACAATTAAGCATTTTTTGGATTATTGAATTCAATTAAATCCTTAATCAATAATATATCTTCAATTTTTCACCAGTTAGGAATTTGGAACAAAATTGTCACTTGGTATAAATGATCAAAATGATTTCAGCACACATTAACTTTGATAGAGTTGTTGTGTACCTTACAAGCCGATGGACATGTTTTATAGGAAACATTAATATTGATTTTATACATTGTAATAACAAAAATATTTTTTTTATTTATGAGTGTTAGATTTATAAGCTCAGAAAAATAGAAAGTCAAGAGGGGTGAATTGAATATTTAAAAATTTCCTAAGTTTAAAACCCTAGACGCTTTGCTTTTTGAAAAATTCATTTCTTTGAGACTTTCACAATTAAAGAAACACTTTTAAAGAAATTGGTTTTTGAAAACAACAACTATAGTTAGAACGAAGAAAAGCTAGACACGATTATTTTATAGAAGTTCGGCCTCTTTGCCTACGTCATCTATCTTAGTTCATTAAGAAATTTGTAATCCACTATATAAAATGCCTGTTAAGGATCAAGCACAGCTTTTACATTAGTCATTTCAAGTCTAAGACTCAGCTTCTCTATCTTTTCTATGGTTTAAGCATTAACTAAACAACAATACTTTTTGAAGGCTAAGGTAGAACCTTTTAATCCAATACAAGGGTGAAGATATGAAAGCTCTAATGCCTTTATAAGGTTGATAGTTTGTGTAAGTACAAGCGGTTTACAAAGTATGTCACTAAAGAATGAAGAAATTCAAAGTTCAATGATTGATACAATAAGAAGATATAAAAGTGAGAGAGAATTTGATGATTTTGAAGATGATTCTTGTTCTCTGCTTAAAGGAATGTTTTTCAGTGCCTTCTCATCTATCAAATCAAGTTGAAAACTTGTATTTATAGTCTGAAAGTTGGGAGCCATTTAAGTCAATTTGTACAAAAAATAATCGTTATTTGTGCCTTTTTCACGCCTTTCAGTTTTGAGGTATTGATACTTTGTCTCATGGCTTCTTAAGTATCGAGACTTTTCGCAGAATACTTTCTGTTTGAAATACATCAATACTTTTCTTTTGGGTTTCGATACTTTTGAAGTTGACTTTTGATATTTGACCCGTCGAGTAGCAAATGATTATGGTTTTAGATATGACAAAGTGATCAAAATTGCTTTAGTAATCCTTGAACTTATTAAGTAATCCTTGAACTTATTAAGTAATCCTTGAACTTAATTGAGAACTTAATTGAATGATTCTTGAAGTTATTAAAATTTCATATGCTTGTTCTTGATTAAATATATGTATGAGTTTTACTTGCATAAGTTTCATGACCTTTCGAATATTCATTTTTGAGATGTTGAAGTGTTTTGAATTCCAAAAATAGGTTCACAAAGTGAAGAATTTACCTTAAACTATTAAAAAAGGTCAAGCCCTATAATACCGAGCTTAATTCAAAATTTGAAAAACATGCAACAGAGCAACTGGAAGTTTATGTGACATAACTTCTAGAAGAGAATAGACATTTGACTTTTAAAGCTCGATTCTAAATGCTTAAAAAGAGAAAAAAAAAAGAAAAGAAGAAAAGAAGCTATTGGTTCAAGATCGACATCCATGCCTTGAAGCTTGATCCTAAGTCAAAAACCAAGAAAATGCAAGAAAGCATAGAGGATCAACATTGGCCAAGCCAAGGTCGATCCTAAAAGGAAGGAAAGATGACAAAGAGTCACTAGAAGCTTAGAGAATCGACATATTCATTTCCAAGCTCAGTCCTTGAAGATGAAAGAGTAAAACTAATCAAGTCTCGGGTCTTGGATTAGCGTAGCTCTTTAAAAGCTTGATCCTACAAGTACAATGCGAAGAAGAAATACAAACTAGGATCAACATCCTCATTATCTAAGTTCGGTCCTTAAAAACCCTTAGACATAGAGTTCAAATGGAAACGTCTTGTTTCTTTATTGAATTAGCCTTAATGGCTCCAAGACTCTTTCAACTATAAAAAACCTTTTGAAATCATTTTGTAAAGGGGAAAAAGGTGAGAAAGGCCAAATACTCAAAGATCAAATTGTGTAAAGAAAAAAGAAAAAGAGAAAACTAAGCAAGAGCAAGCACCCATTTTTAAGCTTAAAGTTCTTTATGCTTTCATTTAAATCTTTAAAATATCTTTATACTCATCACACTCTTCCAACCTATATTTACTTAGAAAAACCCATCTTCTAGATGAATTCTTGCTACTCAAAATTGTAAGATAGAAGAGGTTGTGCCTTAGCCTTTAAAAAGGTATCATTGTAAGGTTGTACTTGATCCATAAAAGGCATAAAGGTTCTAACTTAGCCTTGAAAAGTTAAGTGATTGTGCTTAATCCTTTGAAAAGGTATTGTGTAGGTTGTGCTTGATCTTATGAAAAGGTATTGTAAAGGTTGTGCTTAATCATTTGAAAAGGCATTGTAAAGGTTATGCTTAAGCCTTGAAAAAGTACTTTCCATAGTGGATTTGAAACTCCTTAGCTTGCTAATGGAGAGGATGTAGGCACTTATAGAGAGGGCCAAACCTTTATAAATTTTTTAGAAAAATTGTTTATAACTCATTCACCTCTCGACTTGCACATCAAAATATTTTTGGCATACTTGAAAGGCTTACCCTTCACCACTTTCACTTGGAGACTTTACTTTGAAGAGTTAAAAACTTGTTTTTAACTTGCACATTCTTTAAGTTGCTTGTTAAATTTCCTTTGGCATGTCTTAAAGTGAAAAACACATTTAAAACCTTATTTTTAAGCTTGGATTCCTCAAAAGTTTTCGATTGTATTAAAGAATTTATATCACCCTTTTCTCGGATCTATTTCCCATATTTATAGAGCTAACAATATCTAACAATTGGTATTAAAGCTTGGACTAAATATTATAGGTCTAATAGCCTTTGTGTGATCCTTGTTAGCTCTAAGACATGGCCACACTCCCTTGCAGCAATCTTAAGTGAAGGGTAATTAATTGTGAATCTTCTTTTTCTTAATGGTGAAAACTACTCCTATTGGAAGAACACAATGAAGTTATTCATTCAAGCAAATGATTATGAAGTATAGAAATTGATGGAAAATGGTCCACACAAGGTAAACAAAGAAATGGATAATTGGGATACAAGTGATTTAGACTTATTGCAACTCAATGTAAATGCCATGCATACTCTCTTTAGAGCACTCAAAAATAGAGAGTACAATAGTCGCCCAAAGTAATAGTGCCAAAGAAATTTGGGAAACTTTAAAAGGATTGTATGGAAAAACGATGGAGGAAAAATTAGAAGAAAAAGATTATGAAAGCTAAGTTTGAATACATGATGAGGTAACCAATGAGGAATCAAATGAAGTCCAACTCTCAATCCAAGAATTTAAGGTAGATTCTTCATCTCATGAACCTTTCTCTTTTTCAATGGAAGAAGCGTTTGAGGAATTAGCTTGCGATTTCAAAAACATGAATTTAAAACATAAAGAAAAGATTTCAAAACTTAATATTCAAAAAGAGTTCTTGATGAAAGCAAAACTTAATTTGGAAAAGGAAAATAAAAAGTTGAGAATGGACTTTGAAATATCTCAAAGGAAATTTGACATCCTAGGAAAAGAAAATGAAAAATTAAAATATATTGTTGAAACTTACAAAAAGAAAGTTGAATGATTGAAAAAGGAAAGTTTAAACTTGTGCTTTATTTTCATTCATTTTTATAGGTTTAAATAAGTATGAGCTCCAAAGGAACTTTGTATGATAAGACTAACCTTCAAAGATCTACAGAAATTTAGATACCATAAATCGAATGATAAAGTCTCTTGTAGGCGTGCTGGAGTAAGAAGGCACAAATTGAAGATTGGATGCTTTCTAGATACATAATGAAAAATGGGTGACTTTTATAACAAAAGTCTTTTTGATCTTTTAAATTTGATAATTTTGCTTGATTCTTGAGATTGATTGGTTTAAGTTGGTTTCTTAAGTTGTTTGCCTTTTTTGATTAAACACTTGTTTGTCTATTCTTGCTTGAATATTAAGTGCATAATTCTTTAAATTTTATTGATAAATCTTGATTATGCAAAATTGATCTAATGTGATACATGTCATAAATTGCATAATCTTGAAAGAAGTATAAGTCTAAAGATTGAGTATGCACTTATATTTGATCTTGAATATATCATAATGCTCATTTTTCTATATTGATTTTGCATGATTGTGAAAAATTGTTTTGATAAAATTTCCTCATATCTTGTGAAATTGATTTCATATTATTTCTTTGAGGAAAAATTATTTTGAGCATTTTTTTAAGCATAAAATGTTTGATTTTGATGGCATGTGAAGTAGCTAATGTGATTAATAGATTGATTTGCATAATTGCCTATTCTAGTAGCATAGCCAAAGAAAATTGAGTTTGAAGAGTTAACTTTTTGATTTCTTTGTATCTAAGGTAATTTAACCATTTGAACAACCTTGCATTGTCATTGAAGACTTTTTTGAGTGTTTCAAGTTGGTTAAATCTGAGCATGATAAGCTTTGACTACTTGAATTGGTACTTTTAAAGCAAAATGAGCTTACATGAGAAAAATGCTTGCCATTCTTGAGCTTATAATGATTTATGAATTAAACAAGTTTGTTTCATAATGAAAATACTTACTGACTTGTTCTTATTGGATGTGCATGTTTGCTTGCAAGCTTGAATGGTCATAAGGGCATTTTTAAAATATAATTGTTGGATATTTGAAAATGACCCTTGACATGTATAAATATGATTCGTTATGCTTATCACACATTTTATAAATCATTTAGAGTATAATTGACAAAATTGAGTAACATTAAGCTCATGATTTACATAAAGCATGTCTAACTCAAATCTTGTATGTTTCAAAGACAAATTTTTGAAAAGAGAAATTAAATCTTTGTAAAAGGATTTTCTTGCAAAACTTTTTTGTTTCTTTTAATTGAAATTGATTTATTAACTTTGATGGATATAGCTTGGTTAAGCAAAATTGATTTGATAAATGTATATAAATTGCACAAATTCCATTTTGTTTGGTATTTCTCTCTTGATTTGTGAAATTGATTGAAAAGGTTTTCTTAAGCATGATCTTGAGTGTGAAAATTTGACATTGATGGCATTTTCAAGCAAAGGAACAAATCTATTTGCAATGCTTGACATCCTTGAGGTTACAAAGATTTCAATTATGTAAAACTTGAACAAGTGTACCTTGTGTTGAAAATGCTATTATAATTTGTTCCTATTGCAAATGAATGCATGATTAAAGCTTGAATGATCTCAAGGATATTTTTGTCCATATATTGAAAAAATATTGAAAATGTTAAATTTGATGCTTATTATGCTTAAACATTGCCTAATATGCTTGTTCAACATTTCATAAGTCATATTCATGCATAACGATGAAAATTAAGCTTGCTTGAACATATTAGGGGCACAAATTTTTAAATGAGCTTTTCAACTACTTAGTGTTTGAGCACAATGAGCATAGATTGAAAAATAAGAGCTAAATTTTTAGTTCACATGTTTTCATTGAAGAATCTTAGGCTATTCATGTCCAAAATGATATTATAAACATTATAGAATCGAAAATTCAACTTGTTATTAAATAAATTCATGTTTTGGAACCTTTGCACCTTGGCAAAATGCATTTTTCTACACTTTTTCTAGTTTTCATGGTACAAGGATAGACCTCCCTTCATGAAGGATCAATCTCCGGATGGTCTGGAGCCAAAACCAACAATTTTTATACCTGGAAATGCCTTATTACTTGACTCCTAGTCCATTGTACCAAATTCTTCCATGGATTACATTTTAATTTTGATTCTTGGCTCTTAAAAACATGCATTATAAACATTCTCATGATCATTTGGTGCAAATACATGTTCCTGAAGTTGCAACAATTGTTGAAAAAAGGAAAATTTTCACGAATGCTTGAATATATCTATGCCCAAGTATGGCACTCATATTGATCTTATAAATTCTCACGTATTTACAATGATAAAATAGAAATATGAGAAATTGTTCTTAAATGATTTACTTTCTTGAATTTATCATTTCTAATATGTTTATATGGACAAATCATTTCTTGAAAATTAAAATGTTCTAAATGTTAGTCTAGGATCAATTCTTAAAACATGCTTCTTGTTTGTACTTAAATGATTGTTTCAAGATTGAATTATTGCCTAAGCTAATGAATTTAATTAGGATGAACTCTTTGAACTTCATGAAAAGTATTCTTGGCTCATATATTATTTTGGTCAAATCACATGCTTATATGACATTTAATCTTACTTGACCTTAGTGATTGAAGTCTAAAACTTGACTTAAGTAATAAAATTACTTATGGTACTTAATTGCATAACTCAAGTCAAGTTTGATCATAACACATTGTATTGACATAGTTGAAATATCTCTTGAATATGCATTTAAACATTAACAATGTCTTCTTTGAGCTTAAATGCTTACATGATCTAAATATTTTTTGTGCATTCAAATTTAGCTTATAGGTTACCATAAATAACTTGATTTGTCAAATGAAATATGACCTATAGCTTAAGTTAGCATGAATTCCTAATTTGCTTTGATTGAATGCTGATATCTTGAATCTTAACAATTGGTATTCATTGATTCTTGGATGTTCATTTGGAATATATCCATGAGTTGAGTGCTTTACTTTCCAATATTCCATAACAATTGGTATCACTCATGAATTATAAAGTTTATTGAGAAATGACATGTACCACATTAAAGTTCAATGCTTGCATTTTTTTTAATGGGTATAGTCTATATATTTTTGAAAATTGAAATCATGCTTGTATTTCCTAAAACAAAATTGGAATCATCATTAATGAAGATAGCCATTTTTTTGTAATCATGCTTGTGCTTATTTGATCATAATATTCTCTTACATGATTGCAACAAAGTGCATAATGCTTTGGTAATGCTTCATTGATAATGATATGTTCTTGCTGTGAAAATTCTCCTTGAATTGATAGTTTCATACATAATTTGAAGAATATCTCTTGAAATACTTGCTTGATAGTGATTTGGAAGAATGTTTGCTGAATGAATAGTTGATAATAAATTAAAAGTGCTAAATGATGATATTCTTTTGATATGGAATTTCTCTTTGAGTTGCCATTTTCATATGAATTGAAAATTCATTGGAAATGATTGATATTGTGTCACGACCCGGTATTCTCCTCGAGCCAGTGACAACCGCCGCGGTATCCCGATCGACACTCATTACCCGGAACGTCAATCGGAACCCCGCAAGGCTTTAATATCAGTTTCTCATTTTCCCTATAAGTAACCGTTGCCAAATATCATGTTCTAAAAGATTTTAAGCTATTTCCAACTTAAATTAATATTAAAAAAAATTATTTCTATCTCACAGGGGCATTTTGGTTATTTTTTTCAAAAATTTCAAAACCAGCTAAAAATGTAGTATGCGAGTATAAACACATAATTCATATTCAAAAATAAGTTTAAACATCAAAAACCTTCATTTAAAATGAAATTATGACTATTTGAATATAATAAAAATATTCAATAAAATATTCTATTTTCTTATAAAACAATATTTATAGAGTTATCGGTAAATAATTTTTGTAGCGTAAAAGTTAAATAAATTCATACATATTGTAATACAGATAACCAAAGTATAAAATTTAATTTACAGTGACACGTGGGCCCACAACGATCAAAAGTATCAAAAGCGGTAAACCTACAGTTTTTTAGGATGCAAGTCTAATTGTAACCCTCAACGAAATGAGTTATTTACCAACTATCCTGAGCCTGAAATGGATGGAAATGAGAGTGGTGAGATTATATAATCCCAGTAAGTAAACAAATACCATCTAAAATATCTAAAGTTGAGTAAATGGAGACAGATAAAATAGTTTAACATACTGTAATTCATCACCTTTCAACTCATTTCAACCAAATAAAATCAATTCATATAAATCGAGTAATCAACATGGCTTATGAATTTCTTAAAACTTTGGCTCGTGCCAAAATCATTCTCATACTTAGTTATCAGGGATACCTTGGCCGAGGGCTATCCCAACTGAGTCCCCCAAGGTTGTTAAAAAGTTATGTACGCATAAATCATGTTTTAATTTTGAAAACATAGCCGTTCCTTGGCATTGGCTGAGTTCACCCTCACGTGGTGGTTTTGCGTGAAGTGAACTCTAAAGTGTTAATCTCAGGAGTTATCCATCCGCGCCTCTCATACTAAGGTATGAATATAATAGGGTTACCGTGCCCCTTTAATAGGCTGGTCCACAGAACCCGTCCACTGCAGCGACCAATTATAACCCACCAATTCAATAAACTTCAACAGCATGACATGGCAATTATATCACAATCCAGCATCTCAAGGCTAAATACACAGTTCATATATTTCAACACAAATACCAATTTAGGCATTCATGCAAATATTGTCATAAGTCATTCGATTTAAACTATGAATTTACAACGCATGAAAACAGTCTCCAATTACCCTATTTTCAAACCATCATTTCATTTCAAGATAATGTTATAAAATCATTTCATTAAATCACATTTTAATTATAAAACACAAAGATTTACCATTTAACTCATTTTCCATAAAATCACAAAATCGGATAAAAACCACTTTAGATAATTAAGATAATAGTAAGGTTACTCACTATTTCGGGAGTCAAATTTCGAGTACTCCGATTCTTGATTCTTGGGTACTATTTTTTTACTTTTGCCAGAATGCTCACCACTTAGACATAATGTACAATAAGCCATTTACTACATTTGTGCTAAATTGTTATAAAACCAATTCAGGCTCTATACTAATGCATGAAATGGGATGTAAATTGTTCAGATTATCGTCTAAACACGGTGTTCTACACAAATTCAATTGTGTACCTAAATAAAACTGTATTGGCCTAATTCGATCTATCACTCGATTAATTGGCCAATATGTCCAATTTGACTTCAATTAACTCCATTTTTCTTCCTATTCTCCAAACCATTAAACCCAAGTTAAATAACTAGAAATATGGCAAAAATCATCCTCACATTTTCTCTTGGAAAATTCGGCCATGGTGGGTGCATCAACACTATGATTTTTCCTACTTGATTTTCTCACCATAATTCATCATTTCCTAACCAATTCACTTGAAATAAAATCAAATCCACCATCAACACTCTACAAGGAAAGATTCGGCCAATGGAGGTTCTTGAAGGGTATACAATTTTTCATGCTAAACATTACCATTTTCGGTTTCCACCACCACAATTCATTAAATTCTAACTAAATAACATAAGACATCACCAGATTCATCTTCAATATTGTCTTTATGAAATTCGGCCAATGAAGAATCCATGAAGAATATGTGATTTTTCTTACTTGTTTTCCTTCCAAATATGATAAATCAACTATAAACACTAAAATATCTCAAAATCTAACTAAATAGATCATCCAATCTTCTCTCTCTAAATTGGGTCACCATGAATCCTTCATGATATCTTGTGATTCAACCATGAAAAATGCAAAATAATACATGGGAAAGGTAGATCACAAGTCAAAATCAAGAAATTTTACCTTTGATTGCTTGATTACTTGAAATCCACCAATTTTCTCTTGAATTTTCACTCTAGGGTTTTTGTTCTTCTTTTCTTCCTTTTTTCTTGCTATGGCCGGCCATGAAAAATGAGTTGGGAGAGTTTATGTGCTGATTTTTAAAGTCAAATATAAATGGATGAAAATTTGACACATGTCACCATTCCATTGGTCCATGTGTCATACTTACCCATTAAGCAATCTCTTTCTACCATTTAAATTTTCTCAATTATCCATGATAATATTAGGTAAAATTCATGTGCTGGACAAGTGTTGGGTGATGTAAAATTACAATTTTGCCCTTGGGTTGCAAAATGACTATTTTACCCTTATGTTTGAAAAAATGTCAAAATTAAAATTTTTCACTTCTCAAACTCAAATTATGTTCTAAATAGTCAATCTTGATCAAAAACTTCTTCCAACATTCCAATTTTAACCTCGAGTGGCAAAATGACCATTTTACCCTTAGATAATGAAAATTCCAATTTGACTTCAAATCGGTCCTCGAACTCCGAATCACCATTTTAAGTCATTCTAGGGTTTTGAAATTCTCAATTTAATCTTAAAATCTTTATTTGGACTAGTTCGAGGCTTAAATCAACTTAGTTGTACCATTTGGTATATTGCCGTCCTTTAACGATTTTCGAGGTACCCAAGTAAGCAAACATGCATTCTTATGTAGGAATGGCATAATAAATATATTGTAGAGCCAGGCTTGATATATTTCTTGTTATTGCTGGCTTGATGATGATTATGATTTAGAATACATAATGAATGTTTGATGATGCTTAATGATTAATAATGCTTGATGAAAAATGAAGAATGCTTAATGATGCTTGACAATGATTAAGAATGTTTCTTGATAACTAATGATACATTGGACATGCTTGAGAACTACTTTGCAAACATTTCTTGAAAATATGAGTGTTAGATGCATGTGTTGAATATCTACTTGAATGCTCATACTTATGTAATTTTATGAATATTTGAGTATTTGATGAGCATACTGGATATCTACTTGAGTACTAATCTATTATAATCTTATGATTTCTGTCCTAACTTATATGAAGTGCAACCAATCGAGAAATGAGTTTTTAGGGTTAGTTGGTGGATATAAATAGGTCATTTTTAGCAGTTGAGAGGGAGGTTCAAAGAGGCAATGAACGATAGTTTTTGAGAAAAGAGAAAAGAAATCGAAGGAATCGAGGATTCGGAATCGACAAAGGATTTGATATTTCTTTACCCTTCATTTCTTTCTTGTTATTTTGCTATAGCAATGATATTTTCTCTTAATTTAATTATGTCTGCTGTAAATCCAATGATGAACTAATTTCGTTTTCAAGGATTATGGGTTATTTTATTATGTAGTTTGATTATTTGATTTTTCCCTGCTTAGTGTTAATGGAAATCACATGGTTTATTTAATTCTACACTTAATACTTTTCACTACCTAATCACCAGTTGAAATGTAGTAGGTCTTTAAATGGAGCTCAACAGAGGAAGTTTAATATAAACCATAGTTTTAAATAGCCTTTTTTAGATTCACTTCAAATTTAAGTGATAGTTTCGTGTTTAGAATAGACATATACTTAAATACCTTGGGCAGCCATATTATAACATGAACTTAATGAACTTTTTTCTAATTAATTTGCATAGACATATGGGATTAATTTAGAAAAGGTATGTGTGCATGATCTCGACAACTGACGTGTACATAATTTGAATTCTAGGTTAGCCTTGTACTCCATTAATTTAAGTTAAGGAAAATGATTTAATTCAGATAAAGTTTTGAAAAACACCATAATCTTAGGTTTTGAGTAAATATTTCTTTTAGTGACAATTTGTGCTTCGTTAATTATTTAATTAATAAATTATTTTTAATTTAATTGATCCTTTGAAATCGAGACCTTGGATGAGATTATTTTGTTACAAGTTTAGTACTCAAAAAAAATAAGTACAAATCTCTGTGGGAAATAGCACTCGACTTACTTTATATTACTTGTACGACCATGTGCACTTGCGTGTATAACCCGAGTAACAAGTTTTTGGTGCCATTGCCAGGGATTTATTTTCCTATTTATATTTACTAATATTAAATTAAACAAATTGTCTTAAACCAAGTTTTTCTTTTCTTTTGTGCTTTTTAGGTGTGTTTGACATTGTATGCGTAGGGCACGAAACATAGAGACTATCTCGTATGAACTAGAGATCGAGCAGACATTTCGATGACTAAGACAAAAAAGTCAATAAGATTCTAATTCTTCTAGTACAATGGTGTAACAACCGTTCCTCTATCGTTACCGACGTTCGAGACTTGCGGGAGAACCCACCAAATTCTGAACAAGCCTTAGTTGAATCTTTGGTTATTATGCCATCAATTTGTGAAACTATTTGAACCATATATCTCTTTGTAATAAGGATTAAACATAATCGTAATAACCCATCTTAACCTTTATTCACCATACCCGTAAAGATTACATTATAGTCTATAATTATTCAATTGTATACTTACATTGACACTACTTACAAATACATTATACTATGAACGACTTGACCACTAGCAGCAGAGTGACTCGGAATAAAGTGCTACGAGATGCCTTTACCTATCCACGGTAGACAACATGTGCCGATGAACGCACGCTAGGCTGAACACTATCTGTAAAAGGGAAATAAGGGGGTGAGTCTCACAAACTCAGTGATCATCGGCTTTGTGATCAGGGAATAGATGGGAAACAAGCTTAAGGCAAATCATTTGAATGATAAAACTGGAATAAAAGTAATAATCTTAGAAAAATCAAATCCCAAATAGAGTGTTTGTGCCTTGTTACAATGATGTCGTTAAATCATCGTGCAATATTTCACTTGGCAAAACGATGCCGAAAACAAGTGTAGCAAAACCAAGTTCAATCATAGAAAACATCACTTACTATCAAAATGCGAGAAACAATATAAAACTATGCACGCTTCCAAGTTGTGTGGCATGAAAAGAGATCAATTTATAAAGCGACATAAACCAACTTATGATCATCAAATAAGCACTGAAAGCTTTTATTCAAATAAGGGGAGCTGCAGAGAAAATCTTAACTCTCCACCATGCAAAAGAGTACATGTTGAGAAACTCATAAGGCTCTCAAGTAAGAAATTATAATATCAACACGTGGACCCACTTTCACGTAATAACAATCTGAGAGCACCGTTTCCACCGGATTCCCACATGCCGTGGTAGTCTCGACAATGTTGGCTGACATAGGAGAATCAAGAGATCGCAACCTCGAATATCACTTGTGGCCTAGCCACATATAACAACCCGTGGCCTTGCCACTTATATAACAGACCATGGTCCCAGCCATGTCTACAGCCCGTCGATGACCCAAAGGTTCTCTAACTAGAGCTCACTTGTGTACAAGGTTCACACTTAACCAAAGTGACATCCGATCTACTCTCGACACTCTCAGTTTGTGAAAACTGTTTTCAAAACCAAATCAAGTTTTTGAAGACTGTTTCTTTTAAATCGTTTGAAATCAAGGTTTGATAACCCGTCAAATTGCATTTCTCATTAATTGGCATGGTGTAAACACGTGTATAAAGGTCAGAATAAAATCGGTGCTCAAAACTTGTATTTAAATCATTTTAAAAAATGCATTTAGCTATGCAGATTACACACAAAAATACAAGGCACGAATTTTGATGCAAACATCGTAAAAAGGCTTGTTTCCTAATTTCTAAAACACTTTACATATACAGATTATCTATAGCCATATCCAAACTAACTTTTAAAACAACTTGCATCCACAAAATACCTAGGATTCTACGAGCTCATGCTTTCCATAAATTTGCATTTAAAATAAATCATCACACATATATATATATATATATATATATATATATTAGTAAANNCACATATATATATATATATATATATATATATATTATGGAAATTTGGAAATCGACACCCATTACTCACCTTACAATAGCAGGATGCTTCGTCGCTATTGATTCAGGTGCGTATCTAGCTATTTCTACTTGTCGGTCACTTGTTACCTCGTCTGGCACGCCACCACGGCAAACTTTCCTAGCAACAAATTAAACTTAATGTATTTAGTGTATATCATTTCCACTTCTCTTTCTCATTTAATCATGAATTCTCATTCTACTAACTTGCATCTTAACATGTTTTTTGTTAAGGTTATTCATATCCTTTGTTTGTGTAATTCTTTAGATTATAAGTAATTGGCAACTTATTTATAACTTTAGCTCACATATTAATCTTTTCCAATGATTTTATCAAGTTCAACTATCATTTTCACACCAATAACCTTGCATATGGCAGCAATTATAAATCTAATTTCATCAAGCATATTCTAAGTTTACATGCACCACAATTCACATTTACATGTTGCCACCAAGCATAACATCAATATTCATTCATACGCACCAACATTCATAACCTTTTAAATCTTTCACAACAACACATATCCACACATCACATTTTTCCAAGCTTTCAACTATCATAATTGCTTCTAACCATACCTTTGACATCACAATAACACTACACAATTCATGCCTTACCTTTGTTGTGAATTTGACCTTGCATGCAACCTCAATGCTCTTCCAATATTCCACTAACCAAGCTGCTAACAATTGCACAATCATTCCTCACAATATTCAACTAACCGTAGGCTTCAAAACATAGTGTTAAGCTTACTACTTTTCTTTCACCTTGAACCCATTATGCACCCACAAGTTTGGTGGCTTGCATGTCACCAATTTTCCTCCAATCAAGCCGATCTTTGCTGCCACAAGGCATTTCTCTTAGTCATCAACTCATTTTCAAGGATTACTCAAGCTAAAAACAAAAATCCTTGCCTTTCCTTGCATGAATCACAAAACCGAGCTTTATACCTCCATTAACTCTCCACGGGCTTCTCTCTTGAGTATTGAAGGTTCCTTGAGTGAAACAACAACATAAATCTACAAGATGAGAGAGGAAATCTCACGGTTCCTCTTAGTTTTGTGCAAAACTAAGCCTTTCCTTCCTTTTTCTCTTTTTCTTTCTTTCTTTCTTTCCTTTCCTGTCCTTTCTCTTTTCTTCTTGGTTATGGGTGGACTTATTAAAGCCAAGCCTTGAAAATGGATTTCATTTCTCATTTTTTTCTCCCATGGGTGGATTGCTCACGGTCACTCACCTTTTTCTTTTATTTCCTTTTCTTTTCTCTTTATTTTTCCTTCATGGGTGGATTGCCCAAAGCTTGCTCATTTTAACCTTTTTCCTTTTTCCTTTTATGTGGTAAAATGGCATGTCAAAAAGGCCTTTGAACCATTCCACCCGTCCTTCATTTTTCATTGTCCAATCTTTCTTCATTTTTTTTTCATCTCTTATTTACATGCCATGCCATTCAATTACCTTTCTTTGTTTTCTTTCTATTAAATATTATAGTTATACCTTGTTTCTTTTCAAATCACATCACCTTTCTTACTTGTTTACCATGGGCTATCTTTGCCAAACCATGGTTTTCTCCAATTAAATATCTTTTTATTCTTTTTCTCTTGTCAACTTTCACATGGTGGGCTTCCACATGTTTCTCACTAACTTCCTCTTTTCTTGCATGCAATGATTTGCATGAAATAGTGAATTTCACATACATATCTCACATTCCACATAATCTAACCTTGCTTGGTTAGTAAATTCCCATTTAACTTCAAATGTTAAAATTTGCACATAAGTCCTCAAACTTTCCTTTATTTCCCATGTAACCCTCCAAACTTTCATCTTTTACAACTTGGTCCTTTCAACATGTTTTAAATTTCAATTTCCTTCTATTTTTCTTCCTTTACACATGTAAAAGCAAAATATCCAAGTTGCACTTAACCAAGGTGTTACCATAATATTTAAATATATACTTACCTAAACTTACTTTATTTAATAAAGGAGCGTGAGCCTCATTAACGTCGTTTTTCTTTAAAATTCTTTCTTATTTCTTCTCCCCCACTTAGATGAGTCATATAATCCTCCTTCATGACTAATTTCGACAACAGTTAAAATATTAATATTTTAATATTATTTTATTCTAAAATTCTCCATTTGTCTCATCGGGTTCCAAAATGTCTTATTATGCCCCGGTTCACTTCCTAATCACCTTTTAACTCACTAATTCATCCTCAAGAAAGATATTATTATTTAATTGCTATTTCTTCGCGTGTAGAATATTTTATTTCAAACTAGTCTTTTCACCCTTCATAACTTTTAAACATTCTAATTAACCTCAATTGGTATCTGACAAGCTTTATTAGTCGCCATATCAAAGTACGAGGTGTTACAAATGGATTAACAACCAAGAGAACGGCAAGTCCAAGAAAAGGTAGTTGAAGAGAATCATTCATTAAGGGACTATGTTGTCCCTTTAGTACAAGGTATTCCATCAAGCATCAAAAGGCCAACCATTGACGCAAATAATTTTGAGATCCAGTTGGCCATCATCACTATGATCCAGACATTAGTGCAGTTTGAGAAAGTTCCAAATGACGATCCAAATGCTCACATATCTAATTTCCTGAAGATATGCGACACATTCAAGCACAACGAAGTCATAGATGATCCCATTCGACTAAGATTATTTCCATTTTCATTAAGGGACAGAGCAAAGGTATGGTTGAATTCTTTACCCACAAGCTCAGTCACAACATGGGATGACCTTGCCTAGAAGTTTCTTGCAAAATAGCCAAGATAAGGAACGATATCACTTCGTTCATACAATTTGATAGTGAGACATTATATGAAGCTTGGGATAGATACAAGGACTAACTTAGGCATTGCCCACATCATGGTTTATCGAAGTGGCTTCAAGTTCAGGCATTTTACAATGGATTGCACAGCCAAGTTCGAGATACAATTAACGTAGCTACAAAAGGAGCTCTCATGGGAAAGACCATCAATAAAGCATATGACCTATTGGAAAAGATAGCATCAAATAATTATTAATGGCCATCAGAATGATCCACACATAGGAGAGTAGCCGAAGTTCACGAGATTGATTCTATCACAGCATTAACTGCACAAGTAGTTGCTCTAACTAAAAAGGTTGATTTTTTTAGTACTAATCCTGTACAAAGTATTTTTATAGTTTGTGACAATTGTGGAGATGGACACTTTAGTGACCAGTGTCCAAGTAACAACATGGAAACGATTCAATTCGTTGGCAATAAATAGCAAAACAACTCTTTCTCCAATACAAATAATTCCATATGGAGAAACCATCCAAACTTCTCATGGGAAAACAATTGGGAAACATTAGCTTCAAAACCAAATATACCTTATAGTTTTCCACAACAAGCAAAAACCCCCATTCCTGAGAAGAGGCCATCCATGGAGGAGTTAATGATATAATATATGGCTAAGATAGACTCCCTTATCAATAGTTAGGCAGCATCACTGAGAAATCTTGAGGCGTAAGTTAGGCAATTGACAAGCATAATTAACAGCAAGGCTTAAGGAACATTGCCAAGTGACATTAAGGCAAACTCGAAAAGGGAGGGCAAAGAACATATGAAGGCCATCACCCTAAAAAGTGGAAAAAAGATTGAGGCCAACACTAAACAGGTTGATCAAATGGAGAAGGAAGCTCAGAATAAGACATAGGTAGTTAGTCAGAACAAGTGCATTGCAAAATAAGAGACTACAATTACACCACTATTTCCTCAAAGATTCAGAAAATAACAACAAGAAAATCAAGTTTGGAAATTTATGGAGGTATTCAGGGTATTCAAGAAACTACACATAAAAACACCATTCGTAAAGGCTTTCGAGCAGATGCCTTCATATGTCAAGTTTTTGAAAAAGATATTGTCCAAGAAAAGACGATCGAGTGAGTTTGAGACTGTGGCACTCGCTGAGAAGTGCAATGCAATCACACAAAACAAGCTTCCACTAAAACTCAAGGATCTTAGAAGTTTCAAAATATCGTGCACCATTGGAGCATACTATTTTGCCAAAGCATTAAGTGATCTAGGAGCTAGTATCAACCTGATGCCACTGTCTATTTACAGAAAATCGTGTTTGGAAAAAATCAAGCCCACCACAGTGGATTTACAACTCGCAGATCTTACCATCACCTATCCTCGTGGCATTATAGAAGATGTATTAGTAAAAATGGACAAGTTTCTATTTTCAGTTGATTTTGTGGTACTTGATATGGAGGAGGATAGAGAGGTTCTAATCATTTTTAGAAGACCTTTCTCACGCACTACCAGAGCACTCATAAATGTAGAGAAATGAGAGTTTACCTTTAGAGTCTAGAAATACGAGGTAACCTACAATACTTTTAAATTTTTGAAAAAACTAATGTTTCTGATGAGTGCTTTATAATAAATGTAGTTGTGGCTAAAAAATGATTGCTCCAATTAAACGAGATGGATGAAGTATTGTTAGATGCATATGAGAATGCTAGGATTTACAAAGAAAAGACAAAATGATGGCATGACAAGAAGATTGTTGAGCAACAATTTGAACTAGGTCAACATGTGCTGTTGTTCAATTCTCATTTAAAGTTGTTTTTAGGAAAGTTGAAGTCAAGGTGGTCAGGACCGTTTCTCATATCAAAAGTGTTTCCATATGGTGTCGTGGAATTAGTGGACGACACAAAAAATGCAAAATTTAAGGTGAATGGGCATTAGTTGAAGAAATACTAAAAGAGTGACATAGATCATCAACACACCTCCATTCGTTTTTCCGACCCCAGCTGAGTTTAACTAGGAGTCTAGTTAAAGATATTAAAGAAAGCGCTTTTTGGGAGACAACCCAAGTTTTATTTCCTTAAGTAATTTTTTATGATGCTTTAATTATTTTTGTTAGTAAATAACAATATCATTTTTAATTTTAATTTTATTTTTATATCACTAATTACTTATTTTTTTCAGGTAAGTACTATTTATAATAATAATTATTTTTGTTTATTCAAAAAAAATAATGCTAACGTCGTGGCACTAAGGGGCATCCCTCAGGGTCCATAGTAAAACCCAAGTCTAGGGCACTACGACGCCACCCTAAGGGCATTGCAGCACCCCACAAGAAAGAAAATGCATAAGACATGGGCTTATGGAGCAATGCGGTGTTTCAAGCTTAGTGCTGCAACGTTGTGTTTAGCCTATGACCTATATAAACCCCTTTGACCCTATTTTTTCAACTTTAGGCTCAAATTCTCATTCTCTCTCTACCCCACATGGAAAATCTCACTCCTTTTCACTTACCCACTACCAAATCTCTTCCAAACACTAATTATTTTGCATTAAATTTAAATTTTGAAGATTTTAGAGCATTTTCACTTCCTTTCAAGCATTTGAGTGTAAGAAATTATGGTAAGTGCTCTACTTCCTTTCTCTAAAGATTATGATGATTGGTGTTGTGTTTTGAAAATGGGTATTGCTTAGAATTAATGGGTATAGGCTAGATATAACAATATAGTAAATGGGTTCATTAATTTATGAGTTTTGTACATAAATTAGAATTTTTGAATGGTGGGTACACGACATAACTTTATTTTTTTAAAACTTTGAATTTGAATTTGATGGATAGTAAAATTAGTGTTATTCATATTATTGAGGAGTAGAATAATTAGTATCAATTATTTTGTCTATGTTGATTAAAATTACTGCAATGTATAGTAACTAGATGTGATCAAAAGTGTGTTGTTTGTTTCATGAGTACTTAGATAATTATCATGGCACCAAAAAAAAGGATGTGTGTTAGTGGAAACGGGCAGAATTTTGATCGTAGCAAATTTATTTTGACCAAGGTTGAGATACACCACAGCTAATCCCTAGTGCAAAAAATGCCAATTCTAGAACGTGGTATCGATGTCTGAAGAGGTCTTTATCTTGACATCTACAACATAATTAACACACACCAATAGAAGAAATTTTGTGCCCAACCAGAAGCAACAGTAATGCTTGTGGTTCGAGAATTTTATGCTAATGCTGTTGAGCATGACAATAAGCGTGCCTTTGTTCGAGGTTGTTAGGTACTTTTTGATACTCATACTTTTAATCTATTTTACAATACTCATGACTTTGAGAATGATGAGTATGGCCAATTCGTGAACAACGACATCAATTTGGATGAAGTTCTAAGGCACATTAGCATTTTGGGTACTAAATAGAAATTACACAAGGATGTCCTAATTTCGTTCATAGCTTATGTCATGGACAACGACTATAAGGTATGGCATCATTTCTTGGCCACAAAGCTATTACTTGTGAAACATTTGAGAGATGTGACCAAGGATCGAGCAATCCTCTTGTACGCCATTGTGATCGAGAAGTCTATTGACATTGAGCAGTTGATCTTCAACAACATTATCATGTTAACCCATTCACCATATGACAGATTATGGTATCCATCCTTGATAACTACCTTATGCTGTCAAGCTAGAGTAGTTTGGTCACCCAATGAAAAGTTGTGACATCCAAAGATTTCATTGGATAGTGGAATCATCCACAAGTTTCATATGAGTGAGCACACTGCTACTAGAGGTAGTTCATCAACTGTACCTCAACCACCACAGCATGCCCAGAATCTCTCCATGCTTTAACGAATAGAAAGGCTTGAGCACCGTTTAAACCATCAAGCAAAGTGCTTTAAAGCAATTAAAAAGATGATGAGGGCATATGTCAATCATGCTAGCATGGACATGACTATTTTTCCCACACTGCCCGTCGATCCTACCCAAGATGAGGATGACGATGTTGCTGCAAAGAAGGATGATGATTGACTTCGTCCACAAGTTTAGGGGAGTTTCTCTTTCTTTATTTTCAATAACATTGAAGACAATATTAATTTTAAGTTTGAGGGGAAATTTAAACTTTTTACATTTTTATGCTTTATTTGTTTATGTATTTTCTTTTATTTTATTCGCCTATTAAGTTATGAATGTGTGAAAAATGAAACTAGAGTAAATGCACCATGAAATTGACTTACCCATCCAATGATGAAATCTAGTTGTCTTGCTATTCTTATACTTTTAGTAAGCATGAATAAAGTTGACGTATTATGTTGAATTCTTATGTATAGCAACATTGTAGGATAAAATTTCCACAATTGAACACTTCATCTCTTATATTGAGTTATTATGTATTTAGAAAATGATTATGTGAATGTGAACTCTTATATTAGGTTTGGAGTTTTAGAATTTGTTTTATCCTCTCTTGAGGTGAAATATTAGGAGACACCTAACTAGGAAATGACTTAGGCCATTGTTGGATCAATTGAGCCATTCGAGCTAAACTAATTATATATTATCCCTAGTATACCCCCTTGAGCCAAGAAATTTTTTCTTTTCTTTGTCAACCATAAACAAGTGAGCTAGGCTTTTAAATAATGTTTCCAATTCTACACCCTTCATTCCTAAGCATTTACATTGTTTTAGGAAATATATTACATTTTTTATGAAAAGGTGGACAATATATATATGTATGTATGTACAATTTCTAAATTTGATATGAAGCATTCATCCCACTCTCAGTAAAAGAAACAAGTTTGGAGGTGATGAATTGAGAATAAAAAAATATGGTTGATGAATGAAGAGTGAAATGAAAGACAAAGGTGTACTTGGTGGAGAAAAAAAAATAAGGCTATATAGGTCTTAGAACAATTATGTGCTTAGGGTGACTTGAGCTACAGAATATCCTATATCTTACCTTGACCTTAGTCATACATTACAAGCTGAATAAAGTCCAAGGATCTAAGTTGAGTGTGAGCTTGCATTAGTGGAGAGAGAGGTGAAAAGCAAAATCATGAAATTCTAAGTTGGTTTAAGGTTTCATTGAGCATAAACTTATCTAAAGTGCATGATGTTCATTATAAGAGATTACACACACACACACACACACATAGAAATTCACTTGAAAATGAGCTTACATTTGAATGAAATGTAAACTTAAACGATATTTATGCTTTACTTGAGTTGAGAAAACAAGCAATTGATGAGGATATTAAAGGTGATCAATGAATTGGTGTGATCTCTCAATTGATGTTTTCAACCGTGCTACTTCATTTTCTTTATTTTAGTTTTGCTCAAGGACTAGTAAAAAGTTAAGTTTGGGGATGTGATAATTCTATTATATAGAGTTATTAGCTACATTTTGGGATAATAAAATAGCTAAGTCCTCACGTTTTGAGTTAACTTTAAATGGTTTTTAGGTTTTTAGTTAATTAGTTCAAAGCATATTGATGTACTTCAATTTTATTAATTTTAACTCAAATTCTTGTTGCAAGTTTCTATTTAAGTCAATGCTGGTTTGGTCTTTGATATTGTAGGTTCACATGTGCTTAAAGTTGAATGTTGGTGAACATGGCAATGGAGACCAAGTGTAGACTTTTACTAAACATGTCGTGATATTTCAGTCATAACTTGAGCTACAAATTTCCAATCAACATGATTCTTGGACCATTGCGAATTGGAGAGGAAGACCTACAACTTTTGTGTTTATCATTTTACCCATATCAGCCTAGAAGTAGGAGACAATCATGTTTCAAGATAAGGCACCATAGTAGACTACACCAAGGCAACACAAGAGTAAGCAGCGCTATAGCCTTAAAGAGCTCAAGCCCGTAATGCCCAAGGGAGCAGTAATGCTCCCATACAAAAACTCGAGAGCTTGGCACCACAATGCCCAAGGAGGAGTGTCGCGACGCTAGATGGAAAGCAAGTAATAAAAATATAAAAGTTAGAAGCGTCGTGGCACCCCTAAAGCAAAGTCGCGGTGCTTTGACGTGGATTAATATAATGCAGCCAATCAAGAAATGAGTTTTTAGGGTTTGTTGGTGGCTATAAATAGGTTTTTTTCAATAGTTGAGAGGGAGGTTTAAAAAGGCAATGAATGCTAGTTTTTGAGAGAAAAGAAAAAGGTTTTCAACAAGAGAAACAAGAAGAAATCGAAGGAATTAAGAATCAAGAATCGATAGGGGATTTGATATTTCTTTACCCTTCATTTCTTTCTTGTTATTTTCCTATAGCAATGATCTTTTCTCTTAATTTAATTATGTCTGTTGTAAATACAATGATGAACTAAATTCATTTTTTAGGATTATGGAATATTTCATTAGGTAGCTTGATTATTTAATTTTTCCTTGCTTAGTGTTAATGGAAATCACATGGTTTATTCAATTTTGCACTTACTACTTTTCTCTACTTGAGCACCAATTGAAATATAGTAGGTTTCTAAATGGAACTCGACAAAGAGAGTTTAAAATATATCATAGTTTTGAATAGCCTTTATTCGATTCACTTCGGTGTTAGGTAATAGTTTCATGTTTAGGATAGACATATACCTAAATACCTTAGGCAGCTATATTAGGACACAAACTTAATGAACTTTTTCTAATTAATTTGCCTAGACATATGGGATTAATTTAAAAAAGGTATGTGTGCATGATCTCAATAGATGACGTGTATTTAATTTGGATTCTAGATTAGCCATGTACTCCATTAAGCTAAGTTAAGGAAAATGATTTAATTCAAATGAAGTTTTGAAAAACACCATAATCCTAGGTTTTGAGTAAATATTTCTTTTAGTGACATTTTATGCTTTGTTAATTATTTAATTAATCAACTATTTTTAATTTAATTGATCATTTGAAATCGAGAGCTTGGATGAAATTATTTTGGTAGAAGTTTAGTACTTAGTAAAAATAGGTACAAATCTCTGTGAGAAACGATACTCGACTTACTTTATATTAATTGTACAGCCATGTGAACTTGTGTGTATAATCTAATCAACAAACATGTTTTTTTGCAAATCTAGGCTGAGGTAGTCGACTATGGTGAAGCCAGGGTCAACTATGTCTTTAATTTCCATCTTTTTCACACATTAGGCTTGCCAAGGTCAACTATAGAAGAGCCAAGGTCAACTATGTTTGTGTGAGTCTTTAATATTTCGAGCTTTCTGCTTCACCGTCGACTATGACTTTGTATTCTTCAAGTTTTCCACTATTTCTGCCTTTGAATTAACTTAAGCTTTTCTAGGGTCAACTCTTGACTTGTGTATTAAGGATTCCTTGATTTTTTGGTGCTTCTTTTTAGCTATTTCTTCCTTGTCTTGTTCCTATAATCAAATAATAATTCAAGGCATATATGTTCTTTGTTTACTTAGCTAAATATTTATTGTTTGAAAGATTTTGTGATATTTCTAATATGCATGGCTTTTCAAACAATTTTGTGACTTCAGGGGATGAAAAATATAATTGAGACAATTTCAAATGCTTAACATTAAACTTAAGATATCATGCAATTTTTGTCAAATCAAAACATGATGTAACTCAAGACTAACAATATCGATAGATTAGATACTTTATTGATATAGTTGAGCAATGTATCGATATGTCCAACCTATTTTGAAACCTAAACAGTTTTTAAAGGACTTTTAAAAATACAAATAAATATGCTTCAAAACTAAACTTTGAATATTTAGTTTTTCCACTTCAAATATTTCTAAATTGATTAACACTCATTTTTATTTGAATTATCTGGATCGATTTATAAATAATTAATTTTGTCGCTAAAGTTTACAAGTTATTTTCAGACTCTTGTTTTTATTTGAAAATCTTTGGATATTTGATTTCACTTGGGAAGTAACCTTTGGAATCTTTGAATATTTGATTACACTTGGAAAACGAACTTTTGAAACTCTTCGGATATTTGAGTATGCTTGATAAAACGGACGTTGACTTATTTGGGAATAGCTACTTGCATTTATTTGAAAGTGTATTTCATAAACATTTTTCTATTTAGCTTGTTCCTTTCCTCGTATCTGCTCACGGATTTATTTATAAATCACACAGGTAAGATGCATTTGTTATTTCATATTAGTAGATTGTTTGGCTTGCTGTCTTTTGGAATGAGCTACTTTTACAATCAGTTTTGGTAGGTAATCGTTATGACATCTATTAGGTGTCATCCCCTTTGCTTTATGTTGTACTCCGCTAGTCTAGTCTTTTGTGTTTTAACTATCATGGGTTATGACAATGTTTATATCTTGTAATAAATGTTATATTTGAATTCACCATTGGATGGCTTATACTTTAAATTTGCCCCAAGATAGCTTATACTTTGAACTTTGAAATGATTTGCTTCTACACTTTGAGCAAGGGGTTGTGCAAACTGATATATTTAGATATTTGATAAATATAATTATGCATGTTTTGTACACGATTCCATGGTGATGAGTCCAATGATGTAAATTGGGGTAATTGGTTTATTTGCTTTAAGGCTTGCATGCGTTAAAAAGGTCACTCTTGTTGATACCCTTGCACCGGTCATGGCCTTTGGGTTTGGGTCATGACACTAGCCCATCAAGAAAAGGGAAAGAAAATGTGTCAATTGAGGATATTATTACACAGAAACCATATACTAGGGAAAAGAGGAAAACGTTTAAGGGGATTGGTAATTATACCAATCCATGCATTGGTGAACAAGTGTGGAATGTAAGTATCATTAATATATATGTATATATATATATATATATGTATATGTTATTGTATACATAGAAGACATCATCAACAAACACTCTCAACAAAGTAGAAAATTGGAGTAACTTATGCATCCACATATGATCATGTTCACAGAAGTCATAGATTGAGGTGGAAAGGAAATAAAGCCATGGACATCTAAAAAACTTCAAGAGCAAAGGGATGTCATGGTGACCAAGATGGGGAAAAGACGTGAAACTTCATGCATTGGAACTCAAGGCAGTCAAAACACACTTTCCAAATGCAGAACAAGAATATGTTGTTGTTGTTTTTTTTTTAATACAAAATTGTGCTTTCTTATGGATGGTTTCCTTTTTGAAATGATATGGATGAATATGGATGAAATTCACCCTACAACAATAAAAAATTAATCAAGTTTATCGACTAATGATTTGAACTCTTGAAAATAGGTTTGCTTATAGACTTACGATTTAGTGCAATTTTGGTGCTAAACCACAACTCCTTGTTCTACAAATTACTATAAAATTATCTAAAATTGAAGAAGACATGACCTACTAGTAGCCAAAAGGTTAAGAAAGATCACGTGAAATGGAAACATGATCATTGCTCCAACAATAATTTTATAAAATATAAGATTAAAGATTAAAAGTGGCAGTCATCATAGATTAATCTTGAGATATTCCTCAAGAGTTGTTACCTCGATGAACAATATGCCACGGCTAATGATATTAATTCTTAACACAATAATTAAATGCTCAAAATAGTATTAATGGTTTTTGCAAAAAGTCAGAGCATGTGGGTGACCTTTTGTTTCAATTTCATTCTTGTTTTACGTTTTCTTATTATTTTGTTGATAGAATTCTAATTTCACCAAACTTTACATTTTAATGTTTAATGGCTATGCTTTCTTTCACAAGTCATTGTTAACACATTCCTGTAGGACAATAATAACTTAATTATAAGCTGCCACAAAATTTAAATGGTAGTAGGAGGATGATCTCGATGAGAATACCCAATATTTAGGACAAAAAATAGAATTTTCACAAGATGACATTATGTCCTATTAAAGATTTGAGCATTTTAGAACCATTAATAAATTTGAAGAAAATATAAGTAAATCAAGGTTCATTCAAACATTAGCAAACCCCTTCAAGAGTGAATATATATGTTAGTGAGACCAATCATTTTCATCAAGCAATATATGTTGTTGCTAGATTTTGCTTTAATCTATTTCAGTGAAATATGGAGTATGGTCTGGCTCAATAGAAAAAAACAACTTGCATTACTAAGACTTCACTTATATCCTTAATAACTAGTTTCGGCTTGAACCTATTTCATGAGGTCATACTACGGCTTCAAAGAGGTATATTCTTCAATAAAAAATATTTTTTTAAAAGGAGAAATCTAATTTATATAAAAAAAATTACAAGAGTCTAGGCCATCCATTCTCAAGACTTAATTTATCAACTAACAAAAGAGAAGACATATCAGAATGAGGAGTCTCAAATATATATAGTCCTATTGGAAGATTATTATGGTTGGTTGCCATCTAGTCTGCGCAACTATTGGCTTCACGGAATACGTGAGTGAGTGAACAAGACCAATCACACTAGAGAAGATCCTGTATTGTCTCCACAATGTTTGAATATGGGTCCAGATGAGAGCCTAATTGGTTTATCCTCTTAATAGCAAGTTTAGAATCTGTTTCTACCAAGACCTTCCTAAAGCCTTTGTTCCAACATAGTTCAAGGCCCTTTAAAATTGCCCAAAGTTCTGCTCCAAGGGAGAAGGAAGTACCTATATTGAAAGAAAAACCTAATAGCTAGTTTCCCTTTTCATCATTGACTAAACCTCTAGCAACAACATTCCCTAGTTGCCCTTTTGCACTACCATCCACATTCAGCTTCACATAAGAAAGATTTGGTTTAACCCATATTGCAAGGATTCCGTAACTCATGTTTAGCTCATAGTAATGCAGGATATCCCAAGCTTCCTTGGCTTTCAGCCAGACTTTTTGTGATGCATTAGTCGACCACTGAAAGTTTGTTTCAAATATACTTAAGTTTCTCTAGTGCCAGAACATCCAAAGTGTATGAATAAAGATACCACTCAAAGGCAGAGCATCATGGAGGACATTGCTAGTCATATTGAATTGGATCCATGTCTGCAAGTTTAACACAAAAAAAACCCCTAAAGTCAAATTTGGTTTAATTGCTAACCATGTGTCTCTAGATGTGGGGCAATCTCGCAGGGCATGTATGAGATTTTTTATATCATTATTGCATCTACTGTAAACACTCGAAGTGCATAGGTTCCTTGACATCAACCATGTTGCTGTTGGAAGAGATTGATGCAAAACACGCCATATAAACATTTTGACCTTCTTGCAACTCATTAAATGCCACACCTGTCTCCATTTATTCTTCTCAGGAAAATTTGTTACAGATTGACTTTCATAGGCAAATTTAACAGAGAATTCTCCACTACTTGTCAAAATCCAAAAACATTTGTCATTTTCGGTATTATTGGGATCAATGGAATACGAAGCAAGCTTTTGAAGAACCTGCATTGGTAAAATATTTGTAAGAGAATCTAAGTCCCAATTTCCATATTCATCACAGAAACATGCTATTGGTAATTCTATTTTAGCTAAGGACAAGTCTCTGACAACAAAGTTAATTAACGGGCCACAAGGCAACCAAGAGTCCAACCAGAATTTTGTATGGAGACCATTATTTACTACCTTTCCCAAACCCCTTGCAAGAACTTCCCTGCTTTTTAATATACTACGCCAAGTGTGGGAATCAGATGATTTAGCTTGGACTGAAAAAAAGTCGTGATGCCTTAGATATTTCTTCTGTAAGATTTCAACCCATAAAGAGTTATTTCCTTGCCACAATTACCAACCAAGCTTGGCAAGTAAAGCCAAATTAAATTTTCTAGCCTCTTTAATCTGTAAACCTCTAAGTTTTTTGGGTAAACAAAGTGTGTGCCAATTTATCGCATGGATCTTCCTCTCTCCACCTACTTGACCCCAGATGAAATTCCTGTTTAACTTGTCGATTTCCATGGCCACGTTGTTTGGGAGTAATGTGGTTTGCATAATGTACGAAGCCATTGTACTAGTAACTACTTGCACTAAGGAGACTCTCCCCGCCATTGAAAGGAATTTATTACTCCACTGTTCAAGCTTCCTCCCCACTTTGCTGCATAAATCAGAGTAAGTGGCTTTTGTAACCCCACCATGAAGCATCGAGGTTCCTAACTATTTGTTGAAATCTTTTGTAAGGCTAATGCAAGCCACACGACTTAATGTTTTAGCTTTGAATGAGTGAACATTTGAGGAGACAAGCATTCTAGATTTCTCAAGACTTACTTTTTGTCCTAATGCTGAACAAAACTTTTGAATAACCCGCATCATAACTTGTACTTGGGTCTGAGTAGTTCTTCCAAACAACATAATGTCACTTGCAAAACATACATGAGAAAGAGCCAGTCCACTTTTTGTCAGTAAGAGAGGCTATCAGTTCCCTAGTGTAACTTCTTCATTAATTAACTGTGACAATTTCTCCAAACATAGTACAAAAAGATAAGGAGATAGTGGATCACCTTGTTTGATGCCTCTCGATGGCACAAATCTTTCTGATTGCTTACCATTCCATAAAACAGAAAATGTGGGGTTCTGGACAATATTCATAATTAACGATATCCAGTTCAAGGGAAGGCCTATCTCTAGAAGAACTTCTTGAAGAAATGACCACTTGACTCTATGATAAGCTTTTTCTAGGTCGATTTTGATCACCAAAGCTCCTTTCTTTCTTTTCATAATCCGCATTGTATGAATGGCCTTTTGCACTACAATGATATTATCAGATGCTTGTAGCCTCGGTATAAAGCTGCTTTGGGTATTTCTCATTAGCTCCGTCAATATTGGTCGTAAGCGATCTACAAGAATTTTGCTGAGCAATTTCAATCGAATTGAACATAGGCTTATAGGGCAAAATTAGCTCACATTCTCTAGTCTTTCCACTTTAGGGATAAGAGTAATAAGTGTGTGGTTCAATGATGGTGGGAAGGAACCTTTCAGGTAAGCATCTTGTGCAAATTTAATAAGGTCATTACCAATAGTCTTCTAATTTTTTTGAAAGAAGCTTACAGGAAACCCATCATATCCCGAACTTTTTTTTAGATTCATTACAAAAAAAGCTTGTTTAATTTCTTCACTCGTAAGAGGCATGGCCAGTGTTGATGATTTGGAAATATCCAATCTCCATTTTGGATCTGTCAAAAAAGTTCCATGAATCCCATCATCTGTGTATAAATTCATGAAAAAGCTAACTACTAGATTTTCAATTTTCGATGGTTTCGTGCACCAGGTATTATCTTCCCCTTTGAGGGTAGAGATATGTTTCCTCTTCTGTTTACTCTTCACCATGACATGATAAAACTTGGTATTTCCATCACTATATTTAATCCAGTCTATCTTTCCTCGTTGTTGCTATATTACTTCTTCTGGATAGAGAACTGGATTGTATTCTTCAATAAGAGAGAATTCAAGATTTTGGAGGTAATCATTTGGTCCCTTATCTAACTACTTTTGAATTCCTGTAAGCCTTGCTATAAGTCTCCTCTTTGTTCTGAGAATGTCTCCAAAATGGGTTTTGCTCCATGTTTTTAAGTTATAAGCCAATCATTCCAATGAGGTACTTATATCATTATTTTCAAATGTCCAATGCGACCCCAAAAAATACCAAAGCTTGGATGAGACGTCCGCGCCTCCTTAAATCTACATTTATTCAAATCAGGTAGCATTGATGGAGAAGAGCACCGTACTAGAACTGGGTGGTGGTCGGAATGTGTCCGGGGTAGATTAATAGCAACAACATTAGGAAACATAACATGCCATCTATCATTGACAAAGACTCTATCTAAACGGACTCGGGTATAATCTAAACCTTTTCTTTTATTCCACCATGTGAACTTGAACCCAGAAGCTTCAAAATCATATAAATTACAGTAACTCATGCAATTGAGTAATTGGTTGCACTAAGTTAAATTTACGCTATTTCTTCCCTGTTTTTCGTTTGGAGAGATTATTTGATTAAAATCTCCTATAACCATCCAAGGCATATCCTGATCATTGCTTGCCAGTTTTAGAGAATCCCATAAATGTTTTCGCTCCTTCACTAATGGACTGCCATAGATTTCCGTGAGTAACCATTGCTCTTTAGATGGGTTTACAAGCAAGTGGGTTAATTAAGATGAGTAAGCTAGGACCTCAACTTCAATCACCTCAGCATTCCAAAACACCCAAATGCCTCCTGAGTAGCCATTTGCTTTTACTTTGAAATAATTTTGGAAGCCATATTTGCAACACATTTTATCAACTCCCATCCCTGATATTTAAGGCTCGAAGAGAATAAATATATGAATTTTATGCAATTTAACTAGGCTTTTAATATTTCTACAGCACCTGTGAGAGGCTGCGCCTCTAACATTCCAGCTCAGAATATTTAACATGTATAAGAGAATAACAAATAAAGATCAAATAAAGAATTAGGTCAAGGAGACCTGCATAACAATGGTTTCATTACTTTCAAGCTCCATGGAGCTAGAGATATCATCTGTTCCTTGCATAAAAGGGTTATCATTTTCCATTGGTTCTATTAACTTTTCACGAGCTGCACCATTAACTCCAACACCTTGTTCATTTTTATGTCCACCATTTTCCAAGGACATGGCTATTTTTTAGTATTGAATTTGTAATGGTGGTGATGATGGGGGTCCTTACACCATACTTTCAACTATTTCGGGATTTGATTGTCGAGTAGACTTAATAGCGCCACTAGAGAAAGCTATTTTAGGCTCTTCAGGGACTTGCTTTTTGCCTTTAACCTTTGATGAAAACGTAAGATCTCTATTCGACACACTTGCGGAAGATTACAAGTTTTCCTTGAGTTGCTCTTTTGTATAAGTTGTAGTCATGCTCTTATTGTTCTACCCATTTCTGGCATTGTAGTAGCATTCTCTATAGACTCAGGTATCATCGCATCTCCATCCTACTCCATATCTTCATTGTCCAACACAACAAATCGAGAACCCAAGTTGGAAATAGGTTGCAATTTTTCCACTTGTATGGCTGCTTTGGCCTTTTGCATTATAGGTCTTTTGTTATTCTTCTGCACAACCATCTAGGGACCAAACATGGTTGTTTCATAATCCTTTTGAACAACTTTATGAGACTCTGACAATTTCAACACTTGCTTTTCAGATAATCCCTATTTTTCTTTCTGCTTCATGACACATCCCTCTTCACTACGCCCAAATTTCCCACAATGAAAGCATAACATTTTCAGTCCTTCATATTCAATTTTTTGCCACCTGCCTCCAATGAAGATTTTTGGTATAAATGGTTTCCTAAGATCAATTTCCATACATAGTCTAGCAAAATTCCCTCTCAATTGGGAAGAGGTAGTTCGGTCAATCTTGATTGTTTTTCCAATCTTATTGCTTATCCTAGCCAATATCTCCTTATCATAGTACTCACGTGGCATCCCAAGCAAACAAACCCTTGCTGCTACCGATTCAACTAAGGCTTCATCTGATCTAAATCTTAGACACCATCTTCGAAGAATGAGATAGTGATCTGCTATGATCCAAGGTCCATCCGTTAGCACAAGAAAATAATCAGATTTATTGTCAAAACGAAAACAATAAAATCCGTTATCAAGATCAACCGCTTGGAAATCACCAAGTAAAGCCCACATCTATTTTACCTTAGTACAAAAAGATAGGTGTAACTACTGTTCCTACCCAATAGTTAAACTATTAGGGTATTTTTCCAAGGTTTCCAAATGCGTAGCTTCTCTTCCTTTGTTAATCGAATATATAGGCCACCGATATTCCGATCAGTATCTTCCTCATCAGACTTAAGCACTTCAACCTCCACTTCATCATCATCAAGGGCTTCCCCATTCGTATCATGTTCATGATTTTCATTAAATAGAGTATGACGGTAAGACAAACGAGGAAAAGCACCAGGTAGTACATTCTGGTTTTGAGGTAGGGTATCCACAAGTTGACTTCTAGGATCTTCAGTTTTCAATCCAAATCGGATCCTTTAGAACCCACACGATTAACAAATAAGGGAAAACCTCCCCTAGAATTTGGTGAAGGGTCACCAACTATGTCTGCCTCCATGCAAAGGCAGTCAAGAGGCTGAACTAGGTTTTTAGTAAGATTGCCTTAACGTGTGCTGAGAGAAAAATTGAATAATAATAAAAAGCATTCAATCTTCCTTTTATAAATCAATCTATATACTCATAAACTATTAAAGAGGGATATTTTCTTTCCTTTAGTCTTTCTTTCAAGAAGTGTTGTCCAGATAGCTACAAAATTTCAAGAAAAATAGAAGAAAAAGATTGGAATGCAAAATTTTATAAAATGAGTGAATGTGTCCATCTTCTGCAAAGAGCATAGCATTTCAGGAGCTACAGAAATGATGTCTAAATGCAAAATGGTGAATGAGATGGTATTGGAGGCAAAGTTTGTTCACATAAATAGAGTTGGCAATGCAATTTAGGTTTCACTTCAAGAATTAACGAAATAAAACTTTAGTGTCCAAACTGAAATACATATTATACCTCAGGGTTCTACAAGTAACTCAAAACACAAAATCCAAAAGAGACAAATTGGGCTAGTGATTCTTTGAATAAGTAATTAAGAGACTAAAATAGCTAAGTACACCCCTCAGAAACACACTAAAGTAAAAATAGGAAGTAAATCATCCATAAATCAAAGTCAACATTGATTTTATCATTGTCACAGGATCTTGACAATGATAGACCTCCCACTCGTCGCAACACCAAAAATAGAAAATGTTGCAAGGAGAATTGATAAAATTGCTTGTACTTTAACCTGCAAACCAAAAAATAATAAAAAGTAGTTTGGTTTTAGTCGACCTTGTTTTACTCAAATTTTATATTTAGCATATTCACAATCGATTTTATTACAACAATATTGCAACAAGGGAACAAGAGAGCGGCATATTGAATAGAGAAAGACATTGAAAGTCCATAAGACACCCTTTCTTGTTACAAATTGCATAGTGCATAACATTCTAGATTTGATCATTGCACTATTTACGTGTGTTACACCTTTTTTTCCACAATAAAAATAACTTTAAACCACTAACCCAATCAATATTTAAGACAACATATGAGAAGCAAATACAAAGAATCTTGCAGGTTGGAATCGAAGAGCTACACATGATACATATTTTTATTTTTATCCTAGGCGTTTCCAGCAAACATAGGTATATAATGCCATTCATTATGAGATATAAGAGTTAGTCAGTAACTAATTATCATTTACTTGTATCCATGAACATCAGCCTAAGGGTCTTTGTTTGTTCTAGCATTTCAAGCTCGCATACTTTGAACTCGTTTACAGTACTTCCAATATAAAGAATTGCAAAATTTCCACAACCATTCCTATTTACTATATTCAGCTCTCAAAATGAATATAGCAGAACTGAAGCCATCAATTATTAATTAGCTCAGTTTAAAAACATAAAAATTCTCTTTAACCCTTGAATTAATTAAATTGAAAGCTATCCATCATAGAAATCTCACTAATTTCACTAAAAAATCTAACTTTTAACTCATATTTAGGCCAATAAAAATACACAATCAAGCAAAGATTTTTTCTTTTTTGGTTTAACATGATTTAGTAAGTTTTGCTTTAAAATGATTCATTTTGTTAAGCATAAAATGTCTATCTTCTATTACATTATGGAAAAAAGTAATTAAGTTTTTTTTTTCTATTTTTTGCTTTAAATCTTTAAGTCAATCATTTTTTGATATGTGTTAGACAAAAAAGTAAGCACACAAAGCTTAATCAACAACATTTAATGTTTACGTTAACCTATCACGTGACAGTGACATTATTAAAATAACAAGTCAACATGCCACAAGGTAGTGATATTATAAAAAAGATCTGTTAACTTACTATGTGACATAAAAGTGTCATGTGTATCGTTAATTAATAAAAATTAACGTAGTGAAAAGGGACTTATTTGATGTAAAATAAAAATTTAGAGACTTAATTAAATGTAATAAAAAGATAGAGGTTTAATTAACTTTTTTTTGATATAATTCAAAGACTTATGTAAGTGTTTAGCATAAAATAAAAATAAAAAGTAACTCTTGTGGTGAGATTTTTTTTTTAGTTTAATGAATAAAAGACTTTTACCAAAGCAAAATATAAATAATTTTCTTTAAAAAATTTAATTGGACTCCCTTAATGAAAAGTTCGAATGAGAAACAAGACAAGGAAGAAATGTTGCAAAATTAATCAACAAAGAGAACCACGAAGAATAAAAGAAGACATATATTGGGATCTAAAATTAATCAAATTTTTAATTTTAAAAGCCGATCTTTTATTTCTGTAATTTTCTCAATACAGAAAATCGATGAAAAAACAATTAGTAACTATATTAATAGTTTTAAAATTGTAGGTCAAGGATAACTCTTAATAAATAAGTTTCAATAAGGATAATCATTATTATTTTTAATTAATTTTGTTTCAATGAAAAATGAAACTTACATTTTAATTTGATATAAAGAAAGTGTTGAATCTTAAATTAAAATTTTTTAATAAATATTGAATGAAAAAATGATCATTGCCGTCCTAAAAATTAAAAGGAGAGAAAGGGGAAGCTAGAAAAGGAATAGACGGAGAGGGGACTGTTTTTTCGTTTTTGGTGAGAGCGAGGGGGGGAGACGACTTGACTCTACTCTCTGTAATTCCGTCCCAAGCCAAAGACAAAAGGGGAAAAAATTCCAAATTATAAGCTTATTGAAATTTTTATATAAAGGAGGTGAAATTCGAAAGCAGAGGTCGTTGCTTCCTCCTTCCTACCAACTTTTGAAAGATGAACGGCGGCCCCTCCGGTTTCAGTGCGTACAAGTCCTTCTTCTTCTTATTTTCTTAGGCTTTTACCATGACCTTCTCATTTTCCTTGAAAATATGATGATCATGATTATTATTTCTTTTTTGGTTTGTGGTTGCAGATAATGCTCCAGTGACTAGAATCTTTTTAATTGCTTGTGCTCTCTTCACCGTATTCTTTGGGATCCAAGGCCGTTCTTTCAAGCTTGGTTTGTCCTATCAGGTAATTCTTGTTTTGCCTTTTACGTTTAAGAGTTGTAGCTTTGAATCTGGGTCGATTGTTTGTTTCTATGTTTTCCTTCGTTTCTTAATTCAAATGTTTTATATAGGATCCCCAGATGGTATGACTTGTATTACGTCTTTAAGTTTACTTTTCAATGTGAATTCATGTTGTAGCATTTTTATTATTGTTTTATTTTCTGAATTGATATTGTAGGGTTTTCTATCTTGTATTTTTTATTTACCATTTAAATTTCAGTATAAGCTCTTATGTTTCTGTTTCTTTTAATTTACAAGGACTGGCCATTGCTTTTCTAAATATTGAATTACAAATCTGTTTCATTTTTTTTTTTTTATAATAGTCATACTGATTAATCTCAGATCCTGCCTTTTTTTGTTTCATTTTGTTTTTATCATCCCTTGCTTGAGGGATGGCATTGCTGAGACGTGTTAACATAATGATTTCTAAATTGATTGGTTGCTGCACATTATTAGATGTTTCATAGATTTATAATTAGTTTCTAGTAATCTTACGGTAAAGATATTAGGTTGTTGAGATATTGTTGTAATGCAAAATTCCAAGATACATGAAATTCACCTTACAAGAAAACAAGGGTATGGATTATATTGAATTATGAATGAGTTGTTCCTCTTCCTACGTTGCCATCATAAGTTGGCTCAAAATCAAGTAATTTTGCTACTGTAAATCATCTTTGTGTCCCTCTTTAGGAATAAGAATTGATGTCAAAGTTGTTGATGCAACTTTTGTTGTTTTGAGACATTTAAACAAGTATTGTGACTGCTGTCAATTTGTTATTTGTTGAGTGTACAGACATTGGCACATTGTATTTTAGATAAGTGAAACCAAAGGGGCTATTCCTTCTTTTATGTCCCTCTTCACAGTTTAAGTGTTTATATGCTGAATAAAACAAATTCAGGAAGTATGCTTCCTGTTGTCAAAAGCTTAGTTTGTCTCGTGGAAAGTAATTTTATGGATTGTTGTGAGAGAATAAAGTCAGATGGTAAAGCAATGGTCATTTTCTCAGAAATGGGAATAAGGTGGCGAGGGGGAGGGGAGGAATTGTGAGGAGATTTGGCCTGAACTCTACTGTCAAACGGCAAAAGATACAAAAATTAAGTGATAATAAAATATTGTTTGTATTTCTAGGTTGTAAATGGCTAATCAGTTTAATGATCTTGCATTTATTTATTCAAAGATGCCATGTGCTTTTCAATTTATTGTGTATAACTCTTATTGGATCATTTCAATTTTATGACAGGATATTTTCAGAAAACTTAGCATATGGAAGTTAATTGTATCAGTTTTTGCCTTTTCATCCACTCCAGAACTGATGTTTGGACTTTATCTACTATACTACTTCAGGGTGTTTGAGAGACAGATTGGTTCCAACAAGTATTCAGTGAGTGATCATGTTGTTTATGCTAGTCCATTCTGTTGTGTTGTCTTAAATGTTACACCCAATATGCAGAGAGTTAAACTATTATTACAGAATGTATGTTTCTGATGAAGTACATTGAGGTAACCAAACTTTACTGATATTCTTAAGGCCTTATTAATAGAGGCTCTGCCATGCAAAAAGAATAGAAACACCTGAAAGAATGCCGTTCGTTGTTGTGTTAAGAAAAAGGTGAAATTGAAATGTAATAGGATACTAAAAACAATAAGAATTAACAATGAAATGAAAAGAAAATTCGTAAACATAACTCTTTAGCAGAATGTGGCATGATTGGAAGTGAAACATAAATTTCTTCAAGTTTTGAAATCCTACTTGCTTGATGATTTGACCAAGGTTGTCAGTATCATACAAACTAACATTTTTGTTTCTTCTGGGAATGGTATTTCCTACATACCATCGCATTTTGATTCACCGTTTTGAGATAGTGCTATTTGTAGCATAATTTACAGAAATTTAGTCATTTTTAATACTTTTACCGTAATTTAGTTCTTTAAAATCATGGGGGCTTCTTTTATTGAATCAAATTGGCTACAAATCTTTGGGCTTGCATTGTGCAATTGAAATTTAGGTTTACTTTGTTCAAGTTTATTTTGACATGACATTAAACTCAATAGCAGCCTGGGTATAAGTAAAATATCCACATGAGGGATCTTCTTCTGATGTCATTTCTTTTACTAACATTCACCGTCTCCTAGTCTGTATCATACTTTTTGTCTCTCTTGCTCACATCGACATACCCACTCTCACATGCCAACCTACCCCACCATCACATCTTCTGATTTCCCAATAATAGCCATGGAAAGAAGCTAAAAAAACTGCAGGAGGTTGCAACAACTCCTTATTTGCTACTGACTTGATTTTGGCTTGGCGTTTTTTTTTTATTTTTTTTATTTCCATCTCTTCCAAAATCTGGAAAAGTAGGCAAGTTTGCATATTGGTTGGAATAGGATTTTTAGGTGGACATGTCCAAGCTGGGCAAGTACAGCTGCTGCATCATGGCACAGTGCTGTATTGGAGCAGAAGGGAACTAGAGAGAGCCATGTATTGGTTTTGGTGAAAATTGGTTTGTACACCACCTGTGCAGAGAAATTGGAAACTGTTAAGGCTCAGTTTCTTTATTCTTCATGAAAATAGGATAAAATTTCCCAAGAGGGAAGAAAAGTTATGACCAACATTTTCGGTGTTACGTAGAGACAACCACCTTCAATCACCTGCTGCTACCACTGGCAGCTCTCCCTCATTAACTATTGTTGCAGCAAGTAGTGATATCAGCTACAGTAATTTCTCCTATGCACTTATTGTCCATGTTCTTCTATTAGTTATTCTCTTCTTTAGATGGAGATTTATTTCTTGAAAACTTTGCCTTGATTTCATCTATTCAGATTGCACTGAAGGACTGTTAATTGGTTGATCTTTATGAAAAGATTATTCATTTTCCTGTGTTGGTCATGATATTAATCTGTTTTTGGTTTTAACTGCTAAAATATTCCATGAGATGGGAGTACTGTTCTCCACTGTTAAAGAGGGAAGTAATTAACAATATGATTCTTCTATTCTTTAAGTGAAAACCTACAAGTTTTATGACAAATTTGGGGTGTAAAAGGAAACTGGGTATACATATATCTGAAATTTATGAATCAAATGATTTTTGTTTTTAAAAGATGAATCAATAACTGGGGTTTATACAAATATCTTTTGATGGAGAAATTACCATATGAAAGATTAATTTATTTGATTCATAAATTTGTGATGTAAGAGGAAACTGAAATTGCTTATGGAATTTGTGAAGAGTCCTCAAAAATTATTTCTTCTTCCTGTCATCATCTTCTTTAATCCCATGCTATGTGGTTTATTTACTGTTTGAAATGCGATATGAATTTTAAATTCCAAATTCTTTGTTTGCCCTCTAAACAACAATGATTTGTATTTGAACCAAATCTGCTAAGGATTTTAAAAGCCCAAATTTTAGGATTTACAATTTATTCTGGGACTAGTATTTAAACAAATCCATCCCACCGTCTTTGATCTTTCTATGTTTCAATTAATCATTATCTTCTTGATCTCATCTCTCTCCCCTTGCTCTCCTTAACTCCTTTTGTCTAAAGTGAATTAACTCTCTCTCTCTCTCTCTCTCTTTCTGTGGAACTTTGTGTGTTCTAAAGTGAGAAACTGGACTGTTGGAGAGAGAGAGTTTCAGTTCCATAAAGTGGTGATAAATCAAAAGAAAAAGAGATGGAAGCAATAGGGGAATGAGAGATAGAGATCTTATTGGCATAGTTTGATTGTATTACCTCGGCAATTAATTCTTTGTATAATGGAATAAAAATATTAATTTGAATTCAAATCAAAGTCTAAAGTTATCCGAACAGTGAATTGGACTTTGATGATAATGTAGGATTTCATATTCTTGATTTATTTATATACAAAGGATTTCTAAATTCAGAAATTTGAAATCCAAACCCGAATTTAGGTTGCCAAAGACAACATGAATTGTCCAGTGTTGTAAAACTTAGTCAGCCACTTAACCTATGGCAACCCATCCAGAGGAGTTATTCTATAAGATCATTGAATTTTGTATGAAATTGATAGAGCGAGCTGCATCTATAGATCTCGATGATAGCACTCAGATATTCTATAGATGAGAGTGAATATTATCAATTGAAGAGATTATCAGTTTGAATTATGTTTAGATCCTCCTATGATTTTAAACTGGCAACTAATACTCATGCAGAAACTAAAGTATGTGCTCTTTTTTCTTTCCTCTATGTAATTTTTTGTCTGCCCTGATTATGCAGGTCTTTATCTTGTTCTCAGTAATGGTTTCATTCTTCTTTGAGGTTATGGCTCTAGCTATTCTTAAAGGTATGCACTGTCATATCATTCCATGCCATGTTCTTTCTAATATAAGTTTATGTTACATTAATATTTCAGGCTGCTTATGTTTTCTGTCTCAGTTTCTCTACTTTTTTTTTTCTTTTGGTAATAAGTTTTCCAGTCAGGATTCAAACTTCTTTTACAAATGGATAATTAGAAACATGCTACTAGACAACGAACCTTAAAAAACAAAAAAAAAAAAAAAGAGAAAAAAAACTCCATATATGTAGTTAGGGGAATTCTAAGGAAATCTCCTGCTTACAGGTTCTTCTAAGTATCGTTTGGTAGGATAGGGGTCGTTAAGCAATGAATAGAATTTGGTCTTTGGGATCAAACCACTTACTTCTTTGTCATTGCCATATTGGCTACTATATAAAGTAGCCATAATAATCTACCTGTTGAGTAGTGTTAAACTCTCGGTCGATAACTCATGATCTAGCTTTTATATCTTGGCTTCAAAGAAAATAATTTTTTGTTTTTTTTTTCTAAATTTTTATTAAAGATAGATTTTAAACATCAGCATGTAAGGTTTTCATTATCATTTGTATGCATGGTTAACTATTCTAGTTCTCTGTGCTGAATTGGTGATGTTGATGGGAAATTGACTTGATATTTAATATTTGCAGATCCCACAGCTAACCTGCTCACTTCTGGACCTTATGGCCTCATATTTGCCTCATTTGTACCATTTTATTTTGACATCCCAGTTTCAACATGGTTTCGTATATTTGGTGTTCGCTTCTCCAATAAGTCTTTCATATATCTAGCTGGTCTTCAGGTATACAGCGAGCAATTAGTTTTACTGCTTATTGTTTACCTTCTACCTTGAGGCCTAACGATTAACTTCAGTTTTTTTCTTGCAGCTTCTTCTATCGTCTTGGAAAAGATCTCTCTTGCCAGGGATATGTGGCATCCTGGCTGGTTCATTATATCGTCTAAATGTCTTTCACATCCGCAGGGCTAAGGTTGTTTACCATCTGATACTTGAGTTAGAAAATTTTGCTTCTTTTACTTTCCTTTTTTGGAGACATGGGGACAACATGCATTCTTGTAGAACTTTCATCTGAGCCATACATTTCAATATGATTTTGACTGCAGTAATGGTGGCTACATTTTCAGTAGTAAACCCATTGACAAATGGTCCCATGCAAGGGATCAGCAATAATAAAACCCATTGGCATAAGATTTTCTTAGCTATGCACATAAACTTTATACTTTTCAAGGAGTAGTGAAGTTACGTGTTTGTGAAGGCATTTGCATGCATGTGTGCTTGCTTTGCACAGTGTTTTATCTGGATTGGTATAATTGTATGGTATCAAAATGAGGGTCCTTTGAGTTTGAGAGATATAAAAAGCAGGGGAAAAGAGTATGTGGAACCTTGAACTTAAAACAGTTATTTTTAGGTCAAATTCTTCTTTTCTTCTTTGACGACACTGTTATGCAAGATGCCAGTTAGGGTGGCGGGGTCACCAATCTGGCCATCCAGCTACAAAACGGGAGCCACAGCTGCTACTCTCTTCATCCTTCCTTCTACTCTCTGTCTCATCTCCTTCCTCTCTCTTTCTCCTGCCTCTGCACTCCTTTCCTGTCTCTTCTCACATCTGCTCTGATCTGTCACCAAAAATCATAGCTTTAGCATCCCACGCTAGATTGATATGCTAGACACTGGTTAGGGCAGCTGGGTCACTGATCTGGCCACCCAGCACTAAATCCGGCACCCAGCAGCTGCTACTCTCTTAATCTAATCTCTCACCAAAATTTGCAGCTTCAGATCTACCAGTCCTTTTGTCTCTTCATCTATCATTATCTCTCTCTAATCCAATTGCAAGTTGTTGCTGGATAAGCCAAAAAGTAATGCAATTAACGGTCTTTATTTGCATAAACTCTCCACAGGCTTTGACAGCTTTTTCTTCCTCTTAGATCAAATCAGGTTCTTGATTACTTGTTTATTTTCTCTCTCTATCATATAAACTAATATTACATATTTTTTTTGAAGATAATATGCCATAATTTTAGTTTGAGTAATTTATGAGGATATTTTTCTGGTTTCATTTGTTTTGAGATTTATATTAGATTTTATAACAGTTTTTTAAATTTCTTCATCTGCAATCTGGCTTTGTGTGTGTGTGTGTGTGTGTGTGTGTGTGTGTACTACCCAGTCTTTGTTTAGTTTTTTGGA